>NW_026000327.1:2919907-2953891 GCF_001458135.2 Marmota marmota marmota
AAAAAAAAAAAAAAAAAAAAAAGTGTATATAGCTGTGAGTTTAAAACACACACAAAACCAGAGGGGGGTGGTGGAGAGA
The DNA here is from genome assembly GCF_001458135.2 of Marmota marmota marmota. Lineage (NCBI taxonomy): Eukaryota > Metazoa > Chordata > Mammalia > Rodentia > Sciuridae > Marmota > Marmota marmota. The sequence goes on from NW_026000327.1 coordinate 2,919,987, forward strand.
AAAAAAAAGATTTAAAAACGAAAAAAAAAAAAAAAGCTTTTATCGGTGTTTTTAGTTGGAAAGAGCTTTTAGCAAAAACCGTGGTTTTCATTGTGCTCTGAATGTATATAAATATATAAATATATATATACATTAGTCATTCCACCTGTTTCCTTCCCTGCCCAAAAAAAAAAAAAAAATCAAACAACAAAAAAAAATGGCTTTTGTTCTTGATTACTTGAGGTACACAAAGACGTGGGATTTTTGATGTTTTTGTTGGTCTGACTGGTTTCGTTGGTGAAGAGGGCGGTGGTGTCTTTCAAGAGACCCTGGGCCGTCTGTCCAGGGTGGGGAGGGCCCGTTGCATGTCCACTCCTGGGTTGCAGAAGTGCATGCTGGGGGCGTCGGTGGCAGACCCTGGTTTGGGGGAATTTTTCTTTTTTCTGGGCACGGGTCTCGGTGCAGGCTCAATGCACACCCAGCCACAGCGGGGACATGGGAGAATACAAGTGTCCTTGTGTCCTCCGGGGCCCCTTTGAATCTGTTTAGGAAGATGTGCTTCCCACCCCGGGTCCCTGCCAAAAAATCAAAGAAAGCCCTCTTGGTGGGGCCTGCCCGGAGTGGTCAATACCGCACTGTTCAGCTGGGCAGCTGCAGGGCCATCTTCCCAGGAGAGGACCTGCTCAGCCTTGCTAATCCGGTGGCAGGAGGACACGTGTGTTTCTCTTGGACTCAGCGGTGAGCCTTTATTTATGAGCAAGCCAGTTTTTTTTTTTTTTTAATCATTTTTTTTTAAAGTCCCTTTTAATGTCCCTTTAAGGGATATTTTTTCAAGTGTCTCAAGATGGAAGGATAGAGTAGGAAAGGTCCCTTTGTCTTTTGGTCTTAGAGGAAAAAAAAAATTCCTATGCCCACCAAGAAACAGTAGCCAAAGATGTTGGAAGAAAACCTACCTGGGCTCCGTTGGTGTTGATTCCAGAAATGCAATCTCTGATTTTAGCGTTGAGGTGGACACTCTGCCTTTAGCACCTGCCCACCTTGCAATAACAACCTTCAACTCCCCAAATCCCTGCACCGAAATCCCTGCGGTAGTGGTGTGTCCCAGCATTGAATCTGTACATAAAAGGGAGCTCTTGGGGACACCTGCATCCCCACTATAGATCCCGATGCTGCTGTCTCCATCTGGATTTTGGAGAGCTCGGCTCTGTATATAAATATGTGAAATAGGATGACCCTCACCCCTGCACCGAGCACCTGCAAACCACATTCCCCTGTCCACAGTGAAATGTCCTGGATGAGATGTCCCCACAATTTGTTATTATTATTATAAATTTTTTTTGTTGTTGTTGTTTTTGGAAAGCTGTGCTCAGGCCATTTCTGCAAGCTCCATATTCGCCCCAGCTGGTCCTCCTAGCAGATGGGCTCCTGTCCACTGGCTCGGATGGTCAGCCTGGATGTGGGTTGAGTCTGTCGTAGCGTGCACCCCGGTGTCTGTCCGGTACCTCCCATCGTCTTCTGGTAGCAATATGTACAGTCATGCGTCGGCTTCGTGGCCCCCGGGGTAGAGACAAAGCGTCCCCCGTGTTCCGTGGATAGACTTTTAGCTTTTACAGAGGATTATGATCCAAAAAGCAATTTAATACGTCGTGGAGGATATCTTATTTCTACGGGAAAGAGGTTATAGAGTCTTCATAGAGTTCTATGAGAGGGAAAAAAATATACTTGCTATCTATAAAAAAAAAAGGAGAAAAAAAATTAAGGAAAGAAAATACTTTCTTAGGCTTTTATTCTTGATCTTGAAAGGCACGCAGGGTTCAATGGTTCTTTGGGTTATGATTCTGCAACTTTTGTTTTTGATTTTGCCTTAAGTAATGATAGAAGATATATATGGCTGGACACATATGTATAAACTTTTCAGCAACATTTTTAATAATAAAATATCACAGTATTTTCTAATGCTTTGTGCAAATAATTGGGCGTCTTTCCTTTCTTTGTAGGTGGTGTGGTTACTTCTTTGATTTTTTGTGGGTGTTCTTATTTTTTTGGGGGGGTGACAGGTGATTGACAGATGCATAGGAGTTTATGTGCATTACTCCCATGCATTTAAAATCCCTCAGGATTGCATTTCCATCAAATGTGCATCGTGTGAACACAGAGACCCACACCTCACACGTATGCAAATACACACCCAGAGATTTATACGCTCACATCTGCATATGAACACATGCATTGAATAGGAATTGCATCCATCGGGGTCTGAAGTTAAAGCCTTAGACAATATCAGCCATTGACGGTCACCTGTACGGACCACCGGGTTCCATCCCTGCATTCGATTTGCATTGGACACGTGAGTCCACGTTCAAGGAAGGCATCTGACCCCTCAGGCCATCTCAGAGATGCTCAGACCTTGAGGAAAGGTAAAGGTCCCCACGTCACCCACCCAGGGTCACGCCAGGTGCCGGGGCTGCGGTTACCTGTGAGCGCAAGAGTTCTTTCCCTCCATCCCCAAACCCAAGGACCAGACGAGGCAGGGGAGGTGGGCAGGCGTGGAGATGGACGCTGGGGACTGTCCTGGGCAGGGGGTGATAGCTGGGCAGATACAGCCCCCCCCCCCGTCTCCTAGTCTCCTAGTCCCTGGGAGGAGGCGGATGCATTTGGAAGGAAGTCACCCCTAAGCCACTTCTTTGTTCTCTGTGAGCATCATGGTTGGGGGGGGGGAGTAACTTTGAGCCAGGGAGTTGGAGACCAAGAGGAAGGTCCAGTTGGTTTTACTCCAGGAGAAGCTGAAGGAGAGGGTCATTTGAAGTCAGAGGGTGTCCTCATTTCTGTCCCCCACCCCCATGAGCGTTGGGACCATCTGTCATTATCTCCCATGGACCTTCTTTGAATGACACCTAACGGAGCCAAATGCACCCCCAGTTAACTGTGCATTTCCAACTTATTTCCTGCAATCCGACAGCAGGGCTGGGTTGGTCCATATTTTCTGTTATTTTTCCTTTCTGCAAAATTGCTTGAAACGTAAGGCTCCGCTCCCGTCTCCTGACCCACCTGGTTAAAAAAGCAGGAAAAAAAAGAAATCTAGGTTGTGTTCCAGAAGTAAAAGCGATCATTCCTCTAGAGGTTTGCATTACTATATTAAAAAAAAAAAAAAAAAGAGGGAAAGGAATTCCACATTTCTGTGATGTGGGCATCGGGACCTAGACCCAGAAAACCTCCGTGACTGCATATTTCAGAGCCCGAGAGGAAGCTACAGGTCACCTGCTCTTCCACACGGGGCCACACAGGAGGAAAAAAACTCATTGCACCTGATTTTTCCATCAAAGGGGGCTCAGGCAAATTCCTGACGTCTGGGTTGCACAAGACGCACCCAGCAGCCACAGGTAAAATAATGCCCAGAAATGAAAATTCTTGCACCCCTTTGTCCAGGTCATGGATAACCAAAGCTTGGACTGTTGTCTGTCCATGGGTAGAAAAGCCACCAGGAAGATGTCTTCTTGGGATGCAAAAATAAAACCCTAAAAAAAAACCCCAAAATCTCATGCAAACTGGGAAATCCCACCATGCCTCATTTTCAACTATTAGGAGCAATTTCACCTTCGTAGCATTATTATCCTTGCGTGTTCAAACATCTGCCCCATTTCCTTTTGTGTGTGTGTGTGTGTGCATGTGTGGATCCGTGGATCAGCCTTGCTCCCTCTGGGGAGATGGATTATTTATGGACATAGCTTTAAAACAAACGCGCTGAGCCTGCCCGCGTTATTAGGTTTTTGTACTATTTCGAGTATTTAAAGAGCAATTACCTTTTACAGATGACTCTCGTGTGCTGCTGAACCTTGGGAATGCGTTTTTCAGAAATGCATTTTTTAAGGCGATTTAAAAAAAAATGATTTTCAGCTTTATGTCTTATCTTTCCTTAATGATTTGAGTTGCACTTCGAGGTGGTCTTTGTGGTTCACAGTTGGAGGAACAAAGCGTGCAACCTTGTGCCGAGTTTACCAAATCAATCACCCAAAGAAAGGGGGTGGGATTTGAGAGAAGTCACATTTGATTGACAGCTGCTCATGGTCAATCAGGTTCACTAACTTGCTGCAAAACCCCACAACCCCCTTTGGTTTGCAATATTTGTGGAGGGGGCTGCAGATTGCACCCCTGGTCCCAATTTGAAATAAGTTATCATCAGACCTGGGTCTACCGGGAGATTTTTTTTTTGCCGTATTCTACAGCATCCTAGGAGCATGGGGACCCTGGCCAAAGACATAACCTACATTTGCCTCATTCGATCATTGAGGATGAAAGATTCTACCTTCGTGATCAAGTTTACATTCAGTGCAGTCAATGCAATAACTCTCTCTGCTCTCTGTCCCCCACCTCCCAAATTCAGATTTCTGTCTCCGTGCATGCTCCTAAGTGACAAGAAAATTCAACAGGAATTTTAGTCACTTTTTGCACTCTTGATCCTCAATTTTATCTGAGATCTAAATGGTGCTGGATGGAGCATGCATTATCCAAAATGCAAGAGGCCATAAGAGTTTTGGATGTTTTAGGGGGCAGATGGGGTGACAGGGATTGAACTCAAGGGCACTCGACCCCTGAGCCCTGTCCCCAACCCTATTTTGCATTTTATTTAGAGACAGGGTCTCCCCGAGTTGCTTACAGCCTCGCTTTGGCGGAGGCTGGCTTTGAACTCGAGATCCTCCTGCCTCAGCCTCCCAAGCTGCTAGGATGACAGGTGTGTGTCACCACATCTGGCTAATAGTTTTGGATCTTGAATATTTTTCAGCTTTTAGAATTTTTGCATATACATCATTAGATATCTAGGGAACAGGACCCAAGTCTAAAAACAAAAGTCCCCTATATTTTGTATGCATCTTATTCACATGGACTAAATGTAATTCTGCACAAATATTTCATACACCTGTGACCTGTCTCATAAAGTCATGTGTGAAATTTTTCCTTTGTGGCATGAAGTTGTAGCTTAAAAACTTCTAGATTTTGGAGCATCACCGATTTAAGATTTGGGGATTAGAGATACCCAACCTGTAATAAATTTTAATTCTGACCTTCCAATGCAGGGAGTTGTTTTTCAATCTAAATTAAGTGTCTCCTAGGCACTAGCAGAAAGAAATTAATGGTTTAAGATGTGTTTCTGGCTGGGTGCAGTGGCATATGCCTGTAATCCCAGCAGCTTGGGAGGCTGAGGCAGGAGGATCAAGAGTTCAAATCCAGCCTCAGCCAGAGCGAGGCCCTAAGCAGCTCAGGGAGACCCTGTCTCTAAATAAAATGCAAAATAGGGCTGGGGACGGGGCTCAGGGGTTGAGTGACCCTGAGTTCAATCTCTGGTAAATAATAATAATAATAATAATAATAATAATAATAATAATAATAAACAGCAAATTACATCTGTGGTCTAAAATGGATCTTGTAAATATTCTTCCAATATTACGTTACAGAGAATAGTTGGTGTTTATTTCTCTGGGAAATGGTCTGCAACCTCGATTTATCTTATCGACTAAGGTGATCCATGTCAAATTTCAGTCTTTAGAAGCCGAGAACCCTTAGATTTTTCAGGGAAGATTCATTGAATAGGAAGAATATCCACTCACAGACACCGAGACGAAGACGAACGACACAAATGCAGTATTTCTAGGGAAAAAGCACCCCCAATTGGACTTTTATTATATGCATATGCCCTGTGATGGACAGAAGCAGATCCCCCCGTAATCTCTGGGGTGACCTGAGCCTTTGTTCTTCAGAGACAATAATAGTACGATGGCATACATTTAAAATATCATAGATCGTCTTAACAATGCAATTATATAGTGTATTAATGTGATTAAATACGACATCAATAATACAATGACAGAATGCTAAAATACAATTATCTGCCTTGAAACGATTATAGACCATAATACAATCATACATTCACTATTCAGATACACAGTCATATATAATTGCATGTTAATTAGATGTGATAATAATGCAAAAATTATTTATAATATGAACAAGTTAATCCAGCAAGATATTTTCTTCTTGGTATTTATTTTTATGCATTTTCTTTCTGAGGTAGAAACGGCAGCACTTCATGGAAGCAAGCTCCCTCCACCCAGAGCCCACATCCCTGGTCCATTTCCAAGGCACCGTCAAGGTCACCCTGAGGCAGACATGGAGGTCAGGAGTCTCCCTGAGAATCATGCAGTCACTCACTCGGGGTGTCGAGATGGAAGAATCGGCTTCCTTCTTCCTTCTGTCTCCTCTCTGTACTTCCTTCTCCCCAATTTCCTCATGTCCCCGCTAAACATCCTCTGAAGGTGTCCATGAGAGATGAACGAAAGGAGGACATAGATACATATTTGGGCATTTTTGTAAGATTTTTTTTTTTTTTGCAGGAGGGTACCAGGGACGGAACCCAGGGGCACTCGAACCCTGAGCCCCCTCCCCAGCCCTATTTTGCATTTTATTTAGAGACAGGGTCTCCCTGAGTTGCTTAGGGCCTCCCTTTGGCTGAGGCTGGCTTTGAACTCGCAATCATCCTGCCTCGGCCTCCTGAGCCGCTGGGATGACAGGTGCACCACCACGCCCGGCCAGGATGTCTTTTTAATGCTGAATAGAATTCCATCTTGTAGCTATCGTACATTTTCCTTATTGGGTTATTTGTCATTATTCTTCTTATCAACATTATTCAAAGCTCTACTATCACGGAAAACAAACTCACAGAGAACATGTGCTGAGTCTCTCTGCCTTAGCATCTTTGGGATCCACCTAGTGACATGGACACGGTATCATTCAACCCACCAAGAGATCAGTTGACACCCATGTAGCAAATTCCTCGTCTTCTCATTATTGCCCCAGTCACATAAAACCCATTTTTTTTTGCTAATATAAAAAAGACCATAGTATCAAGGACCACTTGCCTGTTCCAGCTCGACTGACATGTATGTCACCTCCTGCAAGAAAACCAAAGGTGACCTTCTCCTTCCTCTGGCAGAGGTGACTTTTAATGGCTCCGGGAGCCCACCAGCCATATCTCCGGCTGACCACGTGCATGTGTGCAAACGATCTAGTATGGAAAGGCAGCACATATGACACCCGAGGATAAATTTGCATAGATCTACACTCATGCATAATTAAATCTGTAATTGCACATGTGCACATACCATCACTGACGACCCCATTTGTTCCAATGGTACAAAACGGAAGGTCACTCTAAGACTAATGATAACAAGAAAGGATTTCCTGATGGATCCCTAAGCGATATCATCCTCCTATGCATCTGTTTCTATTTTTCCTCACTCCTCTACATCCATATTTCAATGAGAAAGAGCTTTTAGCAAAGAAAACCAAACCAAACCAAACCCATCAATCAAACTCCAATTCCATGCCACGGGTCCCATGAAGCAACCAGAGCCGACCAGTAGGTGGCGCCCTCTGCTCTGCGTCCAGACAGCCACCTTCTGAGGCGGGAAAGGAGGCACTTGCAGGAGAGCAAGATGGTGAGCCTGGGAAGAGTGTCACCAAGGGCCACCAAGCGCCCAGACGTCCCGTGTCCATCTCCTGCCCACTCTCCCCTGGCCCTGGCAGCGCAGGAGAGTGCACCGTGGGGTTGCATGATCCAGGGGCACCCTGTGCTCCTGCAGAACCCCTCCCAGCCCCCAGGCACCACCTGCATCCCATCCTGGGTGTGTTCCTCCATCAGTGAGGAGTGAGCTTTGGAGAAGTCCATGGAGACGCACCGGGGTCCACCCCCTTTAACTCCCTGCACATGGTCCCAAGTGTCACACTGGGGGCTGGCCACGGGTCAGCCTGGGGTCATGGCCACTCTGCAGAACCCAAGGTGGTGGAGGACTTTTATTTTTTTTCTTTCTATTTTTCTTTTTTTCTTTTTTTGCATTTGCAGGACTCGACACTGAACCCTGGACCTCGGACTGCAAGGAAGGGCTGTGTCAGGAGCTAAGCCCCAACCGCCCAGTTCAGTTGGTCATCCTTAGTGAACCCAGTGGTAGGAAAAGATGGCGATGACTTTAAATACATGATTACATGTGATCTATAGATATGTGTACGTACTGCATATCTATATATTTAATATATAATGCATTACGTCTTACATATCTATATATTTGATATATAATGTACTTTATATATCTTGCATCTCTATATAAATATATTTCTATATTTTATGAATTTATATGATATATAAAGTCTTCAATATATGATATTTATATAATATATAAAATCTATCAATGATAAATTTATCTACTATTTAGAACACATTATATATTTAAATATATAAATATATATTTGTCTATTTATATATTTTATATAAATAATATATTAAATATATACTGAATACATTTGAATCTATTTTTATTTATATATATATATATATATATATTTATACATTTAATATATTGTGTGTCTATCTATAAATATGGAAACATTTACATTTTGATATGTATACATTACGTATGATTATATATGATGTATAAATATATTATTATGATTATAATTTAAACATGTAATATGTAATCATGATATACAAAAATATATGTATGAATTATATAATATAGCTAATATGATAATATGTTACATCATATAAAAATATATATATGATTTAATGATATATTTTAATATATAATGAATGCTATTATGTATGAATACATGTTCATATGTAAATATTAGATATTGCTCAGCTACAGCAATGTAATATATAATATTATACATTAGATATCATATATATTATACTGCTGTAGTTGAGAAATATGTATGATACATATTATGATGTCACGTGCGTCCTATAAATACACATATACATCATATATACATTTCTCAACTATGGCCGGTATAACAATTGAGACCAAAATAGGGATTTAGTTATTTTGCATCACAGTGAAAACGCTGATGTCAGAATAATTTATTTTCTCCTTTTATTAGAGATTTCACTTGAAATTCTATTATATCTTGTAATGTATTGTTTTCCACTAAAGGAAAAAAAAAATTCGCCTTGCATTAGAAGGTACTATGATCCTTTTTGATTCATTCTTTTAAAGCTAAGAGAACAAATTCCACTACCCAATGATCTCTTAGCATTCTTTTAACTTCAGTGCAATCGAGGGAGGTGGGTTCAAGTGTTTTTTTTTGTTTGTTTGTTTTTTGCAGGGGGTGGTTTAGGTACCAGGAATTGAACTCAGGGGCCCTCGACCCCTGAGCCCCCTCCCCAGCCCTATTTTGCATTTGATTTAGAGACAGGGTCTCCCTGAGTTGCTAAGGGCCTCACTTTGGTTGAGGCTGGCTTTGAACTCGTGATCCTCCTGCCTCAGCCTCCTGAGCCGCTGGGATTATAGGCATGTACCATTATGTCCGGCTCTTTTTCTTTCTTTCTTTCTTTTTTTTCATTCATATGAGTGCAGAAATGAAACGGTGATCATTTCCGCCATATGCAGATTCTCAGAATGTGACCACCCTCGCCCCCATCAAGTTTTTAAAAGAATCCAGCTTTTAACTCCTTTGTGCTGAAACGTGAGCCCGACTTTCCTCATTTCACCTTTTGCAATAACGGAAAGAGTCTGGCCTCTCCCGCCTCCTGAATACCTCCTCATGGAGCTGAACGCTGGTGATGACACTCGTGATCACGACAGAGGGAGCCCCCTGGAGTGTAAATGAGAATACTCCCCTTTGCTCTGTAACGGGCGGAACTGAGAGAAGCCACTCACTGTCACCCAGTTCTGTCTTGTGCCCAAGGCGTCGGAGGCTTGGAGCTTGTTATTGCAGAGACCAACGTGGAAGGGAAGGAGGGTGATTGATGTTTTATTGAGCACCACACCAGTCGGAGTCAGCTTGGATTAAAAGTGTGAAATGATCCTTTGCACTGGCCGATGGCAGAATGTCCTGATGGTTCCTACGTCCCCGGGACGCTCCTCATATGTACTAGAAATCCTAAATCAATGGCGATCGTACCAGAGAAGGATTGTGAATTATTGAGTAGCGTTGGCCGTTTTTGCAAAGACATTTGCATATCTGTGGTTTTTCTCGTGGGTTTCCGTGAAATGCAATTGAAGACGTGGATATCTGCACGTAGGAGATCATCAAGAAAACGTTCTCATGCTGTTTTGGGATCTGAAAGAGTCTGTCGCGGTGTTTTACAACATGGAAATTCAGAATCTGCACCTGCTGATCTTCGAATGTTACCCATTTGGGGGGAGATCATGATGCACTCAATATTCAGGGGCGATCTCAAATAATTTGTCAGAAACCCAAGTTGCAGGGTAGGTTTTAATATACGGAATATCTTGCAAAATGTTGTATTAATGATACCAATAAAGCTAACCTTTTCCCATTTTTATTTCGTTAGTTTGGGGTACTGGGGATGAACTGAGGGGTGTTCCGCCACTGAGCCGCACATTCTTTTTATTTTATTTTTAAATTTCAAGACAGGGTCTTGCTAAGTGGCCGAGGCTGGCTTCTAACAGGCCATCCTCCTGCCTCAGCCTCCATGTCCCTAGGAATACAGCAGTGTACCCCCAGCCCTGGCCTCCAAGTTTTAAAAGCCACATAAATGGAGAAATGTAAGTAGAAAAATACAAACCGTTACCAGAAAATGAGATACTATCTCCCAATTGACAAGTCTTTGAAAAAAAAATTTGTTCTTATCAGGAGAAAGCGCTACTCAAAGATTTCCTACTTCATTTTTTTTTTTGTAAGAATCAGACCAGCCATCCCAATCCTGAGACCACGTGATTTCAGTTAAAATTAGAGCAAAACCTCCTCTCACATCCTGCTTTTCTCATTATTCTCTCGACCCCATTGTAAAATTCATTCTCTCCGAACGAGTGTTCGTCCTTGTAATTACTCTCAATTGCCTGTCGGCGGTGACCATGTGACATCCCTAAAAGCTACGACCGTGTCCTTGTAAAATTAACACGAACATCATTTCATCTGGGTCCTGTTCAGTTCGCCTGAATCTAGTTAAATGTCAAAGTCTTAACATTTCTGCGGAGAAGGGCGAATTCCTACTAAATCATAAACCTGAGAGAGCCTCTGAGATTGGGCTAAGGAGACAGTGGGCGCCATCTTGAATTTCTCTCCACAAGGAAAAGGGAATAATTTTGGACTTCTTTCTAAGAGGTGGCCACTGGGTCAATAATTGGCTCCAAATGGTCCAGTTCATTGGGATTTCTACATTATTTCGACCATTGTCCCCTTCAGGATGAACTTCTCTGACGGTGTACAATCTCGATCCTACATGGCCACCACCCATGTGGAAGGAGAGGGCAGTAGGAGAAATGGGAACTTCCTTTCCAATATCCTGAGGAAGGTCAGGAATGGACACTTCCTGTTCGTGGTGGTCAGCAAAGAGGGGCAGTTGACATGAATGCTTCTAGGGACCAGCCTCACCAAATCATGGGTGGAAGGAGCACCCTCCAAAATCCTTGAATTCTTTCACATGCAAAAAAAAAAAATGTGTCACATGATGCTAAATATTTGTCTTTCGATTCCACATACCCAACGGGGTACGTTGGGAAATCAAAATGAGGTCATTATTGCATTTTTTTAATAATAGGAAAAGTTTTTAATAAGTTCCTATTATGTGCCTGAAAGTTTACTACCACGTCATCCATATATATGGGGATGATGGAGCTGTCCGTAGATCTCAGATAAGACATTCAGAGAGAAGATATTGGATCTAACGGTCTAGAGCTCATCAATAGCTAACATGAGATCAAAATGCACCTCTGATTGATTGATTGATTGATTGATTTTTAAATTTATTTATGGTCTTGGGAAATCAACCCTCTGCCCTTCCAGGCAAGCCATCTACCCACGAGCTACACCTTTGACCCATTGTTCACCTCTACGGCCTCCCAAGGTCCTTCATATTGACTATGGTCATCTGCTCCCTAATGACCCATGCGCCATCTTGTATTTCTCGCCAAGGTGCAAATAAGAGGAAGGATCTTAATCAATAGATCTGAGCCACACGGTAGCTATGACAACCGAGTCCACCATGAATACGAACTCAGGCACCAAAAAGGTAGAGCCTTCGTTTCTCCCTATCATCCAATTCAGCCCTAGAAATTTCTATGCATGGACAGACGCGGACGTGAAATTTAGAAGCGAGAACTTTAATGTTGTCTTCTGTGCCTTAAGACCTAACATGATGGTATAGCTAATTTGAGAAATTCTAGAATTATATTTATAAATCCAATAAAAGCAAAAATCAAACCTATCCCAATACCCTTAGGAGAAAGTGATGAATTATGCCAGTTTCAGTTCAGGCACGAGGAGTCTCTGAGTTTCACCCAAACCTGTTCCCAGATGTGTGGCTCCATATCGAGCCTCTGCGGCAAATCTGCTCGACGGTTCTTATTTCTCAAGTCCACTTCCCAGGGGCAATTCCAACGCTAAAGGGGTAAGATTACCCCAAAACTCTGCATGTATTAGAGATGGTGGAACTAGATAATTTCTCCAAGTTCTCTGGGATTTTTTAACTAAAGACATCAGGTGAGATTCCCTACTTCAGATGAAGAGTTTGCACTGAAAACCATTTAATTATGCTCAGCACAGAGGTCTTGGGATTTGCATATGGACTTCCAAATGCCACCACCTGGGGAATATAAGCAACACCAGAAAAATAAAAGAATAAAGAAGCCCAGAACTAGAAGAAGAGACACACTAACCAGCCAATCCATGTCACCACTGGCTGGTCTACTGTCCTCTCAGTGGCAAAACCAAAGAGTATGAGATCTGTTCTGTTTCACTCTATTCCTTTTTTTACTCCCCCAAATTCTTGCTATTCCTTTCATCTCTGCTTCTAATTTATATTGGGAAATCATTCTCATCCCATCATCAGTACGGTCGACGTCACCCACGTCATCATCACCAACATCACCACCACCATCTTCCTTCTCTCATCTCCCACATTGTGGGGGTGCTCACTGTTATCATCACTATCATGAGCATCGTCCACACCATTCACTGGCACGTCGACATCCTTATCATCACCGTCACCACCACCACCACCACCACCACCACCACCATCACCACCACCACCACCACCATCACCACCATCAACACCTCCATCATCACCATCTCCATCGTCACCACCATCATCACCATCGTAACCATCACCTCTATAGAAATCATCCTCAGGAATGGTCTTAGGAGCTACACATGCCCAGTGTCGGAGTCCATGTGAGGGGACAGAGGGCCTGATTCAGGGAGGTCACCAGTCAGATAGAAGCCATCAAAGTCCTCCAGAGAGAACTGTCCTGATAGGCACCCCATGAACATCCATGTCCACTCTGATGTCCAGCCAGACCAACTCCTTCCACCGGAATCCAAAGAAACGCTACTAAGAATCTCTCCAAAGAGTCAAAATCAATACCATAGGAGCTAAGCACCTGGTAGACATCAAGAGGGACTGGCCGCCCGTGATGCAAGCTATGAAACGCACTGGACAGATCTTTAACGAGGGGCTCATTCTTGATCGCAGTTCCCAGCTGTTGGGCTCTGGGATCGACCACCGTATTCCCACCAAGTTGAAGTGTCCCTTGGCCTGTCCCGGCCAGCACTTGACTAAGGACAACTGGTTCTTGGGTGCCCCAGGGCGCCATGACACCGGAAGTTGGTTTTATGTTCAGAACATTCCTGCCCCATTTTTTCTTGTGGTCTTCTACCCAACACATAGTTTGCACTTCTATCTCCGTCTTTTCTTCTTGGTGGAGGACTGGACCTCACAATTTGACCAGGATGATCGATAATAACATATAAGAGGAAGATCATTTCAAAGATCTGTGCAATTTGTCGGATGCTAGATCAAGGGATGTGGACAATGGGGACTATTCTGCAGGTGTGAGGGTATGGGGCAGAGGGATAATCTTGCTCATCAATGTTTCTGGGAGCCTACAACTGCTCTAAGTGTAAGTCTTAAAATAGATGCCACTTTTCCTTTTCGATTTAAATTATATCATTTACATATATCACATTTTTTTTCCTATAGGAAAAAGAAAGAGTGATTTTCTATCATTGTAAAAGTAGTTTTGCCTTCTTCATGCATTGGTGGGAATGCAGACTGAGAAAGTTTTTGCAAAAAACATGATAGAGATTCCCGAGGAAATTGAAAGTAACACTAGATCACCATGTTGCAATCTCTCTTTGGGATATAAGCTTCTGAAATCACTACTTTGTGAATATTTCTGCCCTCCTACGTCCATTGCAGCATTAGTCTCCAAAACTAAGACATGGAAACAATCAGGTGCCCTTTGCTGGAAGGAATGCAAACAGAAATTACGGCATGCATATAACATGGAATACTACTCAGCCCTGAAAAGGAGGGTCCTGCCATATGTCACGACAGGGTGAATCTGTTGCTGCTCATTGGAGTAAAACAGACACAGGAAGAAAACAGTGGGGAATGGTATTGGCCAAACCATATTGTTATAGTGTGTGAAGGTGTGAATATATCACAACAAATGTCACCATCAAGTGCAACTATAATAAAACAATAAAAAATTCAAGAAATCCTGCAAGATCTCACTTATGTGTAGAATCTTAAAAAAAAATGTCTAATACAGAGAAACAGTCAGATAGTGGTCTGAAATACCTGGACACTGCCTGGTCGCTGCCAATCCTTCTTGGGAAGTACTTTGTGTCCACCTGGGTGGACAGATGGTCTCTGGGTCTAACCTTTTTAAACAGCAAAACCGTCACCCGTTGCAAATCCACTTCTTATTTTCTCATCCTGAGCCAGCAAGCAAGGGTCGGTGGGCCCAATCCAGACAGCCATCTGTTTGGGCCAATAAATCCTTATTGACACAGCGCTCCACGGCCTGCTGTGTAGACCTGTTTGCTACAGTGACAGATCTGAGAAGCTTGCATACACACAGCCAAAATATTTGCTAACTACTTAAAATTTAAAAAAAAATTGACCATGGCTGTGCAGATGACCGGCCGCTCCAGGGTCGCATCACCGAGGATTTTCAAATCCCATTCTGCAAAACGGTGGCTGGAAGTTGTAGATATCAGGCAGAGGCTTGGAGGGGCAAAGCGTGTCCAGGAATTTCTACGTGAGGTCCCCCAGTGTGAATGACAGGAACGCACTCATTTATGGGACTCGAAAACTTTTTTAAAAAATCAGTTTTTTTTTTTTTTTTTTACATTTAATGGGATTTCCCTGGAAAACATGGTTTGGACTTTGTGCAGGTTTTAATTCATCAGCGTATGCATCTGGTCCTTTCAATTTATTATAGGAATTCCTGAATTTCATCCCAGTTTAGTCCCAAAATAGGATTTTCTGGATGTTTGAGTGACCTAAGGAGAGAATCACGCTTCAATTGTTGGATGGAGATTGATCTGAGCAATAT
Organism: Marmota marmota marmota; assembly: GCF_001458135.2. Classification (NCBI taxonomy): domain Eukaryota; kingdom Metazoa; phylum Chordata; class Mammalia; order Rodentia; family Sciuridae; genus Marmota; species Marmota marmota. The sequence goes on from NW_026000327.1 coordinate 2,935,322, forward strand.
CTGTGCCCCTTATGTATGTTGGGTAACGTTGGCTTTCAAACTTTTAATCCTCCTGAGCATTTTTCACACCAGCCTGTGTCCGACCAGCCTCGCCCCTGACTAGGACGCCATGGGACAGATTCTCCTCAATAGAAAGTCAGTGGGTGATTAAGTTGAATCCCAATGACACAGAGAGAGAGACGACGGGGATTGACACTGCAGGGTGAGGAGCCAGGATATGTCACAGTAAATGTCTCAGTAGGAATCCCTGCGGTCCGGTTGCCAGAAAGTTCACTGATCTACATGCCTCGTGGGAATCTGCTTATCAAAGAGGGAGGTGCGTTAAAAAAAAAAAAGGAAAAACTCAAGGATTCTGTTGTTATGGCTAAGACCAAAATTGATAAGAGCATCTCCATGATTAGTACTTACAGCAAAACCAGAGACCCACTGACCTTCCTTCCTGTCTCCTCCTCCTCCATCTCCTCCTCCTCGTACTCCATCGCCTCCTCCTCCTCCTCCTCCATCTCCTCCTCCTCCTCCATCTCCTCCTTCTCCTCCATCTCTTCCTCCTCCTCCTCCATCTCCTCCTCCTCCATCTCGTTCTCCTCCTCCATCTTCTCCTCCTCCTCCTCCTTCTCCTCCTCCTCCTTCTCCTCCTCNCCTCCTCCTTCTCCTTCTCCTCCTCCTCCTCTTCCTCCTCCTTGTTGTCCGTTACCTTAAACAAATCAGAGAAACCATTTGACCTCTATTTGAGGCAGAGACTTATTGATCAGCATGCTAGTCTCATAGATAATCACATCTCTTTACCAGTGAATGTCATATAGTCATTCTTCTTCATGCCTGAGTAATATTCCATCCTGTATGTCAAGGACACAGTTTCTTTATCCATTCAGCCATGGCACCTTGCTCAGCATATCATTCTGATGTTTTCCAATGAGCATGCAACCCCAGCATCTCTCAAAGACTCACAATTCCACAGCTGGACCAAGGAATCCATCTCCCATTGAGCCATTTTTACAGAGACGGGATTAGGAGGGACAGTACCGATGTCCATCCTCTAGAAAATGTAATGACATACTCAGGGGCTTCTCCTAAATGCATGGGGAGTACAGGTACATCAGTTTTCCTTAGGCTGCATCGCATCTGTGAAGCATGAAATAACATGACGTCTCTGTATTTTAATTAAAATTAAATTGTGGCTACAAAATGTTTACTGCTGCAAACATGGAGAGAGATTTGCTTCGTGCAGGATCGCCAAAGTCCTCCACAGGTCTTTTTCTTTCTTTTTTTTTTTTTTAATGCAATCTCAGCCATGCACCATCCGGGTCTGCCTGCTGAGGGTACCATGTGCGTCAAGGTGCACGTGCCCCACACAACCCTCGGCATTGCCGTGCGAGGATCAACCCATCAGGATCAATAAGAGCCAATGGCTTGTACAGATATTCATATGAACTCACTTCTGCTGGATTGATTGGTGCAAAACCAATTGTGAACATTTGCCTATTTAATTTCAGCTTCAAGTGATGGAGACCTTTTGACAAGATTTGTGATGCCAAACGCTTGTCATGTTGGCAAAGACAGATTGAAGTCTGACTCTCTCCTTTTTCTTCATGGCTCAGTAATATTCCCTTGTGTGTAGACACCACATTTTCTTTACGCCTTCATCCATTCTGGACAGCTACACAGGATCCGCGCTTTGGCTACTGTGAACTGAGTCCCGTGGATCACAGCTGGGCTCCAGGTCACCTGGTCCTTTTCTTTCTAAACCCTGGGTCACCCAGGTGTCATGTTTATTGGCACGTCTCATGGTATTTGCCTTTCAGCCACCGTATTTTGCAGAAAACAAGAGCAGAATATGAAATATAGACGCTCGGTCACACGCCAAAGCCACCAGGCTGCGGCTGCGTAACCGTGCAGAGGGCTCTATGGTCACTTTTAATGAGTGGAATGAGGGCTCTTTAACGTAACAATCAAATGCTCAGTAAATATATAAACCAGTGACATAATTGTCATCAGGGATTCTGGACGGAACGGTGCAGGGTGGGTTTCTGTTTGGGGCGACGTGGGACCAAAACTGTTTTGAATTTTGTATACATTTTTTTTTGGCTTTTCAAATATTTAGACAGATGTCACAACATGTCTCAGGGATGGGACCCACATCGACACCCAGAATTTCTCAGTGGTTCATGGTGCAATGGACACACGTGGCCTACATGGAACCTGACCTCATGTGGGTCGTGCTAAACACTGTCACACGGAGTCCCATGAGGAACTCTGCCCTCATAGAGCTAACTGCATGCTCGAAAGTTTCAGATTTTAGCATCTTGGAGTCCAGATGGACTCACTGGGTGGTGACTGCAGCAGGTGGGGTGTGGCTGGAGGAGGGGGTCCCTGGGCTGTGCCTTTGGGGTCTCTGTCCTGTCCCTGGTGAGCAGAGCTCTCTCTGCTCCCTGGTGCCCTGTCCTGAGCTGCTCTCCTCCTCCAGGCCCTGCCGCCATCTTGTTCTGCTCCCCTTGGGCCAGAGCCATGGAGTCGGCCAACTGTGGACTGAACCTCTGAAGCCATGAACCAAAATAGACTTTTTCCACTTGAAATTGCTCCCATTGGGTCCTCTGTTGGAGAAGGATTTGAGGGAATCATGGTGTTTATCACTGGGTCCATGATTCACGTGACCCTCTGGCTTTTGGCTACACATCCTGGAGGTGGGCTGACCGTTGACCAAGGTCTCAGTGGAGATTCATGGTCCCACTTGGGGTGAGCAGTGCCACTGGCAGATCCAAGGCTTGGGAAGATACTTCTGTGTTTATCGTCAACACAAAATCATGCTGGAAGGACATTGTCACAGAGCAGGGTCCAAATCCACGGTTGCTGTTGGAACCCATCGTCCAGCCTGACCACCAGTTTGGACACAGCCATATCCTTTATGAAGACGTAACTTGCATTTTTTCTGGTACCTGTCATGGGTTCTGTCTTCTGGCTCATCTCAGGTGTGCCTTGGCATGATGACCTCTGCCCAGGAGGAAATGCAGACGGTCACACGTTGCAGAGTGAAGATCTGGCGATGTGCCCGCGCTTTATTCAGCGGTGACCTCCCACACACAATGACATCACCTCAAAAAAAAATCCCATCACCAAGTGACACCATATGAGTTGCAATATGCGGTGGCCCACACCTGCAATCCCAGCAGCTCAGGAGGCTGAGGCAGGAGGATCACAAGTTGGAGGCCAGCCTCAGTCAAAGTGAGACGCTGAGCCACTCAGGGAGACCCTGTCTCTGAATAAAATACAAAATAGGGATGGGGACGGGGCTCAGGGGTCGAGGGTCCCTGAGTTCCATCCCTGGTACCAGAAAAAAAAAAAAAAAAAGAGTCACTTGGAAGGACGGATTTGGACGAAGGTCATAGGGCCACCGCGACAAAGTGGCCTTTCATGGCCATTTCTACCGTCCATTCGGAAACCGTCTGTAACTGATGAGTTATTTTTCCAGCCTCTATATTTCCAGGAAAAAAAAAAAAAAAACAACCCAGAAAGTGTGGGCTGACTCATGTCACAGAACAGATGTCCTCGAGATGGACACTGGGTGCTTTTGCACGACCTCGGACATCCGCACAGAATGCCTGAAACGGGGGCAGAACTACTGGAAGCGCTTTTGAGGTCCTCTGCTTTGATTCCGTCCTGCAGCCCCACTTTCCCCTGTCACCTAGACGCAGAGACACGTGGATCGACTTTCCCTGGTTCAGCTCTGATTGCACGTGGGCTATCACGATGCCTGTTTCTGAATCTCATTAACATTTTTCGCTTATTGATTTCCTGCCCGGATCTGAGTGATTTTTGTCTTATGAGCCCTCCAAAGGCAGACACAGCACTCGCCCCGCGTGGGTCTAATTGCATGAATAGTTAATTCCCTATTATCGGCCGACGCGCCCCGGGTAAGTGCTCTTCAACCTTCTACACGTGCGCAGCGGAACAAAAACCCTGAGCCCAGGAAACACGGGTTCACGGGCCATGATTCCCGGAGTGGGCAAATCTATTTTTCTGGGGCTTGGAGACGAAATGATGTTTCCTGATTCAAGGTTGATGAAGTTTTGCATTTCTTTTTTTTCTTAATTTTTTTTCATTTGTTCTGATTAGTGACACATGACAGTGGACTGCACTTGGACACGTCACACCTAAATGGAGTGTCACTTCTCCTCCTTCTGGTTGGACGTGGTGTAGAATCACCCTGGTCCTGGGGTCATACATGCACACAGGGTCATAATATCCCATTCATACTACTGTCCTCCCTACCCCATATCCCTCCCCTCTGCCTAATCCAAAGTACCTCTGTTCTTCCCTAGCTATGCCCCCTGTTATTGTGAATTAGCATCCACAGATCAGAGGAAACATTCAGCCATTGGTCTCTTCGGGTTTGGATTTTTTTCAGTTAGCATGGTATTCTCCAGTTCCATATTTCTCTACAAATGGCATCATTTCATTCTTCTTTAAGGCTGCCTAATATTCCATTGTGTATCTAAACCACATTTTCTTCATCCATTCATCTGTTGAAGGGCACCTAGGTGGGTTCCATAGCTTAACTATTCCGAATTGAGCTTCTATAAACATGGATGTGGCTGTGTCCCTGTAGTGGGATGATTTTAAGTCCTTTGGATATAGACCGAGGAGTGGGATAGCTGGGTCACATGGTGGTCCCATTCCAACTTTTCTGAGGAATCTCCATCTTGCCTTCCAGAGTGGCTGCACCAATTTGAAGTCCCTCCAGCAACGTATTTCACCTCTGATGTTCCATCTGACTTTTCTGAAAGAGATGGGAAGGCAATTTTCTGTTCTACGCAAGTCTGATGGGCGCTATTTTGGGGATTTCCCGTAGGAAATGATGGCGGGGTGTTCGAAGTTCTCAGCTCGGACATTAATTACCACCTAGTTGATGAGACGCTTGCTTTAGCCTCCTAAATACTTCTTAGGAGGCTACTTAGCCCTTATAGGACTGGATGAATCATTTTTAATGTCACCATTTATTCCATCCATCATTCTGATAATACAGGCTCTTTCTATCATTGAACATTTAAGGGGAAAAAATCCTTTTAAGAATTTATAGGATCTAAACCTGTTGAAGGAGAGCATCCCCAAAGCAATGTCTGTACCACAGAAAACAAGAGCAGGATTTAAAACACAGTGGCGGGACCTGCAATCGCTAAGTACCAGAGGACGATGGTTTGGTTCTTGGGGCTCTTTGGTGCATTGCAAATTTTGTGAAATTCATCCAACTTTTTTCTGTCGAGTCCTTGAAAACGTGGAGGAGGATCAAAATGCAAAAAAAAATTTAAAAAATGCACAGTTGAAATTCTCCCTAATTAAAGAGAAGAGAGAAAAGGGGAGGGTCATCTCAGATTTGGGGTAAATCAGTGCAGAAGGGGTGATTATTAACTTCGACTAGTTGACAAAGACTATTAGCATGAAAAATTGCTTTCCTGGTTCAGACAGGGTCTTGCTGAGTTGCTTAGGATCTCAGTTAAGTTATGGAGGCTGGCTTTGAGCTTGCGATCCTCCTGCCTCAGCCTCCGGAGTTGCTGGGACGACCGACGTGCACCATCCTGGCTGGAAAAAGGAGTTTCACGAACAGAAATCTCCAAGAACTGGGAACGGTTGATGGGCAGCACCCAGGTTTTGCATGGATGCTCTGCTGGGGAAGGTGCAAACCAATTCAAATGGGCTTCCACTAAGATTCTAGTACATTCTACCCCATTTGAGGAAGGAACTGGTTCCTCTTTATTCCATTGCACACCTTTCCAGGGGGTGGAGCAATCTCTTGTGTCACCCACTCACATCACACTCTGCTGTGCTGCCAGAGTCCCAGGTCACTGGAATATCACCTCCAACACAGTGAATCTGCATAAACCTTTCCTTCTTATAACATGACTTTATCTCTGGGTGTTTGTTACAGTACCAGTAAGCTGACAGGTCCACAGCAACCCAGGAAGATGCTGCAAATATATGCACATTGATCATTCTCTAGGAACGGAGGGCTCTCTCTACCTTTTGCAAAGTCTAAAAGACAAAGGAAGAAACATGCATGTATTCTCTTTTCCCCCAGATAAATCAATGGAGCTTGTAAGAAGGATATTTCATAGACTCCCTGGGAAATCCGTATTCTATACACACCACAGATCTTCAATTCCTCAATAAAAACTGCAAACTTTATACATGCAATTAACCATCAGGATAATACCTATAATTAATTATCGGCATAATGTGCTCATAGCCCAATGCTAAATGAGTGCATAATGTGTGCAGATTTATTCTTGCCCTGTTCCTCCGATAGCTAACCATGTAGTATTTTGTGGACCAAGAGAAATACACTTTTTTTTTTTTGCAGGGTGTCACCAGAAGGACACCTACTGACTTGTCACCATCTACGTGGCGGGAGGTAGCCCCCAATCCCTCTAATACGTGAGATCATTTAAGTCCAAGGAAATAAGGATGAGAAGAAATCATTGCAAGAATATTTGCACCACTTCATCACGTGCAGAGAAGGCAATTTGGGATCTGTGGACAGAAGACCTTGTTAGATACATTATTTACATCGTTCTCCAAATGGAAAAGCATCGCACAGCACTTACTTCATCCCACGGTGGGGCACTCAGCTGGTCTCAAGGTGCATGCACTTCGTAGCTCGGTGTTCTTGGCCAGGTTCTCCCAGCGCCGCTGGTTTTCTGAGGATCAGAGCTAACGAAGGTGATATTCTTGGCACGAGCTAAGGGTTCAATTAATGAGGGCTAGTATTCAGGGCTTGGATGGAGGAACTCCCAAAATTTCGGAAATACGTCTCCAAACATAGCTTTTTGCAGGGCTGTCTCCCCGGCCATATATTATTTTAATGACCCATTTGTTACTTTTTAAATGCACCAGCCTCTAACTAAACAGAGATAAAGGACACAGAGAGCTGGTCCTCTCTATGCATGAGCTCCGTATCCTCAGGTTCAGCCACGTACAGATCAACAATATGTGAAGCTGGGCGCGGTGGCGCACGCCTGTCATCCCAGCGGCTCGGGAGGCTGAGGCAGGAGGATGGCGAGGTCAATGCCAGCCTCAGCCAAAGTGAGGCCATGAGCAGCTCAGGGAGACCCTGTCTCTCAATAAAATGCAAAATAGGGCTGGGGACGGGGCTCAGGGGTCGAATGCCCCTGAGTTCAATCCCTGGTATAATAAATAAACCAAAAACCACCCCATTGGTTTCGAGGACTTGAGCATCTTTAGCTAAAGATGGATAGAGATACACAGATGATAGATGAACGAATGGATGGATGGATGGATATTCGATAGAAAGTTGGAGATTCGACAGGATAGATAGATGGAAGGATGGATGGATGGGTGGGTGGGTAGGTACGTGTTTAGATGGCTATAAATGCACACATGTCATTTATTTATGCTCGACTTTTTTGAAGAAGTCCCTCTAGTTGCACGTAGGAATCCAAATTGCCTTCAAGAGATCTGTACTATTTGCACCGTTTAAAAACAGAATCGATCCACGTATCACGTGCAGAAATCATGTGAATCTCAGTGAAGAGAACACTTGATCAAGCCCAACCTGAAATGAGCTTCCTCCAAGTCTCGGGATTTCCAGGCTGGATGAGAAACAGGACCAACGAAGGAGATGGGTTCTAATGTACGGGCTCAGGCTATCACAGAGCACGGCAGGTCCCAAACCCCCAGGGACGGAGGCTGAAAATTCTACAATAAAACTGATTTCTCAATTTTCAGGAAACCTCTGATTTTTGGTCTTAAGGCAGCTTATTTGCAGCCACCGCGTCATTAAAATCCGCTTGTTGGCATCGGGGCGTTGAATCTCCCAGGGAGGCTCCTTTGAGAGTCCAGCAGGTGACTCCCCAGCTGAATCCTCCTTTCCGTGGTCCCACCCGCATGCAAGCCACACCTCTCGGCTTCCCCTGCTGACCCTCGGTGGCTCCCCGGCTGACCCACGACATCACGTCTCTGTGCTTCCCTGAGACCTCGGGATTTCTCTGCAGGAGACCACCTGGACCCACGGCTCGGCTTCTCGGGACAGAGATGAACTGAGTTTCCCAGAAGAGCAGATCCAGGGCTTTCGGAAATTTTCTTTAGAGACGGGGTCTTGGTAAGTTGCTTAAGGTCTCCCTGAGTTGCTGAGGCTGGCCTTGAACTCGAGATCCTCCTGCCTCAGCCTCCCGAGCCGCTGGGACGACAGGCGTGCGCCACCGTGCCTGACTCAGTCGACATTTTAGGTCCATATACTTGAGCATTTTAAAACCCACACACACACACGCACGCCATATCCACCTGCACATATATGACTTCATCTGTGGTCAGTTGGATCTACACATGGTCAGCTCCTGGTCACAAAGAGTCAACCTGTGTGTGCATATAAATAATTCCTATCCAATGTAGATTAATAAATTAAAAATATTTATAAAAGTGAGGCAGGAAAAACGTACATACACACACATATGCATATAAAATCATCTAACATGCAATTTTATTATTTATATATCCTATATATTTTAAATATATATCTGATATATATTACAAATATTTATAAAAGTGAACCAGGAAATGTATATATAATATATATATATATATATATATATATATATATATATATACATACATACACAAAATCATATAATTTGTAATTTTATTTATTTTATTTTGCTTGTATTTTTTACATATTTATGTTTAATGTATATAATTATGTATTTTTACAAAAAATGTGATTCTTACACATATGTGCATATAGGTATGTATTATATATTTTATGTATATAGAAGTATATACATATTTTATACATTTTATATATGACTAATACACCATTTTATTTAAAATATTTTATATAAAATATATGGAAATATTATTTATTATGTATTTACATATATATTTTATACAAGAATACATACTTTATGAGATACATCAATGTCTAAGCACAAATATAGAAAACATACGCCGTGTGTCATGCATAATATAGGAATCTATAAGCTGTAGATAGATATATTCTGTTTATATAAGAAATACAATTTTCTTATGTAAAATGCAGGGGGATAAAGATTTTGGCTTACTTGAGAGATGAATGGAATCATAAATTGTTACGGACAAATGAGCCTGAAAAGTGACTTAAGAGTCAAATGACAATGTATCAGCTCCCCTCCTGTTGGATATGTTGTGCGTCATATTAAATCAACGGCCACTCAATAGTCCTTTGAAGTCTGTTGATGCCGATCTACATGACAAGGAGACACTCTTTTAAAACGTTTTCTTTGTGTGTCCTCTATGTCCACTGTGAAGGGAAACAGGAATCTCACAGTCCTTGAACGCACAGAGGTTCCTTAAGAATTCAGGTGGCCCAGCGGGGTGTGGTAGTGCACCCCTCTCATCCCTGCAGCTCCGGAGGCTGAGGCAGGAGGATCGTGAGGTCAGAGCCAGCCTCCGCCAAAGCGAGGCCCTAAGCAACTCAGGGAGACCCTGTCTCTAAATAAAATATAAAATAGGGCTGGGGACGGGGCTCAGGGGTCGAGTGCTCCTGAGTTCAATCCCCAGTATGTCCCCCCTCCCCCCCCAAAAAAAAAAAGGAATTCAGATTGATTGATGGACAAATTCCCTCTCCAAAAAGAAATCTTGGAATCATATTGTGAGCCCTGTTTAATGGAGTCCCCACTCTGCCATTATGAATTCCAAGACAAAATTAATGTTCCAGGAGGGTGCTGTGTAATTAGCCCCGTTAACACCACTCAACCAGCAGAAATAAATCCTCCCTTCAATTATGGTAATGATGGCCCCGGGACCGGGGTCCAACATGTGGAGTCCGCAGACCAGCTCCTTCTCAGTGGTGGCTGGTCACCGCCTCCCATGAGCATGTCAGCTTCTTCAGGACTTCCTCCCCCAGTGTCCCCATTCATTTTTGTAACTGGTACCAAGTCTTTGGCTCCAGGGACTTAGCTCCCTGAGACCCTGGGTGGAGGTCCACCTGGATTATTTATCTCTTAAAACTGACCCCAGAGCAAACGACAAAGGTTTGTGACGTTGCAAGAGATACTCCCTTCTGACCTGTTTGCAAACCCACACAAAACACCTCTGCTCTTGTGGAATAGCTGGCCACCGCCCATGCACCGGCTCTGGTGGGCGCTGTCGTTAGGTACCCAGTCCCAATTCCCTCCACTGGGGACACTGGACCTATTCGCCAGCTCAGGTGTGCAGGGACTGCTCACCATGCACGGCTTCCTTCTTCTCCAGAAAGAGCACCCTTTGGGTTTTTGCCACCTGGGCCCTGTGGGCAATGCATATGGAGTAGCCCTGCAGAAGGGACAACCACCACTGTGTCCACATAATGCCAAATGTCCCTTGATGGGCAAGACGGTGCTGGGTTTTGAAACAGTCTCCTACCCAATCGCCTAGTGTGAGTGTCAGTGTCACAGCACTATAACAAATGACCTGAGGTAGTCAACTTATCCACACAAAATCCTTCTTTTGACTAAGAGTTTGGAAGGTTCCAGTCCATGAATGAAATTATAAAACACTAGGGGCGACGTACCCGAGAGCCATTTAGACCTTGACGAGGACACACATCATGGCGGACATTGTGTGACACAGCCACAGCACTCACATCATGGCTGCCAGGAAGTGAAACAGAGAGTGAGGAAGAGGATCCCACAATCTCCTTCAAGGATACGCCCCCCCCAGTGACCTCACTTCCTCCCACTAGGCTCCACCTCTTAAAGGCCCCATCACCTCCCAATAACTGGAGATCAAGTCTGTGATCCAAGGGCCTTTGGGGAGATGGACATTCCAAAATGAAACCATAACATAGAAGAAGACTAAAGAGATTCAACAGCCCTCTCCAGGGTGAGCTCAAAACTGGAGACCCTCTCACAAGAGCTTGTGAAAGCCTCAGGGCTGCACCACTGTAGGTCCACTCTGGTGGGCTTCACGCCCCACCCCTCACCATTGGATTCTGAGGATGGTAGATTCCAAACTGCAATGAGGACTGTGCAAAAAGGGGTTCTCTACCCTCTCCTACCTCCCCCACTCTGTTATAGATTTTCTATGTGTGTGCAAATGGCTCACCTTCAATACAACGGCACAAAAAAATCACCCCAGCTTTCTCTTTGGGGAGATTCAGGGCAAGTTAGCTGGACATTTCAATGTGTCTTTGCTCCTCCTCCTCCTCCTCTTCTGCACTATTTTCTACCTCCTGTCCCTATGGAGTAGGACACAGATCCATGCAGGGGTTTAAAAAACTGCATACTTGTTACAGAAAAATTCGCAGCCAACAGAAAGTTCACGAGCCCCCACATTGGACCATTTATTTTGCATCTATGCATGGCCACAGATCTCTGCAAAACCAAAAGTGAGCTGTTCATCTCTCTCTTTGAAAAGGGGACCAAGATTTAGCCAAAAAGGAAAAAAAAAAAAACAATGTTGCACAGTATTTTTGGCCAATAATCAGCTACATTTAACATCCAGTGCATTTTGATACAACAGGCAAAGAAAAGACCATCTCTAACAACATGTATCTGTTTCAGCCAGAGCCGCTGGTATCAAGTGTGCATGTGTGTGTGTGTGTGTGCGTGCAAGTAACTGGAGTGTGCAGGCGGGTGCACCTGGCATCCAGTGTGCACACACCTGGAATCCAGTGTGCACACACCTGGTATCCACTGTGCACACACCTGGTATCCAGTGTGCATGATGTCAGTGTGGCTGTCTGCAGAGAGACCACCAGGTAACTCTTTTCGTAGGCTGAGCTGAACTTTGGGGTAGCTCTGATGATACGCTCGAGGTCCCCCGGTACATAGTATATCATGACATTTGGGTTCCCTTCCACCTAACTTAATTCACAAGGGCAGAAGGTGTCTTGCTCAGATCAGGGAGTAAATGAAGGCTGCAGTCACCTTCGCACCTTTGTGCATTCCCCCCCCCCCCCAAGGGGTTCTCTCCTACCTGCTGACCCGTGAACATCTCGAGGAGCCCACTGGCTACTTCTCTGGAGCTTCCAAGCTTGTTTGGAACTGCAAATGCCAAGCAAGTTGCATTGCTCATTTATCTCTGTTCCCAAACCAGCATATTCGGTGCCTCTTCTCTGCCACATTGGATCTGATTCTCATATATCTTTATTTTGAAAAGCAGATTTTTTTTTAACAAGGGGAGAGAGAGAGAGAGAGAGAGAGAGAGAGAGAGAGTGTTACGACATCAGCCCTCGTAACCCAAGCCATCATTTCGAGGAGATGAGGGCTCTCGGTTCCAATCATCTGATCTGGAATATATGATTCCTTCCTGGTCAAAACTGGAGAGCGCCTCACTCACCTCGGGCCAGGTATCCATCCTGCCCGGCGACACGGGGCGGTCACGGGAGATTGCTTTTTATTTACTGAGTAGCAGCCCCTGCCAGGGTTGCCTGCAAGAATCATTTACTATCACTGAATAAATAAATCTTATTCTGCCACTTCCCCCAAGGGCAGCCAGGGACACAGTCTCGCGACAGCAGCTGCAAAACCCAGGTCACTTTCCAGGGCCCCTCGGTCAATCCCCCGTGGGCTGGCCTGCAGCGTCCCCACACAGGGGTGCCATGTCTCTGCGTCCAGGTGACGAGCTCGGAGTGTCCATCTCAGTTGCAAAGACAGCCAAAGTTGCAAAGAGGTGACTTCTGCACCCTGCAAGGGACCTCTGAGTCTCCACTGTGGAGGTCAGAGAGTTAGAAACTCTCTCTTCCTCAGGGAGAAATCTCTGGGAGACTGACAGGCAGGGAAACAGGGACTTATTTTGTATTTTCTTTATGCAACTGTTATAAAACTCATGCAGGTGCCCTTCAGCACACAATGGGGTCATATCCTGAAAATCCCATTGTTAGTAGGAAATATCTTGAGTCACCAATGCACCGGATCTCCCGACCCACCCATTGGGCTTCCTGGCCCAGGTACACAGCACATATAGGGTTTGGCCTCTTCCTCTTGTGGTCCCAGGCTGAGTGGCGGCGGGTGGAGATTTCTTCCAACACCCAGCACCGCGAGAGTGTCACACAGCATGAGTGGCCCAGAAAGTGTCAAGGTTCAAAGTCCAAAATTTACCATCAGAAGGTCAAAATACCATTAAGTAGAAAGTGTCTATCTATCCATCTATCATACCATCTATCTATATATCATGTATCTATCTACTCATCCACTCATCATCCATCCATCCATCCATCCATCCATCCATCCATCCATCTATCCATCCATCTATCCATCCATCTATCCATATCATCTATCCATCCTTGCATCATAGCACCTATCCATCCATCCATCCATCCATCCATCCACCCATCCATCATATCGTCTATCTCTCCATCCACCCATCTACCTATCTCTACTAATACCTTTACATGTCCATCCATCATATCACCTATCTATATATTGTGGATCTATCTATCCATTCATCTATCCATGCATCCATCCATCATATCATCTATCCATCTATCATATCATCTTTTTTTCCTCCATCCACCATATGACCTATCTATATATCTAGTATCTATATATCTATCCATCCATCATCCATCCATCAATCATATCATCTATCTATCCATCCATAATATCATTCTCCATAACATCTATCCACCCATCCATCAAACTATCCACCCATATATCTATCCATCCATCCACTATCTCATCTATCATGTATCTATCTATCCATCCATTCATCAATCCATCCATCATTCATCTTTTAATCATATCATCTGTCTATGCATCCATAATATCACCTATTCTTTCATTCACTGTAACATCTATCCATTCATCCATCAAATTATCTACCCATATATGTATCATCCACCCATCCATCCATCATACCATCTATCCATCTATCATATCATCTTTCTATCCATCCATCCACCATATGACCTATCTATATATCTAGTATCTATGTATCTATCCATCCATCATCCATCCATCAGTCATATCATCTATCTATCCATCCATAATGTCATTCACCATAACATCTATCCACTCATCCATCAAATTATCTACCCATGTATCCATCCATCCATCCATCCATCCATCCATCCATCTATTACCTTCCATCCATCCAAAATGATATGATGGATACATCGTATCATCTATGTATCCATCCACAATATCATCCCTTCATCCACTCACCATAACATTGACCCACCCATCCATCAAATCATCTATCTATATATCTATCCATCCATGCATCATAGCACCCATCAATCCATCCATCCGTCCATCCATCCATCCGTCCACCCATCCATCATATCGCCTATCTCTCCATCCACCCTCTACCTATCTCGACATACACCTCTCTCTTCCTCTCTCTCTTTCTATATATTTTAATCATTTCTAAAATTTTAAATACAAGTGCATAGATAGGTATATTTATATTTTTAAAATATGTACATTTTATGTGTTTATGCATAGCTATTACTTACGAATACATAGATCACCATGAAATATTTATCATGACACAAGCTGTTATTAAATGTTCCACCATAATTAAACATTGTGTCCTAATTAGATGCATATTATCATATATTATAACTCATGAAATATCCATTAAATACTTAAAAGGAGATATATCCACCTGGTAGTCCGAGAATTATATTTAGCAGCAGATTTAAAACTTGTCTCTCCTTAAATGAAAATATTTCAGCTATGTCTTTCCTTTCAGAAAGAAATGTAAAGCAAATGCATTAAAAAATCAAATTAAAAAATAAAAAATGTGATTTCAAATGCGTAGATGCCACAGAAATCACATCTCGATAGTCAAGCAAGCAGAGGGTGGCCCTAAATGGTAGCTCCATCAAAAAGGTCCCATGTCAACTGTTGAGCCCGATTGAAAGTCTCACGTGCACAGCTGGTGCCAATGTCACACCACATTGCCACAGAAACATGCTGTAATCTGCTTCTCTCCTAATTATTTTCCCAGTTCATTTTTCTTTTCTTTTCCCTCTGGTCATTTCTTTGTTTTTTTTTTTCTGTTACAAGCAAGTAACTTGAGTTAAATTATTGATACGCAAAAAATATCCATCCGTGTTTTAATAGAGTTCCTGGGCACATTTCTCACAATGGGACAAAGAGGGACCATTATTTTAGTAGGTTTATTCACTGCCGTGACCAAAAGACCTAAAAAAACAGAACGTTTTAGAGGAAGATGATTTTATTTGGGCTCCTGGTGTCTGAGGTCCAGTCCCTGGTGGCTGACTCCATGGCTCTGGCCCAAGGGGAGCAGAACAAGATGGCAGCAGGGCCTGGAGGAGGAGAGCAGCTCAGGACAGGGCACCAGGGAGCAGAGAGAGCTCTGCTCACCAGGGACAGGACAGAGACCCCAAAGGCACAGCCCAGGGACACCCTCCTCCAGCCACCCCCCACCTGCCTACAGTCACCACCCAGTGAGTCCATCCAAGTGGATTAATCCATTAATTAGGTTTCAACTCTCATGATCAAATCATTTCACCTCTGAACTTTCTTTGTGTCGCACATGAGCTTTGCGGAAACCCCTGGTATCTAAACCAAAACTATGATAATTTTTTCTTCTCTTTTTGGGTAGATGATCCTTTCACAGATATGAGCCACTGCTCTGCGACCTTCAATGCAGATTCCTAAACCCACCCTGTGGGACACAGTGGAGACGTTGAGCAATATATAAATGTCGTTTGTCGACAAATACAATTCCCACAGAACAGGGCGCCTGGGTCGCACTTCCAATGTGACTGTCCACAGGGTCCATCCTGAGGGTTGTTATTGACATTTACGTCACATTCTCAGAGGGACATCTACCACGGGTATTCTCAGAATGGGGTGGGAGCTCAGGTGTGGCGTCAACCTGAGTCTAATCCTCCACAAACCCAGGTATCCAAATAAGTCACTTTGTATCTTGCTAAGTTCCTGAGGCTGGCCTCCAACGTGTGATCCTCCTGCCTCAGCCTCCAGAGTCTCTTGATTACAGGAGGGTGTCCCTGCACCCAGTTCTTCATGACCTACTTATGATCCAGGTGATAAAGACAATTTGATGTAGGGTGGTGGAAATCCCACCCTGAAAAATTTAAAAACACTAGGTTTTACCACGTTTGTTTGTATCTTTGGGATTTGGGGGGAATGGACAATCATAGTCTTTGTTGAAAAAGTCTGATTTTATTTCAATTTTTCCAGCCTGTAGATTTTTCCTCGTTAGCTAAAACTGGGCATTTGGTGCCGAGTTACACAGAAACCATTGAGAGAGGACTCTCCACATTTTTTTCCTGATCTTTTCACAGGTAGGACATAGTAGCACCTCATTAATCAGTATAACATTTTATATGTGATTTCTTTTTGATTTTTTTATCAATCTGAGAACGGCTTTGTCCCTAGTTTCCTAAAAAAGTTTTATAATAAATAGTGTTGGGTTTTGTCAAATACTCGCTCTGCATCTAATGACAAGTTCACATAATTTTTCTTTAGCCGACGCCTATGGTGGGTGGAATGGATCAATTTTAAAATGCAGAAGCAGCCATGCATACGTGAAATAAATACCGGCGGGCGACACAGGATGATTTTTCTTATTTCTTTCCCCCTCTCTGTTTTTCCCACAGTTGTTTTTAATTAAGTAGTTTTAGAACCCTGCGTTTCCGTGGCTCTTAGGACATCGATTCTCGGCTTCTCATCAGAAGCATTTATCTACCTAGAATTCCCCACGTGCGTTTCCCATTCGTTCACATCGGCTGTCATATCACCATACCATTTCACTTTCCGGGCGAGGAACTGAGAACAGTGTATTTTTTAATTTCTCCCCCCATCTATTTTACACCACTGTTTGCATTCATCTGATCTATCAGGTCGGTCCGGCTCTTGCATTCCAAGGGATTGCATTTCTGTAACCAGAACGCACAAGTCATCGATCCTATCTGCACCCGCAGACCGGGGCTCACACACAGCCCTGGGGACGTGGCCTCCATCTCCCCTGACTGCGCCGCCTTCATCTGTTACAGTTTGGTTTTGAAAAACGACCTAAATAAATGTTGTGTGTCACGGCGTCAAAGTGACCCACATTCCCGACCGTTTTTAAAATTTCTTTGGATATTGACAGAGCATCTCCTTTAGTTGCTTAGGGCCCCGCTGAATGGCGGAGACTGGCCTCCAACTTGCGATCCTCCGGCCTCAGCCTCCAGAGTAGCTAAGATTACGGGCGTGCGCCACCCGAGCCTGACCCCTCAGAGATCTGAATGTCATTGATGGTTCTTGCGGTTCAACGACCTCTTCCAATCATATGTTTTAAAAATCCATTATGAATTTGCTACGGAACAGTGACTCTGGAACCTATTTTTGGAGAGGCGAGGCTCAGTTCATTGAACTTGAATGGTGTGAGGTACATGTTTGCTTCTCCTGTTCTGCACAATATGATATTTATTCATAAATAAAACTTGCTTTGTTCCACACCAACGTTACGGGGGAAACCCCGAGGTGATGTGAAATGGGAATAAAAGTGTTCAAATGCCAAATGTAGTGTGTTTTGTTTTGTTAATTTCATGCAATGAATCTCTGCTGGTTCAGGGAGTAATTATTTCATATTTATAGTCTCTATTTCCAAAATTAACTGTCATCATTTGTGGGGAAACTCTAGCAAGCTCTGCCTCTGCCACATGAATATTTAAAAATAGATAATTAAGTCATGGGTTTTAATGATGTATTCACACCATGAAATATTCAGATCTGTCTCAAAAATAATAGTGGGTTTTTTTTTAGTGTTTTTTTTTTTTTTAGTGTCTTCGGATTCTGACCCAAATATGGAAACCATCTATGATTAAAATTGCATCTCAATATTTTCAAAACAGAATTTGTATGATTTACGATTCCTCCCAAGCAATATCTGAGTAACTGTTCAAAGAGTCTGTGGAGAAAAAAAAATCCACGTAATCTTCCCCTGGATTCGTTCATTGAGAATGAAAGCATACGCAAGTGGTTAAAATAAATGACCGTTCATTGAGAATATTCAAGTAGTTAAAATAAATGACAATTTTTTGTGTGTGGCTGTGAACAAAAGATTTGACAAGAACCATTTTGGAGGAAGACAATTTTATTTGAGGCTCATGGGGTCAGAGGTTCAGTCCCTGGTGGCCGACTCCATGGCTCTGGCCCAAGGGGAGCAGAACAAAATGGCGGCAGGGCCTGGAGGAGGAGAGCAGCTCAGGACAGGGCACCAGGGAGCAGAGAGAGCTCTGCTCACAGGGACAGGAGAGAGACCCCAAAGGCACAGCCCAGGGACCCCCTCCTCCAGCCACACCCCACCTGCTGCAGTCACCACCCAGTGAGTCCATCCAAGTGGATTAATCCACTATGAGTCTACACCTCTCCTAACTCAAATATTTCACATCCAAACTTTCTTTTGCTGTTTCACAAATGAGATTTTTGAGGAGACCTCATTTTATCCACAGCATAACAGCCAAGGAAACATACATTGAAATTATAAAATCATATGGGCAATTTTCAACTGTATGGTTGTGGCACAAAATCCAAATTAGTAGAAGGATTTAGAATATGGAGCCAATATCTTAAAAGACATTTATATATATATATATATATATATATATATATATATATATAT
>NW_026000327.1:2954186-3005437 GCF_001458135.2 Marmota marmota marmota
TATATATATATATCACTAATTATTGTTATTTAACAAGGCAAATTGGTAAAGAATACTATTATTGCAACAATAAATCACTAAATATATATTACAATTCTTGGATTTGACGATGCCAAGCACATTCCCTTGAATAAATATATAAAGAGACAAAGTTAAGTCATGATAAATCAGAATATGAACCCCCTAGATATAAAGAAAAACGACCAATTCTATGTTAAAGTCCTATGCACCTTGATAAGCAGAGTTAAATATAGTTTAAAATGGCAAGGAAAGAATCGATAAATTGGTATAGAAATGTTAAAAAAGGAAAGATTGAGGGATTATGAAGGCATTTCTCAAATAATGGAAAATAGTGATATCATTGGGAAACTATTCACAGAAGATTAGAGGCACGGAACATTAATAAAGATGGGATAAGATTGATCTGTTTGGATTTTCAAAGAAAGAGGAGTTAATATCCGAATTGTGAGTGGGGCACGGAAATGCTCTCTGCAAACGTGCACCATCCCCCATCCATTCCCAAGATTCAAAAGTCAGCCGAATCCTTTAAAAAAATTCACCTCCTAAAAAAAGTGAGAGAGAGTTAATTGTAAATGAAGAACAACAAGAAATTCTCATCCGCATCAATAGATCCCATTAAATGAGATAATAACAATGTGTTCTAGGAGGAGATTTTCTATCTGGGAGTGTACACCCACTTGAACTGGGCACCATCTTGATTAAATGGGTCACTTGGAAGCATTCAAAAATCAGAATATTGGTAAAATGGTGAATTTCCACCTCAATCCCCCAAACACATCCCTGTTATTTAAAAAAAACCCCTAAACTCAGTAATAGGAAAGCAACCTGCTCTAGTTTGCATCTTTTTGCCTCCAAAGACCCATTTGTTAAAAGATTTGGCCCCCAACCCAGGGGCTATTGGAAGGGGGTGGAGCTTTTAATAGGGGAGACATTGAGAGGAGGAAGTTAGGTCATTGGGTGCATGTCCTTGAAGAGGATTGTGAGACCCCAGACTCATCCTCTGTTTTGCTCTCCCACCAGGTCATGATCTGAGCAGTTGAAATTCCAACATGTACTCCCACCATGCTGGGCTGTCTCATTCCAGACCCCAAAGAACGGCTCCAATCCATCACGTGAAATACCATTTTTCTGTTTGTACATTGTGTCAGGCATTTTATTACAGCAATGAAAATGTGAAATAATCCAAATAAAAAATGGAGCAAAATATATATGACTTTTTTTCCTAAAGATGTGCACACCTCACCAAAGAAATATACAGGTATCATCACATGCATGTGGAAAAAAAAAAATTCTTTTCCCGAATGCATTAACATTTGGGAAAAGTTGAGGCTGCCATCTTGGGAGGAAGCCCAAGAGAAAAAGCAGAGGTGGTCAATATGTGGGTGGCTGAATGGAGAGCCCAGTTTGACTTAATGTTCCAGACATCTTGGTCTAGTCGTAAAAATGAATGGGACCAGAAAAAAGTCTCTAGAAGATTCTAGCTCCCAGCCTTCTGAGTTCCACAAGGCTCTTTTTATTTTGTCTGTAGAAGATCCCAGACACCATTGAAGTGAGACAAGCTTTTCTCGGACATTCTCTGATTTCTGGAAGCCCGGATAAGCATCATAAAATTATGATGGTTTTGTGCTACGAAGCTCAGGGACAGTGGACTATGTGGACATAGATTACTATCAGTTGAGTAATATTTAATGGCACTTTGGTGCATGCCCTTGAGACCCTGGTGGACGCCTGCTCACATCACAGAAGGCTCGGCTCAGTCCATGGGGTACTTGCATCTCCTTGCAGCACCCTGTGAGGTCCACCTAGAAATGTCGACTCAGATATCTGAGCACCCCGCCGTCTCGTCAAAATGAGCCATTTTATCAACCACCGCAAATGGCGAAATGACGCAGCAGGGCTGCACAGAGCTCCCTTGGGTCCCTCAATATCCATCCTGTGCAAACATGAAAATAATTTTAAATTAATAAAAGGCCCTTCGAACGGGGGCAGGAATAAATAAAGAGCAAAAGATGAAAGAGATTTTTTAAAAAGGGGCCTGAGGCACTTTTATTTTTTTTACAGGATGCAAAAATTGCTGGAAGAATTCAAGATATTTCAAGTGAACACTGACGGGCGGGAGAAGATTCTTGATGCTTTCGTCTTCACAAGGAATCTTTAATGCAGAGTTTCCCATTTCCACAGCAGAACTCTCTCTTCTCCACTTCTCTCTCTCTCTCTCTCTCTCTCTCTCTCTCTCTCTCTCTCTCTCTCTTCCTTTCTCCCTCCCTTTATATTTCCTTACTTCCAAAACCTCTGGTGTTCTTTTAAGAATCTAGAAACTCCATGACCTTGACGTGACCTCAGTTCACAAATTCCCATGGGAACTTTTATTCTGAAGTGGGACCGGCTCCTGTCACTTAGTAGATGCTCTTGTTTGGAGGAAGCGCTCGATCCCCACGGGCTAAGGGTTCTGGATTCAAGACGTGCCCCACAAGTCGATCCCGTCTTGATGTTCAGGTTTTCCAGAACCACTGCTTTTCTTCATTGCTCATGCAGTGAATTCTAAACAGACTCTCTTCCCAGAACTCAAAAAAAAAAAAAAAGAAAAGAAATGTCACAATATCTTTAAAGAGAAAAAATTAGCACCTTGGTAAACATAGTTATCCTCCTAATTCATGCAAAATTGCATTTGCCAGGCTTGATTTGCTAAATCTGTGCAACATTTATGTAAAAGACATTTTAAATCTGGGTTGAATTGCGTGGAATTCAGGTGGTTTATCTGGAGAATATTTTTAGAATAAGAATATTTTCTTATTTTAATTTTTTTGTTGGTAAGGATTAAACTCAGGGGTGCTTAACCACTGAGCCACATCCCTAGCCCTCTCTGTTTTTTTTACTATTTTATTAGAGGCAGCATCTAGCTAAGTTGCTTAGAGCCTTCCTGTTGCGGAGGCTGGCTTTGAACTCATGATCCTCCTGCCTCAGCCTCTGCGATGACAGGTGGGCACCACCACACCAGGCTTATCTGGAGAATTCTAAGATTAAATGACACTGTCAATCATCAATAGCTCACTAAGGTTTGCTTTGATGTGTGCGATGCATTTCACTACGGACTCCTTACATCGCACACATGGATAAAGAACACGTATCTTGTAGCAAGAAGTGGTCTATGCCACCACCGATTTCTATTAAAATAATTCATTTAAAGCAAAACCAGAAATGGTGTGTAATGAAGGGGTTGGCCTCAGTTCTTCCTCAGACAGTGCAACACATTTGTTCCGAGAGAATGAAACAAAGAGAGAAAAATAAAAATAAAACACTCCACACATGTTCATTCCTTGACTGACCCCACTGTATTATTTGTCCCTTGTTATTAACTTATGAGTGAACCCCGGGTAATTTGGCAGCCTATAAGCAGCCTTATCCAGCTTTCACATACAAGAGAAAATATAAACCCTTCAGCACCTGAGTTTGGCTTATTTCCCTTAGCATGATAGTCTTGAGTTCCATCCGTTGAGTTCCATCACTCTTCTTGATGGCTGAGTAATACTCCATTGTCTATTCATCTACCACATTTTCTTTATCAACTCATCCACTGGTGGACACCTAGGCTGGGTCCATAGTTGGGCTCTTGTGAATGGTGCTGCTGTGAATCTGTGTATGCAGGCGTCCCTGCAGGAAGGTGACTTTAATTCTTCAGGGTAAATACTGAGCAGGGGTACAGCTGGGTCATATGGTGGTTCCACGCCTGGTCTTTTGAGGAGCCTCCATGGTGATTTCCATAGTGGTTGTAAGAAGTCACAGTCCCCCGCCCCCCGCACTGTGTGAAACTATTAAAAGAGAAGATGTCTTGTAGCCTGCCCTGTGGTATGTGAATCGACAATGGAGTATTACTCAGCCATGAAGAAGGGTGAGATTATGTCACCTGCAGGAAAATGGATGGAACTTGAGACTATCGTGTTAAGTGAAAGAAGCCAAACTCGGGTTCTACATTTTCTCTTGATTGTGGAGGCTGGATAGCAGTAATCAGCAGAGGGATCAGTAAGGCATAAAAGGGAATGAGACGGGGAACAGGGTAGAAAATGGGTAGGTACCATGGGATGAAATGGACCCAATCAGTCATGCATCTCTGGCCAGCCTCCGCCAAAGCGAGGCCCTGAGCAACTCAGGGAGACCCTGTCTCTAAATAAAATGCAAAATAGGGCTGGGGACGGGGCTCAGGGGTCGAGTGACTCTAATTTCAATGTCTGGTACCTAATAAAATAAAGAAAGAAAAAAGAAAAATTCACAATGCCCAGAAAGGACAGCCTCACAGATGGGCCAAGTTCAGAAGAGGCAGCACTAAGCAGGATTCTCTCAGAAATTCTCACAGCGAGGGGCCGTCAAATCGGAGCCCTGTGTGTTACGAAGCTGAACTTGGAGGTATATGAAGGGGAGGGCAGATCTATTTTCCTGTTGAAATTCTGCCTGACTTTTGATCACGACGTGGGCAGCTTTCCGAGCTTGCTGGCCACTCTCGTGAGCAAGAGCCACATGCAGTCCCGTCTTGTCAGGTTTATAAGTCCAAACTCATGCGGGATTCATCCTCCTTTTATTTTCCTTCATGCATCTGATTGCTGATCGTTTGATGGTTTGGGGCAGGGAGATTAGAAAGAAGAATCAAGACACTCGAGCTTCTCATTTACACACGTGGGTGCACATTTCTCTGGGTCTCTGGGCAGACAGTGTGTCTCAGCCAGTTTTCTGTTACTGTAACAAACGCCTGAGGCAGTCAGCTTAAAAAGACGAAAGGTTAGTACTGGTTTGTGGGTTTACAGGTGTCCGTCGGGGCCGGTGGGGAGGCAGAAAATCACTGTGGTGAGCACCTGGACATAGTCGCTCACTTTTGCACAACCAGGAAACAAACAGAGAGAAAGAGGAAGGGGGACTGGGCATCCCCTACCTCCAATTAGCACTAAGTTCACACAGGTCTTTGGGGATCAGTCTGGATGTAAACCGTCACAAGGGGCTCATGAGGGTCTCCCCGGGGGGCATCTTTCTGGGTGGCCCATGTGGAAAAGCTCTTGGGAAGAACAGTCACATCTGAATTCTCCAACGACCAATTGGCCGATGGCTACTCAGAGTGACCTGTCACTCAAAAGAAGCACAAAGCGCTATACATGGTTGCTGGCTGCTTGATCCCTATCGCTACCTGGTCTCTCTCGGGGTCCCCACCTCTGTGTGACCTGACTCGGGGGCTTCTCGAGAGCAAGGGGAAGCATTGTGTGGGGCTCAGATCAGGTGCCCACGGCCGTGGCAGAACCCACACATCTTCCGGAACCTTCCATCTGAGATAAAGGACGGAGGTCTCCCAGCAAGACATTTGCATGGGCCTAGGAGGCCTGAGTATGGCATAAATATCAGATAAACACGATGTTGGGGACGTCAGTGTCCCCAAAGGCTCACGTGGGACGCAGCGCAAGGAGGTTCGGAGGAGAAGTGAGTGGGTTCCGAGAGCCTCCACCCAGTCAGTGAGTTAATCCACTTATGTGGATTAGCTGGGTGTAACCGGAGGCAGGTGGGGTGTGGCTGGAGGAGGTGGCATGGGGGACGTGGCTTTGGGGTATATATTTTGCATCTGGAGAGGGGAGTCTCTCTGCCTCCTGATTGTCACCTGAGCTACTTCCCTCTGTCACCCTCTTGTGCCATGATGTCAAGCCCGGGGGACGTGCTCCCCTGAGCTGGGGACCTACTGCAGACACGGACCGTTTTTAGGATGGCCCGGCTCGGCCTCCAGTGTGCATTTTATGTCCACCTTAAGAAATGCGATGCACGAGTTAGACCGTAAGCAGGACCGGCCGTCAGCTTACAGAGCCACAGGATGGCAGGGAGCGACCCACGTTGAATGAGATCTCCTGCCCACAGCCACATGGAGGTGGCCGGGTGTCGGTGGCATCTCAGAACTCCAGCTTCTTTAACAGAATCTCAAAAGGTCGCCAGAAACGGTCGAGTCCCAAAAATGCACCGCGCTGAGGCCACCTGGCCACGGAGGCCACCCGTGGCAGAGAGGAGGAGGGGACGTCATGTAAAAGGTCAGCGTGAGGAAGGTGCGATGGGTTCCTCTGCCACGGCTTCTACAAATGTCACTAGAAAAAAAGTAGAAAGAAAGGGACAGAATGTGGGTGAGAGGAACGTGAGCAGAATCACCGACAGACAGAATGGTCACCCGGAGGACGCCCAGGAGGATCGATTCCCCCTTCCTATAAGGACATGTCACCTACGATGACCCTGACCTGCTGGGGACTTGTCCGTGACTGTGCCAATACGCACTTGTCATTTATCGATCTCGAAGTTGAGTGCCACAGGGGTGAAGAATGTCACCCACGTCCCCCCGAGGCACACACAGAAAGATCTAGGTTCTCCCAAGACCCGTGAAGGCGACTTTACTTTGTGAACGAGGTCTTTGCAGGCGGGATCAAGGTCACCCGGGGCCACGTCGGGTGAGGGAAGGTTCTGACCCCGGGACGGGTGGGCGTCAGGGTTGATGGGATCCATGGAACCGATGATGGAGAGCCAGAGGGTCCCACAGGCTGGCA
This sequence comes from Marmota marmota marmota, assembly GCF_001458135.2. Lineage (NCBI taxonomy): Eukaryota > Metazoa > Chordata > Mammalia > Rodentia > Sciuridae > Marmota > Marmota marmota. The sequence goes on from NW_026000327.1 coordinate 2,960,762, forward strand.
GGTGAGGGATTGATTGACAGGTGGATGGAGGGATGATGGACAGGGAGATGACAGGTGGATAAAGTCATGACAGGTCACATGCAGAGATAGATAACAGGGTGCACTAACAGGATGGATAGACGGATAGATAACAGGATGGACTAACAGGATGGATAGATGGATAGATAGATAACAGGGTGCACTAACAGGATGGATGGACAGATAACAGGACGGACTAACAGGATAGATGGATGGATAGATAACAGGGTGCACTAACAGGATGGAGGGACAGATAGAGAACAGGACGGACTAACAGGATGGATAGATGGATACATAACAGGGTGCACTAACAGGATGGAGGGACAGATAGATAAATAACAGAATGGATAGACAGATAGATAACAGGGTGCAGTAACAGGATGGATAGATGGATAGATAACAGGGTGCACTAACAGGATAGGTGGACAGATAGACCAAACCCATTTATATATTCATTTTGGAGCACAGCATGATTCAGTGGCCCGTCACTGATGGCACATGAACCTTAATCAACACGTAAATAAATGCACGTGACTAATATGTAAATAGTGTACCGTTTAACATGAAATGTAGATCCTGAGGCTGGCCTCCATGTTGCAATCCTCCTGACTCAGCCTCCAACTTGGGATCCTCCTGCCTCAGCCTTCATGACCTAGGACAGAACCTATCCAGCCCAGGAACCACGTCCAGCCACACCCCACCTGCCTCAGTCACCACCCAGTGAGTCCATTCAAGTGGATTAATCCACTATTAGTGTATACCTCTTACAACCCAATCATTTCACAATATGGCGGCAGGGCCTGGAGGAGGAGAGCAGCTCAGGACAGGGCACCAGGGAGCAGAGAGAGCTCTGCTCACCAGGGACAGGAGAGAGACCCCAAAGGCACAGCCCAGGGACCCCCTCCTCCAGCCACACCCCACCTGCTGCAGTCACCACCCAGTGAGTCCATCCAAGTGGATTAATCCACTATTAATTTTATTTATTTATTCTTGTTATTAATATGTGACAGTAGCGTGTACTTTGACACAGCCCAAGTGGAGTGCAATCTCCCATTTTTTGTGGTTGTGCATCACGTGAGATTTCCCTGCTGGTGTGTTCACGTGTGGACCCAGGAAAGAGACGTCCGATTCACTCCACCATCTTTCCTATCCCCATCCCCTGCTCCTGTCCCTTCATTCCCTCGTCTAACCCAGTGGACTTCGATACCCGGCCACCTATATGTGACTTGGCCTCCACATCACACACCGTTACCCAGAACATTCTGCATCAGCATTGATTTTTGTACCAAGATATGTGGAGGCCGAGGCAGGAGGCTCACAAGCAGGGAGGCCAGCCTCAGAAGACCCTCAGCAACTTAGTGCGACTCTGTCTCGAATTAAAAAAATAAATAAAAATAAAAAAGGGCTGGGGATGTGGCTCAGTGGTCGAGTGTCCCTGAGTTCAATCCCCAGGTCCCTCCTTCCAAAAATAAAAATAAAGAAAATAAAGAACACGGCCAGTCCCCCCTCCCTGGGCCGCGCTGTTTCTATAAAGATCCTGATTTAGCCTGGGATTAGTGGGTGTCCCCGCCTGGGAGTGCAGGGACACTGGAGGGAAGTGAGTCAGTGTTGTCACACGTCACATTTCAGTTCTGTCCCGCGCACTCTGCTTGGGATCCGACCACAAATAGCTCCTCTGGAAGGTCAACGTGCACATGTGAACGTGTTACATGGAGAGACGCAGCAAGACCAGGTGGTTCCCAAAACCCTCTTTAAAGAAAAAGAATCTCATTTTAAAAAAGAAAAAAAAAAATCAGTCACCATATGCCTCCCTCTGCCCAGAATGTGTTTCAGCCAGTTTAGATTTTTGAAAGCAAACTTTGACTTAAAATAAATGTGATTTTTGAAGAGAAAACCTGGATTTATTAAGATGACATTTTTAATGGTGTATTTTTTTTACAAATATGATTGAAATCCATGCCTGTGAGGTTTGATTTTATTGTACAACTGCGTGTTTGGATTCATGATGGAATCGAACAAAAATAGCTGTATGAATTTTTGTGCAATTGTACAATAATAGCTGTGTTATATTATGCAAATACTTATTATTATTATTATTATTATTATTGGTACCGGGGATTGAACTGAGGGGCACTTGACCCCTGAGCCCCCTCCCCAGCCCTATTTTGCATTTTATTTAGAGACAGGGTCTCACTGAGTTGCTTAGGGCCTCGCTTTGGCGGAGGCTGGCTTTGAACTTGCCATCCTCCTGCCTCAGCCTCCTGAGCTGCTGGGATGACAGATGTGTGCCTCTCTGTGCTGGGCTAAATACTTACGTTTTATACATCCCTATGTACAATATAGATCTCTGTATAATATGTTGATAACAATTCAGGATCATCAGGGGTGGTGAGTTCTGAGAGACTGACTAGTGAATTCTGTTTAGGAAACTTGCATAAATAATGATAATTGTCTCCATAAAAATGCAAATCTTCCCTGGAAGGAGAGAGATTCAGTAGCTCATGAGCCCTATGCTGAGAGATGTCACTCTAAGCCAGGTGTGGTGGCACATGCCTTTCATCCCAGCGGCTCGGGAGGCTGAGGCAGGAGGATGGCGAGTTCAAAGCCAGCTTCCACCAAAGCGAGGCCCTAAGCAACTCAGTGAGACCCTGTCTCTAAATAAAATGCAAAATAGGGCTGGGGACGGGGCTCAGGGGTCAAGTGCCCCCTGTGGATCCTATCCACAGACGTTCTGGTGCATGATTATTTATTTCCTAAATACCAAAAGGGAAAATTTTGACCATTTTCTTGACCACAAAAGGATAACTCTTGGAAGCCAACGTCATGCTCTTTGCTCCAATTGGACCACGACCTTCCGTAACCGTTTCAGAAACTCCCCGCCCTCGGCATCAGACCTGGGCAACGGTGACCTGTCCATTAAAAATAAAATAGATGTCACCGAAAAGTTCCAAACAAAACTCCTGTTAATTTGTCTCCCCGTGCACCTGCTCTCTGGGTCCCCGACAGCCAAGTTAACGTGACTCCGACCTTGAGCCACCAAACCACGTTGAATCTCTGCTGCGCCCGAGTCCTACGCAAGAATCAAAGGCCCGTCTGGGGGCCATGGTGCCGTGCAGGACCTGATGAATGGGCAGAGGTCACTCTTTGGCAAAAGTGAGACAGAAAACAGGGAACTACCTGCATATATTCGGGAAGATGTGCACCATCTTTTTTTTTTTTTAATGTTTTCAGACCAAAAAAATAAATAAAAAATAGGTTCTGTTACTGTAACAAATAGCTGAGGTCATCGACCTTCTTATAAGAAGAAAAGGTTCATATTTTGCACACGGTTTTGGAGGCTTTCCTGCAAGATCTTTTGCAGTAGAAGAGGAATTGCCCACAGCTGACCCTGCTGACCACTCGAAGTCCCACCGAATACCTTTGCGTCCTTGTGCAATCGAAGCCAGCATCGGACCCCAGATGGGTGCACCCTACGGAAATCAAACGCGCTCCCTGAGTAACAGACGGTCTAATGGACGGTCTCGTGCACGAAAATTTGCTGGCGGATCTTTCTAACATTCTGCAACTCGGTAAATCCAAAAAAAAAAAAAAAAGACTGTGCAAAAGTCACATTTCCTTAAGTGCAATTGTTACCTAGTAGGACAAAAGTCGACGGGGGACAATGTCAGGACACAGGGTCTGATTTCCATGAGCGATTTTCCTGCAAATGCCATCCTTTCATTCTTCTTACTGCCTGAGTAGTATTCCACTGGTGGACACCCAGGCTGGTTCCGTAGCTTGCTGCGGTGGGGAATTGAGCTGCTATCAACGATGCATGGGTCTCCTGAGCCTCAGGAGGACAGGCGTGTGCCACCACGCCTGGCCACTCTTGAAATAAGTCTGAAATCACCCAAGTCCTCGTTTTCTTCAAACATCTGCTCAATAACGTTTTCTGGGTGGTTTCGAATACTCCCCTTAGTGAGTTTTCTGTGCCCCCATCTCTGGGAACCCGTATCGAGGCGTTTGTAGCTTTGGAGTGGAAATGCAGAAATTTATATATCTATTTTTCTTCTTTAAATACTAGAGTAATCATCTTGTTTTCAAAGAAAAACCGTAAAACCTTGTGTCTTTGAAGAGAGACCGTTGGCGGGTCACTTTGGAATTGCGTGATTACCGGGCTTTGAGCTTCTATTTCTTCTGGGGAAAAAATAAAAAAATAAAATAAAGAACGCACCCCCCCATCTGGGAAATCACCCATTTCATGTGGATTTTCAAATGCATTCGGGTGGCACGGACCAAAGCAGTGGGTTTTGAGTCTTTGATCTCCTGCCGTAGCTGAGAGGCCATCTGATCATTTCTCATTTATGCATTTTTTCGCTGTCCTGGCTTTTATTAGGTGATTTCCATATTAAAGGGCGTCGCTGTTCCATTTTTCATACCAAAGAGAGTCAACGTGGAGAATTCCCATTAACTTCCATGCTCACTGATCAACTCGTTGATTTTTAAATCTTTATTCCTCTCTCTCTCTCTCTGTTGTACTCTAGTATTTTTTGCTTCAGAAAAATACAATTAACTGAGCGATTGCTTTCTCCATGCACTGGAAGCATTAACTGTGCACCAAAGATTTTCCCAGATTTGACTAAACTACGTGAATTAAATTGAATCTAATAGTCCCAACATTTTTCTTTCTTTTTAAATTTTTTTTGGTACCAGGGATTGAACCTAGGGTCCCTCAACCCCTGAGCCCCGTCCCCAGCCCTATTTTGCATTTTATTTAGAGACAGGGTCTCCCTGAGTTGCTTAGGGCCTCGCTTTGGGCTGAGGCTGGCCTCCACTCTGGATCCTCCTGCCTCAGCCTCCCCTGCCTTTGGCACTACAGGTGTGAGCCACCACGCCCTTCACTAGTGAATGCCCTTCAGACTGCTGAGCCCATAATTCAGGAAATTTGAACCATCCTTACAGGGAGCTGCTGTGTTTTGCAGGGTTTTAGTCTCAGATTCCTACATCAATGCTCCGACGTGCAAACAGGTGGCGGCCTTATGTGCTGTTTCTGGGTCGCATTGAGAGATCTAATTAAAAGCACTTGAAATCACCCTCTATATTTCTCAGATCAGCGAGCCGATGGACTTTCATCTGGGAGATCCAAGAGATGTCTCAAGGCGGACTCTACGTCTCCGTCTGTCGGATGCTCTTTCTTTATTGATGATGATTTTTTTTTCATGTCTTTGACGAAATTCTGGTTTATTTAATGATGATGGAAACATGCATTTCCCCCTCACTTTAAAAGATTCTACGAAACGGTTCGGCTCCTAACGTGATCCATGTCTAGGTTTTGTTTCCTTAGTTAAAATTGCAATTTTGGAATTGTTTCACTTTGACAAACGACTTTGCTGTTGGATGCGTTTGCAAAATGATTTTTGAGAGCTTCCTGATTTGCGTTGATGATTGGCACCCGTCAATCAGAGAGCACCAGGTTCTTGGAAATAAGTGGATTAGAGCAAAACAAAATGCTATTGATTAGATTGATTCTTCTGTCTTTCCTGTGCCTATCCCTCCTCCCTTTCTGTCCTCTCCCGGGGTCCAATCTGCTGACCTTGAATCCATCCGCCCGCCCTCTTTGTTGAGGTTTAGTTTACAAATATCAGTGAAGATACGTGACCCTTGGCCTTTGGGGATGGGGTTATCTCACTTAGCATCATGGAATCCAGATCCATCCACTTACTGACAGATATCGTGGTTCACCCACCGCACTCCTCGGTTCATACCCAAGGGACTTAAAAATCAGCCCTTCCACAGATGAATGGAGAAAGAAAATGTGGTACATCTATGCAATGGAATATTACTCAGCCATAAAAAAGAATGTCTCCATATTTTTTTTTCATGTTGAGACATTTTTTTGCCGATCAAAAAAAATAAGTGAAAATGAAATCTCTATTTAATACAGCCAAGATAACTATTTAGAAACCCTGCTGTGAGGATTTTGTTCAGTCTTTTTAAACCAATTTATCATTTCCAACCACATTGACATGAGCGAAAACTTACATCACTTAGCACTTAGAGGGTCCTGGGCTCCCTTAGCACATAGTGGGTCCTGGGATCCCTCAGCACATAGAGGGTCCTGGGCTCCCTCAGCACATAGAGGGTCCTGGGCTCCCTCAGCACACAGTGGGTCCTGGGCTCCCTCAGCTCATAGTGGGTCCTGGGCTCCCTCAGCACATAGTGAGTCCTGGGCTCCCTCAGCACACAGTGAGTCCTGGGCTCCCTCAGCACATAGAGGGTCCTGGGCTCCCTCAGCACATAGTGGGTCCTGGGCTCCCTCAGCACATAGTGGGTCCTGGGCTCCCTCAGCACATAGTGGATTTTTCTCTCCTCAGCCTCAGGTTCCTGTTTCCTAGAAACGTACTCTATGTGCACACCAAGAGGGAGAGTGTATAAATGGCAGCCCTCAGGCAGCCTCGGGCTGTTTGGGAGTGAGGAGGGGATGGGATCAGGAGGTGCGCTAATCCATGGATGGACTCACAGCAGAATGGATTTGGGGGAAGAGACTTTGGTACACAAGTGACCTCTCTCTCTTTAAAAACGGAGCCAGCTGACCAGACACCAAAACCCTGCAAACCAGGAGACAAAATCCATTTTTCATCTTTAAGTTGACTTTCTCAGGTATTGTGTCACAGTAACAGCAAACTAGCTGACAGAGAGAAAGAAACTCCATTATAAAAAATCATTCACAGAAAACCTACAGTCGATTCCTTCAGAAATGCCTATTAACTCACGAGCCGATGGAAGCAAAGATCTCTTTTAGGTCCAAGTTGATCATTTATCATAAAATCGCTCAGATAAAAGGAAGACAGGATTTTCACGAAATTCTTCCCAAATATTTACTTGGAAGGATATAAGCTGATGGAAATATCTAAATTTAAATTAAACGGGTGTTGTTCATCTCAGCTGCGCACAGTCTGTCATCCCAGCGGCTCTGGAGGCTGAGGCAGGAGGATCGCGAGTGGCAGGTGGACTTTTTCACTGCTTGTCCTGAATGGATTTTTTGATCTTTTCTTCTTTCTTTCTTTTTTTAACCCCCTGTGTCTGGTTTTACTTCAGCTTCAATCTTATTCCTGCTCATCTCTCTCCGTGCCTCAAACAAAGTAAAGAAGTGGGTCATGGGAACTGGGTTATCTCTTAACTTGAAAGTCCCTCTCACAGTCTGTCCCTTTGTGTGTCCCTCCAGATGGGCCCCCCTTTGACCTGAGCTCATGGAGACACCCCGGGCTCTTGTTCCCTGGATTAAGCTGGGGAGACCCCCGGGGGCGGGCGTTGCAAATCCAGTGCAAATGAGCCCTCAGCACAGGGGCCAGGCAGTCACTCACATTGGCTGCTCCCGCCGGAGCCACAGTACACCAGAGGCAGGCACTATAGGGGGACGGTGTCCCAGTAACCTCATTTAATTCCCAGAGGAGGCTCCAATGGACCCTGCCACCATGCATTCGGCTGCAGCCCGAGGAACAGAGCAGAACCTCTCCATGTCCCCAGAATGTCACCTACAGCCCTGCGTCGGGCTCGGGGAAGACCTTCCACAAGGAGGTTTTGCAGAATGGTCCCCAGGTCGCTGGGACAACATCCATACCCATTCAGTGCTCCCTGGTCACCTGGAATGGACGCATGCAAATATTCCTCTCCCGTCCCCGTGGGCTGTGATTTTTTTTTTTTTTTCTGGGAGCTGAGCCTCTTGACAAAGCAAGCTTTTATGAAAGGATTAAGTTGCTCAGGAAGGAGGAGTGTTTCTCTTCCCAAGAGCTCCTCAGCCCCTTGGGGTGGAGATGAGCTGTCTTTGTCTGTGGCAGCTGTCCCAGCCCCTGCAGGGGACATGGCAGCCCGGGGGGCATGGGCAGGCTGCCAGGCCTGGAGTGGGAGGCAGGGAGGGGGAGCAGGTGCGGCTGGCTCAGGGCGCTGCAGGAAGCCGGCTGCAATTTCAAATGCATTGGGAGAAAGCGTCCTGGGCAAAGAGGACACGGGTCATCCGAGCTCTCCTGGTCCAGAAAGTGTGCCAGCAGCAGTCCTGTGTGCAAGTCCCCTCGCTCGGCTGTGCTGGGACGTCCAGTGTTTCAGGACAGAATTCCTGGCTTCACTAAACAGCCCTGGGGGTGCTCTGGGGTGGGCTGTGCTGTGCGCTGCAGGAGGTGGAGCAGCCTCTCTGGGCTGCACCCACCAGGTGCCAGGAGCAGCCCCACCCAGGGTAACCATCCCCAGGTGAACAGTATAACGCTTCCTCGTGCCTTCAATGGAGGTGCAAAAGGCTTTTTTTAAACATGTTTCTTTACCGGAATCCGTGAAGGTCTGCACCACGTTTCTCGTCGAGGAACCGTTAATCACAGATAAGATCAGTTTTATTAGAAATCAGAATCATCGCAGCCAGATCTCCATGGGCTCTGCCAACGTGATTGACAGTTACGGAAGTACACAGTTGGCATCTACTAAACGCACTTTCACTACAGAGATTCCCGAGGGTTTGATCTGAGGTCTACACGGCTGAACTGAAGCCACATGCACGGCTTCTCGCCTAGGATTCTACCCCCCCCCTCCCCAAAATGAAAAAAGAAAAAAAGTGAGTGGCACTAAGACTAAAACCAAGGACAGGGACATCTCCGTGTGAGCTTGTGACGAGAGGCGCCCAGATGACACAGCCACCCTCCCAGTGACATGTTTTCCAAACGCAGACCGGTTCCCACTGAACGGGCCTGGGAGGATTTCTCAGAGTCCAACTGCATCCATCCAGGATGTGAATGGCGGGTTCCCGGCCCCCTCACCCCCTGGGTGGCTTCCCAATAAATTGGATTTTATTGAGATACGTGGGGGAATTCAGCTTCACAGAGCGTATGCATCGTTGGCCCAGGGAGGAGACAGAGGGGACAAGAGTCCAAGACACCCAGGTGACGTGGGGCTCATTTCCCTGTCCTGGCCATCATGGCGGGAGGACCTGGGAGCCACAGAGAGACGGGAGGGAAACCCAGGGGCAGGATAGAGTCCAAGTCTCTCCCCGCTGCCCCGTGACCTACTTCCTCCCATTACACGCCACTTCCCGGGAGTCCTCCATCCAGCATCAGAGGATTAACCCACTTGCTGGATTAATCCACTTGCTGGATTAATTCACTTGCTGGATTAATCCACTTGCTGGATTAATCCACTTGCTGGATTAATCCACTTGCTGGATTAACCCACTTGCTGGATTAATCCACTTGCTGGTCATCTTTGAATCATTGCTGCTCTTTCTACTCCCCTTGAATCTTCAGCTACCTACCTCCCTACCTCCCACTTCCCGACCTTTCTGTCATGCGTCCACACTCCCAGGTCCTGGGAGTGCACATTCTGACCCTCCGTTGGGGAGCGAGATTTCAACTCTTAAAATCCTCCATTGACCCAGGGGCTCAGGAGGCTGAGGCAGGAGGATGGCGAATTCACAGCCCAGGGACCCCCTCCTCCAGCCACACCCCACCTGCTGCAGTCACCGCCCAGTGAGTCCATTCAAGTGGATTAATCCACTTGTAGGTTACACCTCTCACAACCCCATCATTCCACCTCTGAACTTTCTTGCATCACGTCACACAGGAGCCTCTGGGGGGCCACCTCGTCTCCAAACCACAAGCCCCTTCCTTCCTGTTTGCTGTGACAACTGCTCAATCCGAGGACAACAGGGGTGTCCCCGCCCCACGTCAGAGAACCTGTCCATCAAAACAGAACAAAGCCCATCGAGCCAGGTCAGCAGGAAAAGAGACGCGTTCCTGTATCTGGTTCTCCTGAGCAACTCCGACCAAAAGGAGATTGATCCATTCAAGTGGATTAATCCACTTGGCAGACAGGCATGCAGGAGGAAAGCATCCCCCAAAGTGAGGATGGAAATAAGGAAGATGAAGCCCTTTGGATTCATTATCGCAAGGGAAATGAGTAAGATTCTCTCCCGAAAGGAACAACAACACCAAAGTCTTCCTTTTTCTCCACAAAGTAACTTCTTGTTTTTTGTACTGGGGATTGAACTCAGGGACACCCGACCCCTGAGCCCCGTCCCCAGCCCTGTTTTGCATTTTATTTAGAGACAGGGTCTCCCTGAGTTGCTTAGGGCCTCGCTTTGGCTGAGGCTGGCTTTGGACTCACGATCCTCCTGCCTCAGCCTCCCGAGAGCCACTGGGATGAGAGGTGTGGGCCACTGAGCTTGGTCATCGATTTCTGTTCTTCAGTCATTCCTCTGGGACAGAGATGTGACCACGCTCTCAAAGTGCGTGCCCAGCAAGTGTGTACAACTCACACTCCCAGATGGAGGTCATAAAGCAATATGGGACCACGGGGTGAATTTAATTTAGATTTAGCCAAATCCAAGCACAGATATCCCAGATATCCGTCCCCCCCTCCAAATTCCCAGTAGCCAAAAAATAAAAAAGACTGGAGAAAAATCTCATTTTGCATGTTTTACAGTTTTCATGTTCAGCTACTCACATTTTTCTGTATAAAAGGCTCCATAAAATATATTCTATCAATTTCTGCTGTTCCTTCGATAATTTCTTCTTTTTTTTTTTTTGTTAGTGCAGGTAATTGGAAATTTCTATTTATTTTTGCAGCTCACGTTGCTATTGCAAGTACAGAATAAAAAGGCACAGAGATCACAGGGGTTTTGTGATAGTTGTTTTTTTTTTTCTTTCTTTTTTTTTTTTTTTGTGATGAGATGCAGATTTTAATTTCCATCGCTTGCAAACACTGAGATGCTGAGCCACTTCACTGCGAGCCCCTGAGAAAATTGTTAAAGCAAAGCAAACCCAACCTCAAAAACAGGGGGGATTCTTGGGCGTTATTTGAAAATAGACCTTTCCGTGTTTAGGAGATAAAAAAGAAAAAGCCAGTTCCCCTTCTTGGATCAGCACACAGAGGAGTTTGCACAGATTGAATTATCACCATTAATTTAGTGAAAAGCACACAATCCCCCAAAGTGGGTCACCTTGGTTAGTACACGGGGTAGGGAGTTGAAAGGGATTTCTTTTTTCCCCGAGGAGTGTATGTGCATTTTTCCGATTTTTAAAAATACTTATCAGGTCCCACGTTTCTCTCTTAACTTGACGGGAACACATTGAAACGTGGGGAACCTCAACACGTCAATTAAAACTAGATGTACATGATCTCAGCTGCTCGGGAGGCTGAGGCAGGAGGATCGAAAGTTGGAGGCCAGCCTCAGCAACTCACAGACGTGCAGTCTTGGGTGCAGCTCAGAGGCCGAGCATCCCAGGTGGACAAACACAGAGGGAAATAAAGCCCTTCCAGCAAGGAATCCTTAAACGCGCTGGAAGTCCCACCTCGAGTCCTCACCCGCAGTCATTTCCACCACAGGACCTTGTTCTGTTCCCCGGGAGCTGTTTGCTGAGTGATTTCTCCGGGTTAAAGGATCAAGTCCAAGGAACCCAGCCTGACGATGGGGACTTTGGAAATGAGAACAGCTCCAGGAGCACCTTTGCCAGGTCTGCAGACCTGGGCTCTGCACTGCCCCTCTGCCTGCACCTCTGGGACCAGACGTGGGGCAGGTTGATTCCTCCTCCTCAAGAAACCGGCTCTGGATGTGGTGACCCCATTAACTTCCTGTCTTCTTGTTAATAAGGTGCCCAGGCGTCTTTCTCTCGACGCGGTCTCCGTCTCTGTGGATGTCGATGAATGACGGAACCACATTCTTTTTCCAGGCTGAATAGTACTCCACAGCATAGATGTTCCACACACTCCTTTATCCATTCACCAGGTGGTGGCCATGGCTAGGTGAGCACAGATCCCTCTGATACTATCTGGAATAAACAAACAAACAAACAAACAAAAACCCTAGAGTTCGAGGTTGTTGGGGTCACCTCCCAAAAGCACAATTTAGCATCTGCTCCCCGTGAGCGCGTGGATGCAAGGTTTTGTGCATGAACTAGAACCCGAGCCCAGGCAGCCACGCAGTGCTTACCCTTCACTCATGGTTTGCTTCATTAGTGGGTCTTCAGCGATGGCAAAATGAAGCCCGTGAGGTCTGTGGGACTCCGAAAGTCACTGATTCCACCCAAATATTAAACGGCCGCGCGACGTGGGTGTCTCCAAACACCCCTGAGCGCCCAAGTCATAGGCAGTGCAATCTGCAGGTCTGCAGAGATGACCAAGGGAGGGACGTTGGCAGAGTCCTGCAATGTGCATCACGTTGGGCTCCTTAATCAGACCTGAATCACGGAGCATCCGCGTGAGAGGTGAGCGGTGCAAGTCTCTCTTGGCTGGATTTTCTGCAAACTGGTTTGTGTTTTGCAGAGTTGGAGCTGCCCGTGTGGACTCTGGGGTTTGGCCGAGCTGACGCTGGCCTTTGAGAGCCATGAGATGATTCTCCTGACCAGCCATCAGGCACAGGACCCTGGCACTGCCCACCCTCCAACCTAAAAAATAATTTAAAAAAAAAACTATTTACCATGCTATGAACATTGAAATAACATTACCATCCTGTGCAGATTCATTTATCTTGCATTTGATTATGATGTTTAGATGAAATTCATACCATAGCTCACATCTCAGTGTAAAAAGTGGAGTGGACCGGCCCCCATAAAATAATCATCATAGAACGGCATTCTTTTTCCTGGCTGAATAGTACTCCACAGTATTCCATAGGTTCAGAGAAATGGTAGGAAAGGTTATCATTCCCGGAATCACACAGAATAAAGATGACTCAGTATGAAGAGGTGTGGGAGAGCTGCAGTTAAGGAAATTAGGATTCTTTTCTCCCCTTCATATTTTACAGATAGTTTCAATAATGGGATAAAATTGGACCTAAGCATATGGTCAGTGACGGTCAGTCACTGTTGATGTAAGCAACGTTGGGAAATCCTGTCTTAAAATAAAAAATAAATAAATAAAAAGGGCTGGGAAGGTGGCTCAGGGGTGAATCTCTGCCGGGTTCCACCCCTGTCCCTAGCTACCCCTGGGGGGATTTTTACCATTTCTGGTCAAACAGCCTCTGATCTACATTCTGTTTGCAAGATCTTACTCCTGTGATGGCTTAGCAATGAAGTGACGCAGGATTATAATGTTGATTTTTGCATTTCACGGAGCTTTGGTTTCCATGTTATAATGTGCAATTTTGCACAAGAGATCGGATTCACACACCAAAAAAAAAAAAAAATAGATTGAATATCCACACATCATGGTAGGATCCTGGGAATAACCGAGGCATAGCATCTTATTACAATAAAAAAAACCAAATTGATTGATCGATTGATTGATTGATAACACACACACAATTCAAAATATGACAGATCCAAGGTAGATCAATATTATTCGAAGTTCCTAAAATATCAAATATGCATATTCAATAAAACGATTATAAATCTGCAAAAAACGATCTCAACTTAGCATTTGATTTTGCTGGAACGCAACTGAGAAGCGGCGAGAAACAATCTCCTTTTAAGGGTGATTTTCAGATTCTCCCGAGTGGGCTCTGAGCCCCGTCCAACAGCCGACCTTTGTTTGCAATTAGCAGGGGAGATTTCGCGGCTCGTTTGCTCCCTGAGTTTTGTTAAACATGTTTTGACAGCTCATTGTACACGGTCGCCACATACATTTACGCACCGGAATGCAAATCACGGGTGGCTTTTTAGAAGTGATTAATAATTAGCTGCTGGGCTGCACAACACTAGCGCTTACTCCTCCTCACTGTATTCTGGAAGGGTTTTTCCAAAGTCCGCTTATCTCCCCTGCCTTTCCCGTTCTCCAATAATCAATATATTTTCTCTCTCTCTCTCTCTCTCTCTCTCTCTCTCTCTCTCTCTCTTTTATTAGACATTTTTTCTCAGTTCATGAAAATGAAAGATCTGCTGTCATCTCCCTTAGACACACGTCAGTATCCCTGTTGGAAATACCGCTCATTTAACCTGGTTCTGGCACATTCCGTACATTGCTGTGAGTAGAGAACAAGTAGCAACGAAAAAAGACTCTGCTCATCAGCTCATGCAGTCGGGTGCCCCAGGAGCTGGATGTGAGGCTGATTTGTTTTCTGCGTTTCCTACTCACACGGGGGATTCTTGCCTCAAGACCCGGCATGTGATGCTGTTTTGTGACACAGATTCTTTCATTTTGACTCATTTTTTAAAAAAATCTTCGATTTCAATATCGACTCACAGAAAGGCCCCCAAAGTGTTGAGAAAAGGATGCCCCCTCACTTATTCTGATCTCATCTAGCATTTCTTTCACCCTTTATAGATCCTGATAAAATAAACGGTGTTTTCTTTAAGAAGAACCTCGGGAAAGAACGAATATTGTCTCATTTTTAAACACATAGGCGAGGCCCAACAGTATCGAAAAGTGCAATTGTTCATGGAGACTTTAATGGGCAACTGTTGGCAGCTCTGAATGCATCTCAACAACGGAAATTATTTTCTTCTTATTCAACTGGGAAAACAAAATTATTCAGTTCATTGTCTCTGTCCTTGATCTCCAGAGATCTCTGCTACCAGCAATGCTCAGCAGAAATCCAAGCACAAGGGTTTTCATAGGATTTCCATCTCCAGTTTGACCTCTACTGCATTTGTCATGAATGGTCAAGGTCAACCTTGAGGACAGTGACAGGAAAACAGATATATCTCAAAACACTTCCCAAGGACTTTAGTGCATATAATCACTACCAGCTGCATACCTACTATTGTAAATCAGATTTTCTCCACTTTGACCAAAAGAATTTACAAGAACATTTAGAGGAGGAGAATTTTTTTGTGTCATGGTTTCCGAGGCTCAGTCCATGGTTGGCTGACTCCATGGCTCTGGCCCAAGGGGAAGCAGAAGAAAATGGGTGTCATGGTGCTCACCTCTCATCCCAGTGGCTCTGGAGGCTGAGGCAGGAGGATCACGAATTCAAAGCCAGCCTCAGCCAAAGGGAGGCCCTAAGCAACTCAGGGAGACCCTGTCTCTAAATAAAATTCACTTCTAAATAATTCAAACTAAGAACTTGGATTTTTTCTATGGGACAATGCAAAAAAATTCACAGCGAGGGGCTGGCGGGGTTGCTCAGTGGTCGGACCCGCATTGGGAGGTGGCGGTTTGCAAGGTCTCTGAAGCGTGGACCCTCCTGCTGTCGAAGGCACATGGTCCCACAGACGTGCATCGCAGCCGCCTGTGACCTTGGACATCAGCAGCTCAGATGGCGGTCCCCAAGATCACAGGGACTTTGTGGGCTGCACATGGCTTTCCATAGGAGTGAAGGTGTCCCCTGTTGAACTGGGGACACAAAATGGCAATGGGGTCCACTCTGGCTTCTGAGCATCTGCACCTGCTGCAATGGGTGGGTCCATCCATGCAGAGGAGGGACCCGTTCCAGAAGGTGGCCTCGCGTTGGCAAGGGACTTCTCAGCTCTCTGGGGTAGAGAAGCTGATGCCGCGGCAGCCCGTGGGGTACTGCAAAGTTCAGGCCCTTAATGGTCATGAGGAAGTGTCCACCTGTGAGTGTCCTTGAAGAGGCCAATGGAAGCCCTTTAATGACCTTTACCCCGGGGAGCCCAGCCCAGTGCTGGGGCAGGTCAGCAAGAGAGTTCGTTGTCCCTGGTGTGGATCTGAGTGTTGCACTGTTTTTTTCTCATGTATTTTACCACCTCAATCTTCGTTTAATTTGATTACTTCTACATGACAGTGGACTGCACCTGGACACGTCCTGCACAGATGGAGTGTCACTTCTCCTCCTTCTGGTTGCACATGATGCAGAATCACCTGGTCCTGGGGTCATATGTGCACACAGGGTCATACTGTCCCATTCCTTCTCCTGTCCTCCCTACCCCATACCCCTCCCCTCCATTCACTCTGCTGTGGACAATCCAAAGTACCTCTGTTCTTCCCCAGCCTCCCATTATTATGAATTAGCATCCACAGATCAGAGAGGACATTCAGCCTTTTGTTTTTGGGGTTGGGCTTATTTCTGTTACAGTGATATTCTCCAGCTCCATCCATTTACCAGCAAATGCCATCATTTCATTCTTCTTTAGGGCTGAATAATATTCCATTGTGTATACGTACCACAGTTTTCTTTATCCATTCCTCTACTGAAGGGCACTTGGGTGGGCTCCATACCTTAGCTATTGTGAATTGAGCTGCTATAAACATGGATGTGGCCGTGTCCCTGTAGTATGGGCTGATTTTAAGTCCCTTGGGTATAAATTGAGGAGTGGGACACCTGGGTCACATGGTGGTTCCATTCCGAGTTTTCTGAGGAATCTCCATCCTGCTCTCCAGAGTGGTTGCCCCAGTTTGCAGCTGCATCAGCAACGTATGAGTGACCCTTGTCCCTACGTCCTCGCCAACACTTATTATTGCCTGAATTCTTGATGATGGCCCTCTGATTGGAATGAGATGAAATCTCTGTGCAGTTTTATTTGCATTTCTACCCTCATTCGATGTAACTTTTATCATTAAAACAATCAACGAATATAAAGTTCCATGAAAGGCATAGAACTTCTTTCTTTCTTTCTTTCTTTTTTTCTTTTTTGTCTGTTTAAAATTTTTAAATGACCTTTTTGCAGTTTTTCTTTTTGTGTGTGTTTTTATTACATTTATTTCTTAGTGGATACACAGATAATTCAATAGGAAAAAAAAATAAGCAACAGACCTAAATAAACATACCTAAAAAGAAAGCATGCAAACAGCTAGGAGGCTGAGGCAGGAGGACCGCAAGTTGGAGACCGGCCTCCACCAAAGCGAGGCCCTAAGCCACTCAGGGAGACCCTGTCTCTAAATAAAATGCAAAAGAGGGCTGGGGACGGGGCTCAGGGGTTAAGGGCCCCTTAGTACAAAACCTGGTATAAAAAAAAAAAAAGAAAGAAAGAAAAATTGAGATACTTTGTACGACTTTCTTCTTTTCAGAAAATTTGTTAAATATGAAATAGGGCAGAAGTACCAGGCACCTGGGGGTCCAGAGTACAGACACCCTTTCTTTCTGGGTTATGTACCTAGTTCTGCTGAATCATTTGCTTCTGAACCCAAATCCTGATGGTTCTCCTGATGCAATCGTCTGTCCAGTCTCACAGGTGAACAGCTCGCTCACATTCTCTTCCCAAAATCCTATTTTTTTTTCACTTACAATCACGATATTTAGTGTGTGCAATGCAAATACTCTGCATGTGTGTCTCGTAGTATCCGGTGCAATTTTCCCCTCTGTTTCCCACCATCGAATGAGAAGCGATTTGCAGACACCCACCTCCCAACGTCCCCCTTTTTACACCTTTCTTGGCCCAGACTCAAGGAGCGACGGATAACAGGAAATTGCACTCATTTTCTTCATTAATCCCCTCCTTTTTTCAACAAGAAAAACCTTTACGCTACCTTCCTGAGGCACAGGTGTGTGTAAGGACGGCCACTGACCTATTCCCCCCTCCTAATGACCTCTGTGGCTGAAGAACGCACTTCCACGCACTTTCTTGGTTGTGAAATAGAAGGAAAAAGGCTGAGCTCCATCGCTCTTGTAAACCAGATTTAAAGGGTTTTCCACTTTTTCTCCGTTGGCCTCCATTGGGAGGCAGGCAGGAGAGGGGGGTCTCAGAGAGAAGTGGAGAATCTTTGGGAGATGAATGAACACACGCTCTGTTCCTTTTTGGTGCTGAATAAACCTACACATTGTTTTTTTTTTTTTTCTTGGTGCTAAATAAATGCATACATTGTTTCCTTTGGTGCTAAATAAATGCATACATTGTTTCCTGTGCTAAATAAATGCATACATTGTTTCTTTTTGGTTCTAGATAAACATAAACATTGTTTCTTTTGGTTTTAAATGAACTGATACATGGTTTCTTTTTGCTGCTGATAAACCTATACATTGTTTCTTTTGGTACTAAATGATTTATACATTGTTTCCTTTGGTGCTAAATAAATGCATACATTGCTTCTTTTGGTTCTAAATAAATATATATATTGTTTCTTTTTCATGCTAAATGACCTTATACATTGTTTTTTTTTTTTTGGGGGGGGGGCTTGATAAACTTAATCATTGTTTCTTTTGGTTTTAAATGAACATACATTGTTTCTTTTTGGTGCTAAATGGACATATACATCATTTCTTTTGGTGCTAGATAAACACACATTGTTTCTTTATGGTGCTAAACAAATGCATACATTGTTTCATTTTGGTGCTGAATAATTTCTACATTATTTCTTTTGGTGCTAAATAAATTCATACATTGTTTCTTTTCATTCTAAATAGACATATACATTGTTTCTCGTGATAAATAAGTTCATACATTTATTTTGGTGCTTGATAAACTTATGCATTGTTTCTTTTGCTTTTAAATAAACATATACATTGTTTCTTTTTTGTTTCTTTTTGGTGCTAAATAAATGCATGCATTGTTTCTTTTTTGGTACTAAATAAACATATACATTGTTTCTTTTGGTTCTAAATAAACATAGACATTCTTTTGCTGCCAGATAAACATACATTGTTTCATTTTGGTGCTAAATAATTTATACATTATTTCTTTTGCTGCTGAATAATTTATACATTGTTTCTTTTGGTGCTAAATACACATATACATTATTTCTTTTTGGTGCTAAATGAACTTATACATTGTTTCCTTTTGGTGCTAATAAATGCATACATTGTTCCTTTTGGTGCTAAATCAATGCATTTTCACGTACAAGAACAATATTTTGTGTTTGGATGGTAACCAGATGAAATGGCAGCACCCAATACCCAGATAGAGAGAAATGCGTAAATGCATAAATGGTTTCTTTTGGTGCTAAATAAATGCATACATTGTTTCTTTTGGTGCTTAATTAATGCATACATTGTTTCTTTTGGTGCTTAATTAATGCATACATTGTTTCCTTTTGGTGCTAAATAAATGCATACATTGTCTCTTTTTGCTGCTGAATGAACTTACACATCGTTTCTTTTTGCTGATTCCTTCCTTGACTCTTACCCAACATGTGCCGGGCAGCGTGGGTCAAAAATCCCCCCATTAACTTCCTCTGAAAACCTGGGCTTTGTCACAAATAGCAAGAATGGGACCCTCACTTGCATGTGGCTGCCAGAAGCCTTGATGACAGCCTGGCCGTCCTTTCTCCTTCTGTTATTATTATTATTATTATTATTATTATTATTACTATTATTTATTTTAATGCAATGCTGGTTCTGTTTTTCGTGTGCGATTAAGCAAAACACATCTTCCCTCCCAAGAGGTTTTTACTCTGCAATTTTCTAAGTGGCCGCAGTCGGTTTGATTCTGATCATTTTGAAACTCGACACAAAGAACAGGATCTAATTAAGGTTTCAGGGAATTAAACTAAGGACGTGACCGTTGCTCTGCTGAGTACGACATGAGGATTTTTTTAGGTTTAATATAATGAAACCGAACAGGACGTGATCATCCATGGCATTTGGGTAGGTAAAAAAGTAGAACCGTATTAAATTTCTGCAATAACAAAGGCAGCCAATGGAAATATGGAAATATAAACCCTGTTTTGCTATTTTTTTTTCTTTCAATGAAGCCAGACCAATGCAACTCGAATGCACAATTATCCTGCAGGATATGATAAGAGAAATATACTGTGATTGCAATATCATCAATTAAAAGTATGATTGCGCCGTGGTGCAATAGTGCACACCTGTCAACCCAGCGGCTCAGGAGGCTGAGGCAGGAGGATCATGAGTTCAAAGCCAGCCTCCGCCAAAGTGAGGCCCTAAGCAACTCAGGGAGACCCTGTCTCTAAATAAAATGCAAAATAGGGCTGGGGACGGGGCTCAGGGGTTGAGTGGTTCAGGAATTTCCTATTGATTTGGTCCGTGCTGGGATCAGAGCATCCAAATGTCTATAAAACATAAAGAATTTTTAATAGGATGAAACTGCTCGGTGATAAACGTTGCAATGGGAAACATCCCGGGGTTTTGGTACCAAGAAATCCTACAACAACATTGGACTCAAAAACACATTTCTGCAAAACGTGCTTCTGTGGAGATGCTCTGCAGAGCCTCCGGGGGTTTATTTCCATCCCCCATAGAGACGGTTACCAGCTGATCACGGAGAACCTGCAAGTTGATGGGTCAGGACACTTAAAAAAATATATATATATATATTACGTTGCTATGGAAATCTGCAAATGGGATGAGTCATGGAAGATGATAGGAACCAGATAAATACCCACAGAAAGGTTCACTCACGTTAGTTTGGCTCCCTAAGTCTTCCTACATATCCTGTGATCTATGGAAAATGAGATTATTTGGGGCAAATTGGTATAAACTCGTGTAGAGAAATAAATTGGCAAACAGTGCCTCAGTTTGGTGACATATCTGCAAATCACTGAGAAACGTCTAAGTAGCATGGAGGATGACGGACACCTATTCAGGTGCCTTGGATCAGAAGGAACCTCTTCACCAATGAGATGGATCACGCTGCAAGAGATTGATGGACAGGTGCACCCACAGAGTGACTCCCTTTGTGCAGCGTGCAAACACCAAAGGGACTTCTCTGCTCCTCGGGTGTCCCCTTCACCTTCAGAACCCAGAGGTCGAACACATCACCTCATTTCCTTCTTGAACAGAGAGGTCCATACCTCCTGGGGAGCACAATCAGGCAGTGACCATGAGACCTTCCATCTCTTTCTTTTGCATTTGGGTGAGGTACCACCCGATGGCATGCCCGGTGGTAAATTTTGCAACGTCGTCACCTAAATCGTTCCTGAATTATTACCCACGCCTCGGGGATAATTGTGCATGTTTCTAAAATTAAAAAAAAATGGCTTAAGATGCTCAAAGAAATTAAAAAGTGCATAAGCAAAATGGGTGCCCTCTGTGTACCCTTTGGTGGAAAATAGAGGTGATCTGTTGCTCCAAACTCTTGACGGAAAACTTGGTGGGGTGCAGATCCCAAGGTTGGGTCTCCATCGATCTACCCACGAAGGAGCCTCTGAGCCAATGAGGACCAACTGGGTCCCATCTTTGAGGGGCTCCTGCTGTGGGAGGAAGGTCCAGCCTTGGTGAGTGCCGCCATCTTGGTTGCATGCACCATCTTGCTCCCTGTGGGATCCTGGCACACGCATCCCCCTCTCGACAGAGATGGCAAAGTCTCGACTTGGTTAAATCCAACGTGTTCTGCTGGCTACGGACGGCCAGAGTCCTCTCCACCTGTAGTCCCCGTGACTGGGGAGGCTGAGGCAGGAGGATGGCAAGTGGGAGGCCGGCCTCACTTTGCAATGTAGCGAGACCCTGTCTCAAAATGTAAATAAATAAATTAATTAAAATAAATCAATAAATAAATAGGTTATAGTTCAATAGAAAGCAGCCATATGTTCAATTGGCGGTACCAAAAATAAGCTTTTAAAAAAATTTTATGGTCAGGCAGTCGGACACACAGTCCTGCGAGCTCCATTTTCCAATCAATAATTGCACATATTTATGTGATATTTCCATGCAGGATAATTGGCGAACTGTCACCGTGCACTTTAATTGCTTCTCTTTTCTTTATCTATTTTTTTTTTTTTTTGTGTGTGTGTGATACAAATATCCAACGTCCTCTGGGTCAGCTCTTTGGACATATCCTGTTAATTACTGTCAATCACAGTGTCCGACGGCGCTGCAGAATATCAGAAGCTGTTGTTCTTATCAACCACGTTATTTTTATTTCTGAAAGTATATGGCAATAGATTTGTTAGTGGATCCTAGGGAAAAGGTTGTAAAGGTCATGAGCAGCAAAGACGCTAAGTCTCACCTGAGGCTCAGGTTGCACAGCGGTGTGAACGCTGATCATTTTTTATTTTATAGTTTTTTGGTGCTGGACATTGAACCCAGGGTCACTCCACCACTGAGCCCTGTCCCCAGCCCTATTTTGCATTTTATTTAGAGACAGGGTCTCCCTGAGTCTATTCGTGCTTAGTTTCTAGATAAATGGATCAACTGATAATTGTCGGGTACTTTAAGCAGCGTGTCGAAATCAATCTTTCCACAGGAGATCGATTTCCAAAGGCAAAAGGCGTGATCAGTTTGTCGATATTCAAGGGACTTTAAGATGCAAATTATAAGAACACTCACAAATGAGTTGGAGGGAAAAGCAATTCTTGGAGATTTGGCAATTGGAAAGAGAGAGAGAGAGAATAGAATGTTCTAGATTCTTGGTGTGCACAGGTCAAATTAACAGGAAGATGGTAGAGTTTTTCATAGAATTGTCCCAGAAATGTGCATAAAATTAAACTGGAAAACAATTATAACTTTTACCATTATTATCACAATTAGCTCAGCCCCTCCCTGGATGGTTGCAAAGTCAACTTGGTGCAGAGAGCTACAGACCAGGTTGGATCACCCTGCTATTTTCCACTTGATAACTGATTATTGGCTAAGTGACCCGAGACCAATTATGCATATTCATTTAAAATGACACTTTTTCTTCTTTTGGTCCCAGGGATTGAATCCAGCGATTTCACTTAATCACTGAGCGGCATCCCCAGCCTTTTATATATGTATATATATTTTTTTATTTTTTATTTTGAGACAAGGTCTTGCTAAGTTGCAGAGACTCACACTAAGTTGCTGAGGCTGGCCTCCAACTTGCAATCCTCCTCCCTCAGCCTCCCAAGTCACTGGGACTACAAGCATGGGCCCATGCTAAGTTTTTGGAAATGGACACGTCACATATTCAAGCTGACTTTGCAGCTGCACATGAGAACGGAACTCATTTGGGCATTTGTGTATGTCATCCACAAGTCCATGTATGCAGTGCCCATGTGTGTGTGTGAGTGTGTGTGTGTGTGTGTGTGTGTATTTGAGTATCATGTATGTACATGCAAGTAGAGTGGAGAAATACCAGTCCCTGCAATAAGAATATCTGGTTCACTATTTCAGCTACTCCACTGTTGGCCGACTCCATGGCTCTGGCCCAAGGGGAGCAGAACAACATGGCGGCAGGGCCTGGAGGAGGAGAGCAGCTCAGGACAGGGCACCAGGGAGCAGAGAGAGCTCTGCTCACCAGGGACAGGACAGAGACCCCAAAGGCACAGCCCAGGGACCCCCTCCTCCAGCCACACCCCACCGCCTACAGTCACCACCCAGTGAGTCCATTCAAGTGGATTAATCCACTGATTAGTCTACACCTCTTAGAAACCATTTCACCTCTTGCACGGTCTCACGCACGAAGTGTTGGGCGACAATATTGTACGTTTACAAATGCATTTCTTACACCTAAGAGACGAAATACCTTTGGAAATATCTTACCTCCAATGTGTCCAACCCACTTGATATGACCCTAGAGTCCAGCAAAACCATCTCACCCACAGAATATCATAAAACAAGCTGAATGTTATGTGTGATGAGTTGGGAACTGTATTAACCATAAAGAACAGAATCATGGTAAGATTATATTTCTGCACCATAATAAAGTCCAAAACTTGCATGCTGAGGTCATCCTAAGTGAGGAGCTGTCTGTAAGAGAGAGAGAGAGAGAGAGAGAGAGAGAGAGAGAGATGCAAAATGAAAACCTTCCAAGTGAAACTTGTTGGATTCGGACAATTAATCAAAACGGTTGGATGCAAAGCACGTGCAGATAGACTCACTCCAACCCAAACCAGCGACGAAACTCACTGTGTTTTCTTCTGAGCTGTGTATGGGGCCGTTTTGTGCAACATTCATTTTAATGGATTCTGCAAGACCTTTCTGTCCGTCTCTGTGGAGGCTCCCCGCGAATGTTTATTTTCTATGTTCCAAAGCTGTGTCATGAAAACATCCACAGGGGCATCAAAAAAAAAAAAAAAAAAAAGTACTAATGAGAAATATCTGTCGATTTGACTTTGCAGGTAAAGCCCCTGACTTAGAAGGAAGTTGCTTTAAAAGCAAAGGTCGAAGCCCTGGTGCAGATCACCCGAGGACCAGCGCTGCCTGCTTGGTGATTGACACCTGTGGGTCCCTGTTTGCTCCTCGGGGACATGGCACGCGGAATAGATAAACCACAGAGAGAAATGAAACGCAGTTCCTCGTGGCTATTTATTCGCACGGGGATGCTGATTATTTTTCTTTTTTCCTTTGAAATTGATTTCTGCAGGTCTAGAGGGTGTCGTGCAAAAATTCACAAGACAAAGTCACAAAAGAAAGGAAGTTGCCCATTGAATTAGTCAAATTGCATGCTTGGAGAGTGGCCGGGATGAAGCAGAAATGCTTAAAAGGTGTTTTTTTTTTTTTAAATTTCTGGGACTTCCTCGGTGTCAAATGAAAAAGGTCATGCATCCACGTTGATATTTCCCTTTAAAAAAGGGTCCCCAGATCCCCTCCAAAGGCCACACCCCCAATGACCTACATTCCTCCCACTAAGCCCCGCCCCTTGAATGCCCACCATCGCTCAATAGCGCCATCTGATGGAAACCGGGTGTCAGTGGCCTTTGTGAGTCGGTTCAGTTCCATCCATAGCAGCAATTACCACTATTGACCCTTAAAATACATATTTCTCCTTTTTAATTCATCATCAGATTATGCTAAATACATAGAATTGTTTTCTCTGTCAAGTTCTTAGGATTGCCCTTGTAAGCCCATCAATTTGCAAGAAGAAAATAAAAAAGATGGTCATGCATCGAATCACTCTCAAATACATTTATTCATGCATTATTCTAGGAATTTCGTTTCACTATTAAGGAAAAGGGGCTAGAAATCCCATTCATTTTCCATTTTCCCACACGTTCAAAAACATAGAGTTAAATTTTCAACGGAGCACTGTGTTTTTTTTTTTGAATATTCAAAAATTGAAATATTCAATCTGTTCATCTGCAGCCAGCACATGTGTTATTATTTTATTTTATTTTATTTTTATTCCTGACCAATTTGAGCAGAGGCACCGATTTCGACTCTCAGGTTTCTCCCACACCCAATTTCTCACCCAGCTATTTTGGGGTGTTTTATGCCGCCTTCGTATTAATGGGTTTTGATAAGCAGAATGAGCCTCTTTTAATAAACTGACGTTTAATTAACAAAAGACAAATGACTCTCATTCTCCAGCCGCGCGAGGTGGTACCTGCGAACCTCTGCAGGCATCCATCTTAGGAATCTCACGCAGCTCTCAAGAAGAAAGGGGGCTCCGAAAATATCCCTGTGTGTGTGTGTGAGGGGGCTTTCAATCTTCATTAATAGGGACAGGGCATCCATTTCTGCTCTTGAACACAGCACGACAAGTACTTGCGGCAAGAAAGACCAAACACTGCTTCCAAAGGTCAAAGTCTGTTTGAAAAATGGTGCAACATCGAATTCAGGAGAAAGAGGCTCAAGGCAATGAAACCCACATGCCCTCAAAAACAGTCTATTTTTGTGTGTGGCGGGTACCAGGGATTGAACTCAGGGACTTTCGACCCCTGAGCCCTGTCCCCAGCCCTATTTTGCATTTTATTTAGAGACAGGGTCTCCCAGAGTTGCATACGGCCTCCCTTTGGCTGAGGCTGGCTTTGATCTCGAGATACTCCTGCCTCAGCCTCCCAAGCTGCTGGGATGACAGGCGTGGGGCACCGCATGCCACTCAAACTTCATCTTTTTTTTCAATTCCAGTTTCTTCTGAGGATGCTGCTGTGGTTCTAGAGAGAACTAGGAAACTCGATTTTCTAAGCAGAAGTCAATCCTTTTAAATGTCTGCCCACAGTTAACCTTAACGTGATCCAAATTCAAACACGAAAACCTCCATGCTCGATTACCCGCGACGTGATTTTTTTGATGTGACTTCATTTTTCCGTAATGACATTAGTCCACTTTTGATAAGCAATGTTGCAGCAAAGAAAAAAAAAAAACTTAAAAATCAGGTGCTTAACCTTTGAGGGTCATTATCTTGGTGATGTTGCGCAACAGGAAAGAGCAGGTGGAGGTGAATACATATACCACAGTCCAAATGCGGTCAGTTCAAACCCACAAAGACCATTTGGGCCTCTACATTAATGACCCAAAGTGAGATGCGTAGACCAGGTTGATCATGACAAGTGTCATCGTTCACTGAATTGACTGGTTGTCCATCAATGTTGGGCATGGTGACTTACACCTCAGGAGGCTGAGGCAGGAGGATCACAAGTTAGAGGCCAGCCTCAGCAACTGAAAGTGGCTCTAAGCAACTCAGTGAGACCCTGTCTCTAAATAAAATATAAAAAAGGGCTGGGGCTTAAGAGCCTTTGGGTTCCATAGTACCAGGAGACCGTCCCTGTTGGTCCATCCATTCAAACAGTGGACATACATTCATTAATTTATGAATTCCTTAATAATGTACAGACACTGCCATGTGTCCGTCAGATTTCTGTCATTGCAACAAAACACCTGAGATAAGCAACTTAGCAGAGAAAGAATTATTCACTGAGCTCCTTGGTTTAGCAGATTTGGGGTCCGTGGATGGAACGCTTTTGCTTTTAGGGTCATGGAGATGCAGAAAGGATCATGGAGGGAAATGTCTGGCCTGTTGGCAGCCAGATGGTAAAGAGAGAGAGAGAGAGAGAGAGAGAGAGAGAGAGAGAGAGAGAGAGCGCCAAGGTCCCCAGATCCCTCCACAGGCCATACCCCCAATGACCTAAGTTCCTCCCACTAAGCCCCGCCCCTTAAATGCCCATCATCGCTCCATAGCGCCACCTGATGGAAACCAAGTGTCATGGCTTTTGTAGGTCAGTTCAGTTGCATCCATAGCACCAATTACTACTCTCCCGACACCCCAAAGGGGCGACGGTGACCCTGAAGTAGGTGGCAAAATAGATAAATAAAGCAAATCAGGAAAACCACAACTCAACAAATGGAGCTCACCAAGAAATAAACCCCTGGATGGAGAGAGACTCTCTTTTTTTTTATAGCCATCATTGAAACTTCAAGTGTTTTTACTGCAACCAAAAAATATATATATTGCCCCACAAATTCCTAAATTTAATATTTAAATTTGCCTTCTTCTCTTTTAACATGTTTCAATAATGAGATGGGGTCGTGGAGATTTGAAGGCCATCGCACCCCTCAAGTGGCTGAATGTCCATGGAGAGAAGAATGAATAAAGATCAGGGGGTTCTAAATTGGCTGGTGTCCAAATGGTTAAAAAACCTTTCAAAAATGGTTTTATTCCACCATATTTAATTCTATACATTCTCTGTTGCTGACGTGATGAGACACACAGACGATAACGATCTTCATGCATTTATGTGTATCAGTCAGCCAGGGTAATGGTAGCTGCTGTAACAAATAGCTCCACATATGTCTTTGGCTTTGCACGAGTGTACCTTTCTGTTCACCCAAATTGCCATGGAGAAGGTTTTGTTAGGATACTTTTTTTCTCCGCTATAGTTGGGGTCACAGGACTTTTCCACGATGGCGATCTCTTTGGTATTATGTGATCTCTAATGTCCCTGCCCAAATGAGGAGCGTGGAGGAGGCAAGGATTAGCGATGCACATGGAAGGTTTAGCAACCACCTGGTGTTACCTTTGGCAAAGCTAAATCCCCCCACATCCCATTGTTCTGGATGGTTCTATGGTTCCGAGGGAACTTGTAGGGCAGGTCGGCAATGGATCTCAGTAGAAAAAGGGATGGCTTTGGTGATCGCTGTCCTCGGTGCTTACCCCAAACCATCACCCAGGATTTGAACACTTCTCAAGGGACAACCTTGTGGGTCTCTGTCTCTCTCATTGGCTTCTCCATCAGGAGGTGAGTGGCTTGCTGCACCACCCCCTCCCACCATGATGGAGTGCTCAGCACAGGCCTAAAGAGCTGAGGCCGATGCATCGTGGTTGGAAAGCTCCCCAACTATGAGCCAACATAAACCTTTTGTCTCTATAAGTTGATTGACTCAGATGTTTGTTATAGTGACGGAAATGGACTGAGACATGTGTGCAGCTACTCAGTTGTTTCTGGGTGTGTCCCTGAGGGTGTTTCCATAAGAAATAAGCATTTGAAGAGGGGACCATGGTGGGTGGACGTTACTCAATCCATTAAGCCCTCGTGGAACAAAGAAGTGGACGAAAACTGAACCCTCTCTGTTGGCGTTGGAGTTGGGACTTGTGCTTTGTGCCCTACACTATCTGCGATCCTTGTTAGAGGGCTCTCAATGTGGATGTGAATCTGCACAACCAGCCCTGGGACTCTTGGTCCTCAGGACAGCACCAGCTGTCCTGCAATTGGTCATTGCAGATGACCAATCTGGGACATTTTAGCCTTGGTGACCTTGTGAGTCAAGGGTGTTGGCTGGGAGGGAAGCCAGGCTCTGCCTGGGTGGCCCCTCTGTGAAGACCAGGAGGTGGCCCACTCCGGGGGGAGTGACATGTCCCCTCTGCCCACAGTCAGTGCAGCAGGATGAAGGTCGTGAGCTGCACAAGGTCAGACCCTACCCTGCCTGTGAGCCGGCCACGCTGAGAATGCATGTCTTAGTGACGCCTAGCACTTCACGGATGACACCTGTTCTGGTTGTCAGAGGTGACATTGCACACGGGTGACAACCTTCGAGTTAAAAATAGCACCGACCTCAAACCCAGAGTAACGCAGACTCCCGTGGGCAAAGTAGCCTCCGCAGATTGCAAAAAATTAAAGCAATAAAGCAATAAAGCAAATGAACCCAATGCAGGCGGCAGGTTAGATTTTTATTTTTAAACCCCGACCCGGTTTCTGATGTGGAAATTGACGCTCGTTTTGGAGAATTTGGGGCACAGACGACAGAAATGGTTAATGAGTCACTTTTCCAAGAACCAAGACCGAACCAAAGATAGCCTCAGCCCAGAATAGACAATGCTTACGAACTTCTCTCTTCTGATTTTTTTTTTTTCCTGTGCACGAATCAGCCAAGAACAAGGATCCATAGTAAATGTCTCTGGGAATTGCTTTTTTTTTTTTTTTTTTTTTATAAAATGCACATTTTATTTAATAAAATTGCAGAGACATTTGCAGGCGTAAGCAATAACTGAGATCTATTCTGCAACCTCCCCAGTGCCTCCCAATGGGGACATCTTGCAAAATGACAGTGTCATCCTGGGGATCAAGCTTAGGGGGTCCAGAGCTTGCTCTGCATGCACAAGGCTCTGGGTTCAATCCCAGGTCCTCGAAAAAAAAATTAAATTAAAAAATCACTGGGCCAAGTCAGCTACCAACGTCCTTTGATGGCTGCAGAGCACCCCCTGAGCTACTAGGGACCCAATAAAAGGCTCCTGGGTCTTGTCCCCGTGTTCACCTGTCACAGAGGAGCCTGCTCTCAACAGGTGCACACACGTTTTTGCATGCACCACATAAAGGCAAGATTTTATGGAATAAATGTTCACGGATGCCGTTTTGGGGTCTCATGCAAATAGAAAGTTTAGTTTTTGTAAAAAAAAAAAAATGGACAGACTCTTTTCCAGCAAGACTTTATCAAATTACCTGTCAGCAATATAAGGGACCCACATTCTGTGTCCCTGTAGACAGTTGGCATTGTCAATTTTTTTTTTTTTTTTTTTTTTTTTTTAGCAATTGTCACAGAATATATTGATATCTGTCTGGACTCCTAAATAGCATTTTCTATTTTTTGGGTATCAGGGATTGAACATAGGGACACTTGACCCCTGAGCCCTGCCCCCAGCCCTATTTTGCATTTTATTTAGAGACAGGGTCTCCCTGAGTTGCTTACGGCCTCGCTTTGGCGGAGGCTGGCTTTGAACCCTTGATCCTCCTGCCTCAGCCTCCCGAGCTGATGGTATCAGAGGTGTGTGCACAAAGACGCCCAGCCACAGCCAATTTCTTTCTATCTCCTGGTGACTGTCCAATTCACTTGAGCATCTTTCTGAATAAGGACAATGGGCAACCATGATCGTATCAGGTCAGCTTTGCATGTGTTTTTAGATCATTTTTTAGATATTTAAAGAGGGCCCAAATTCTCTCAGAGCAACATCTGCATCGAGCTTTCTCTAATACCCTCATCAACATCAATATAATAGTTTGCAAGGAAAAATATATATCCACGTGTGCAAAATCACCTGCTCCATGTAAAAACATGAGTATTTCTCAAAAAGTCACCTTTTTCATTGGGTTGATGAGACGTGCTTGTGTTTCGCCGGCTTGAAACTGCAATTTGGGGCAAAGATGTATTTACTGAGAGTTTCCTTCTCCTTTAGGTTAAATGCGATCACCTCTATTCTGTTGTGTTGTGAGTCTGTTTGGAATTTCACAGCCCCGTGAATCCTTTATTTTACTTTATTTATTCATTCATTTATTTGTTTATTTTTAAATTTTGAGCTTTAGTTTCCTTAAATTGCTGAGGCCGGCCTCCAACTTGAGATCCTCTTACCTCAGCCTCCTAAATCAGTGGGAATATCGATTTGCCCCACTGCATCCAGCTCAAGGAATCTCAAGTCAGAATTTTGCCGGACGGAGGGATCCACGGTGGTTTTGGGGGGCTGGTGGGGGGAATTGGAGGGAGGCTGGGGAGACGTTGGTGAAAGAATCCATCCAGAAAGACAGGAGGAGTGAGTTCCAGAGTCTTCCTCTGCAGCATGAGGGTCCGATGCTGTGATTCTGAAAAATGCAAAGCGTGGTCTTGGGTCTTCTTACACCGCAGCAGACCAAGTGGATCACCTGGTGCTGCAAAAACAATTTATTTTTCCTCTGCTAATTGAAAACCACCACTAAAGATTCTTAGCTAAACCATGGAGGGGAAAAAATGGGCTGTTTACCTTGATTTTTAAGTGAATCATCTTAGTTTGAGGCTTCTGCATTGGAGAATAAGGGTTGCAAAAAAAAATCCTGAATTCCATTAAAAAAAAAAAAAAACACAGTTAACTTTTGCTCCATTGGAAAATGACCTCTATCTGTACAATTACCCACAAGATAAAAAGGATCTCCCAGCTCATGTGTGCAACCCTTCTCCCAACTCTCTCCCTGAAATAAATATCGCCTCCGTTGTGTTTCCAAATACGCAAGCAGATGAAAAGTCTCACCAAATGCAGTACATTTATTTTAAATTAATAACATTTTGCTTATGTGAAAATTAGCCAATTTGGGTATAACTTTGTCTTCCTGGAAAAAAAAACAGTGCACTTTAAGCAGAGAGTCGATATAACTGGCAAATGCAAAAAAATCACACTGATATTTACCTTTTTTACATGCAAATTACAAAAACTGTAAGGAGTCCAAATTTATGCTCCGAGGAAATGCACTGAATTCCTTGATTTGAACTCTGAGCTGTGCAGAGCATTTATCAGGTTCAACAACCTAAAGCAGCCGAAATTAGTAACATGATTCGCACAGTTGTACTCTTGTTCTGCAGAAGAATGCAACTATTTTATTATATTTTATGATATTCCCTGGACATGATGACATCGTCTTGGCCTTCAAAGTATGCTTATTTAATTATATTCAAATATCGTCTTATAAGGAGAAATGAGGGAAGCAGGAGTGGGGAGAGGTTGGTCAGTGGATGTCAAGATAGAGTTATATGGGATTAAGAAGTTCCGTGGTACTGTTGCACAGGTTGGTAACTATATAAAACAATTATATGGCAGACATTTCAAAAAAAAAAAACTGTACAAAATATTTAGAATGTTTTCAACATAAGGAAATAATCAATATCTAAAGAGACAGGTACGTTTCCTTAGATTCAAGCATTACAGAAGGGTCTGCCTTAGGAAATGCAAAGATCCCACACTCTCTGCAAAAATGCTCAGGGGACACTTTTGCACACCTGTCAGCGAGGACGCTTGATGTGCACACGGGACTCATGTGACATGATGTGGCATTAGCCATCCTGGGGGGGACACAGGGGTTGGTGATTGCTCAGCCCCAGGGTGATCTCTTGGAACCACGCTCCGGGTGTGGGCTGCTGAGGTCGATTGGCACGTCCACCTCTAAGCCCAATTTCTAGGGGCGTCCTCTGCTTTCCAAGGAGATGTTCCCAAATGGACTCCGGCCAACACGTTCCTAGAGGCTCCACAACCTCGGTACCGTTCTCTGCGTTGACCAATGACACCATTTAGGCTGATCTGGAGCAGCCCGTTCCTAGCGGCCGTCACACCAGGGACATTTCCCACGGTGGCTTTGTACACACCCTGGGTTCCTGGCTGCACACGGCTGGCTTCCGGATGCCAAGGCAAAGAGCAATTCTGTGTCTTGAATCCCAGATGTTGGGCCCTTCCTTCGAACAAAAACGGGCGACCCATTATCCATGATCGCGCCTGCAAACAGTGTCACAGCTCGGTGACGGGCTGAGAGCATTTAAATGATAACAGGGGACACTGGATCATTTTCTCCAGTGTGGCCCAGCACCCGGGAATGCGTGCCTATAACCCTCTAAGACATGGTGGCACTTGGATAGTCCTGCTAGAATAAATAGCAAGAAAATTTAAAATCATTTTGCATGCTTATGTTTTTTTTTTCTTTTTTGAGTATTTTTACTAATTCTTGAATTCATCCACACAGGGTGCCACAGCAAAGACCAACAGCCTGGATGGTTGCAATAACAAAGATCTATCTCCCCCAGGTGTGGAGGCTGCAAACTTGAGGTCCAGGCATGGGCAGGGCTGGCTCCTCCCTGCCCGTAGGTCAAACACCGGAGGATGCACGAGCAATTCCACCCTTTTGGATTCTCCCACCCCCCACCCCGTGCTAAATAAACAAAGAGCTACTTGTAAAAAAAAGAAGCACCTCATTATCGAATTGCACACACACACACACAAAAAAAAAAAAAACCCTTGATTTTGACCATTCCCTGAATTATACACTCATTATTATTATTAGGATGATGGCACAGTATCTCCGACTTCCACACATTTTTCAGTGCAAGAAGACTCCTGTCTTCCCAGCATCTCAGGAGGCTGAGGCAGGAGGATCGTGAGTTGGAGGACAGCCTCAGCCAAAGGGAGGCCCGAAGCAACTCAGGGAGACCCTGTCTCTAAATAAAATACAAAACAGGGCTGGGGACGGGGCTCAGGGGTCGAGTGCCCCTGGGTTCAGTCCCTGGTACCAAAAAAATATGTATATAAAATAGAGTGCATTTGAAACTCAAATCATTTTGGAAGCTTTGCTTAGTGATCCTCCCGCATCTATCAGCACACAATGGAGTCCAGCTGTATGCACTTTTCCTACCCAGCTTTCTAAAGTCAGACATGAATCAGAATCAGGAGCAAAGATGTCAATTAGTAAAGCTCCGTGACCTGTCTTCTTCTTCTTCTTAGAAAAGAGAAGGGGCAGGGGAATGAGAGATGGGCCAGGGGCCATCTGTCACCCATCTGCTGGGATCAGTCATTGGATGACGCTGCAATCCATGCCTGGGATGGGGCTGTTTCCTGTTTTGCTTTTGCATGATTGCGTACTATTCATTTGAATCATGAACTGACCAGCAACTGTACTAGCCACCCAGGATGATTCAACCCAGTGGCAACTGTGTGAATTCCTGGGTTCGGCCTTGCAACTCTGTAGCACCCAGATGTGTTCTTTGCAGAGGGCTCAGAGGCTGGGGATCTTTTACACCGTGTCAAGTTGCAGGAATCTGCACAGAAATCTAAAACTCCCCGCCCAACTCTTTGCATGTGGAACTGCAAGGGGTCTCATTGTGTGGCTTCCTTAACGCCTTAGGAAAACCCAGGTCCCTCTGTCACTTCCTATCCAGTGTGCCATTAAAATGCACGGCCCCACTTTCCACACCGCACCCCCAAATTGAACGTTTTTTTTTCTTTTTAACTAGAAAACGAAAAGCAAATACGGTTTTTATTTGCAGAAGAGAAGGAAGCAATCGCCCCAGCTGCCTTCTGCTAAACGATGCATGAGTTTCCTTTAGGATCCTGCCCTCTAAACACTAAAACCTCATTTCTGTTGAGTATCACCCTCTTGTTTGAAATCTGTGGCACAGTAAGCTCCATTTCAAAGGATGAAAAAAACCAAAATGTTTTCCCTTTCACTCACCATTTAACAGGGCCAGGTCCTGCAGGGCAGCTCCCCCTGAGTTATGTTAAGGTTTTAGGTAACAGTTTGATGGAATTATTGAAAAGAAACCTATTTGCTAAAAAAAAAAAAAATAGAATAAAGCCGACTCCTCAAGAGCAGCCACCTCACTCCACAGGAGGTAGAGGCTCAGCAAACCCCCTCAGCACAGATCTTGGCAGACAACCTCCCAGACCCGTCCAGGCTGCACGTTTCTATCAAGTTCAACCAAGTGAAAAGACTTAGGTCGTGTTTTACTTATGAACTCCTTGAATTTGCTCGTGCATACCAGGGCCCTGGCGGTGAGCGCACGGGACTGTAATTATGTGCAATAAAACGAGCGTCTTACACACAACTGCCATGTCAGACAGTGATACAACATCAAGACAGAGTCTTGTTCTTGCAGAGGATAAAACAACAGGCCGTGGCTTGTTACAGGAATGAAAAAAAGCAACGGCTTGGAAACAATTAGGGGGCTGAGGCAGGAGGACTGCAACTTGAAGGCCAGCCTCCGCAATTTAGCAAGGCCCTGAGCCACTCGGTGAAATTATTTTCTCAAAATAAAGAATCAAAAGGGCTGAGGATGGGGCTCAGTGTTGCAGCTCTCCTGGGTGCGATCCCCACGAATAAGCCAAACAGGGCGTGTGACGTGGGTTTAGATCCCAGGGGGGAATCCAGCGTGATCTGAAGATATAAATAATTGCATTCGTGTTGTTCAGATTTTGAATAAATATGTTTATCATTAAACCACAAGTTCTTAGGGGGGTCAACGGACTTTGAGATATAAATGAGAATTCCCAGAAATCACTATAATTTTAAATAATAACATGAGCAAACTCAGCAGCAAGCACTCGCTCGCAAATAAATTCATATCCTCAGAAAACCATAAAAATGAGCCGTATTCAGTGAACTCTACCAGGTGGAATTTGAGGTAAAAAGTACAGAAATGTCTTCCGCTTTCTTTTCAAAAAAATTGATGCTTGGGAGGACGGGAATTAGAATCCCAACCCCTAATCGGAGCAGATTTGCAAATTTGCAATTTTTACCTAATGAGTACACAAGCGTGTTTTAGGCAAAGGAATGAGAAAATGTATCACTTGAATTTGATCCAGTGCATCCAAAAAGGTCATTGGGAATTTAATAAGTGTGCACTGCTGCTAGGAATTCCAATAAATACGTAGAATCCTACTAGTTGTTAGATATATTTATATATCGTGATTTTTTTGCCATTGGGGATTGAACTTGGGGGACACTCGACCCCTGAGCCCTGTCCCCAGCCCTATTTTGCATTTTATTTAGAGACAGGGTCTCCCTGAGTTGCTTCGGGCTTCACTTTGGTGGAGGCTGGCTTTGACCTCGCCATCCTCCTGCCTCAGCCTCCTGACCTGCTGGGGAACTAACCTAGATATTTGGATGCAGGACACGTCATTTGGCTTTGGGGACCATGCATCAGACCCCAGATTGACAAGAGTCTCTGGTACCATTGGAAGTTTCAGCAACGATCATGCACTTGCTTGGAACCAGAAGAGATTGGGACATTGGAGCTGGGATTTGAATAGAAACCAAATTCGTGTTAATGAGCATGTTACCCCAAAGGGCTCACCTCGGCCTGATTTCTTCCCACCTGGGAACTGAGACAGGATCTCAGTGGCCAAGTGCACCTGAGCTTGGGACCAAAGCGTCCATCATCTCCCGAGGACGTCCCATCCGTGTTATTGAAATCAGGAGCCATCAGCGACTCAAAATCCTGCTCATCAGTTTGGGGCAGAATTTGGAATCCCGTTTGGGGACACCTGGAGGGAGTCCATATGCAAATGAGCACCATTTGCAATGCAAATTGAGAAATGAGCTTCTGCTGGGTGGAATTTGCATGCGTAGGCAGGGATTGCTGGAAATGGGACTAATAATGACACCGTCCTTTGCCGAGATATCTCCCTGTGAGAATTGGAATATTATACACCCAGGACGTCGGTTCCCTACTTGGCTTTGCACAAAAGGTGATTGTCAACAAAATCTGCAATTTGGAAGCAGGATGGTACTTTTAACTCCATCAATATCATTTCCCAGTCCTGGTTCTCAGATTTCTTTTGATTTTAGAATTTGATTTTGAATCAAAAAAAAAAAAAAAAGACCCCGGGTGTGACTTCATATGAGGAGGGGTGCACCTATAGCAGTGTCTGTTACGGGGGATGTTTAACCACCGGTCGTGGAGATGTCACATAAGGGTCCTGGTGCGTCTCTGTTCCTCTGAACTTGGGGCCATCAGAGCAGCCGGGTGCAATCGGAGCTCATCCACTGCAGAAATCCATGCACATGGCCACGAGCTGTTATTTGGCATCGAGACTCGGAACGGATCCAGCGCTTGAGACCAACAGAACCTTCATTTCCAAATTGGCACTGGATCTGGCATCGCACTTAATAAGACCAAAAGTGATTATTTGCAATTTAAGAAAATAAGTGATGGTGGTCGTTGCTACCAATGAATCACGGAAGGACAAAATAGTAGATTAAGAAAATAAAATGAGGGCTGGGGGGTGTGGCTCAGTGGGTGGGGGGCTTGCCTTGCATGATGATCATGGAACTTGATGAATCATTGAGATGATACTCTGAAGAAATTCGCAACCGGGCGACATTGCCCCGAGCAAAGGGCTTTGATATCTTTATAAAGGAAAGTGCCCCTGTCTATGATCTGTGACAAACATCACTCATTTTGTAGGCAAAGAGGTTTGGTGCATTGAACAAGGACAGCTCTTTGCATGTGGAGGATTCTGCATTCTCATAGGCAAAGAGGTTTGGTGCATTGAACAAGGACAGCTCTTTGCATGTGCAGGATTCTGCATTCTCATAGGCAAAGAGGTTTGGTGCATTGAACAAGGACAGCTCTTTGCATGTGGAGGATTCTGCCTTCTCCTCCTTAAGGGAAGCGCTTAATATATTTGTACTTAATTCCCTAGAAATATTCAGGAGCGTTACCTATTTTAATTATTATTGTGAAAGTGAGATTTTTCTAAAGTTTAATCTATTTACAGCAGTTTTTCCATAAACGATAATATATTAGCGTGAGATTTATAGATCTGTGGTCGAGTGCTTGCCTAGCATTGCACAGAGTCCCGGGTTCCGATCCTCAGCCTTGCGCAACAAGCACATCATCAAATAAGTCAATGATAAAATAGAAAATTAAATGAAATCAGTCGATTCTGTATAAAATGATAGTGTTGAGACTTATATTCTGGTTACATTTTTTTCTTTGTGACTTCTGTCCTCCAAAAAGACACATTTCATTCCAGGAACAACTCAGGACGATGCATGTTCTCCACGAATTCTTTGCGAATTTCTTCATAGTACCATCTCAATTAACCATCAAGTTCCGTTATCATCATCTCAGAGGTCAAAGTGGCACCTGGTCCCAGGGGTGGGCACCGGGTTTCCAAGATGCTCCGGTTTCTGTTTGAGCCGAGGTTGGCCGCCTTCCCCGGCTCTGCCCTTAAACTCATTTTTATCTCTCCGTAATACGATCGGATTCCACCATGTCCAACAGTAAAACAGGTTAATATGACAGATGGGGAAGAATGTCTCTGGGAAGGCCCGTGACCAAACATGATTTCCATCCAGAGTCACCGTGGCCAGCAGGAGGGACGCTAAATGGGATAGTAAAACGCTTCAGGTCGAGAATAACTCATTGAAGTTTGATATTTCCGAATGGAAAAGGTAGGGAGCGTTTTAATTTTACGCGCTTATGGGAAAGGAACAGATGAGCTTTAGGATTGAAGTTGAAATGTGCTCACTCCGTCTAATCTACCCGAGTTAAGGAAAAGTGAAGTGGAAACCATTTACAATCCCAAAAGATTATGCATTTCTTTCTGGGGATGAAACGTGCATATTTAAAAAGACTAGCGCAGAAGAGGAGAGAAGAGCAAACTCATATCTATCTCAGACCCTTTCTAATATTCAACATCATAAAAAACCATAAAAGAAAACTATCAAAACTGGAATTAGCCCAGGTTGTAAACGAGAGCATAAAATAGCAGGATTTGGACCCAATCCAATGGGGAAATAAAATCCCCTTCTATTCTCTGGGGATGAACATTGATTCCTGCTTGAGCACGACAAGAAAATCCTGACCACATACATCAGTCTGTTTTCTGTGACTATAACAAGTGACTGGAGGCTGCCTAACTTGGAAAGAAAAAAAAAGGTCATTTTTTTTTTCTGCTCACATTTCTGAAGACTGAAAATGTACACAGCGTAGTCTATGGCCTGTGAGGACTTCAGAGCAGGTTGATCCCTGGATAGAGCCAATTAGGGAAAAAAAGGGGTCTCATGCCAAAATAGGAATCCAAAGAGAAGGAGTCCCCAGAAAAGACCCGTCACTCAGACCACATCTTTGCAACATCCTACTATTTCTAAATATTTTCATTCTGGAGACTATGCTGCTAACACCTTTGGGAGACCGACTACATCCAGATCCAATCCATAGCTCCCCAAATATAAAGATTCTGGGTGGAAACATCTCCATGGCTCTGGCCCAAGGGGAGCAGAACAAGATGGTGGCAGGGCCTGGAGGAGGAGAGCAGCTCAGGACAGGGCACCAGGGAGCAGAGAGAGCTCTGCTCACCAGGGACAGGACAGAGACCCCAGAGGCACAGCCCAGGGACCCCTCCTCCAGCCACACCCCACCTGCCTGCAGCCACCAGCCAGTGAGTCCATCCAAGTGGATTAATCCACTATGAGTCTACACCTCTCATAGTGTAATGATTTCACCTCTGAACCTTCTTGCATTGTCTCCCATATGACCTTTATGGGACACCTTGATTGAAATCACATCGTATGATTATTTTGAAGTGTGCAATGAGTTCACATTATTTAATTTTATCTGCAAACACACACACACACACACAGAGACATGTGCACAATTTTGTGTATTATACACCCTAGATAAATGGCACCCTCTCTAGGTCATTCCAGTCTTCTACATTGTCTAGTCTTATTTATTTATCAACGGCAGAAAAGAAGATAAAATATACCCCAACATTCACCATGAAGCCCCTCGAATCTGGCTTAAGGGTTGATGTCCGTGACACTTGGCTTCGCAGCCAGCAGAAACAGACCCGGGGTCATCGCCAACTTTGAGTGACATCTGTTAGCGGACCTTGCAAACCCTGTTTGGGTTGAAAACATTTACAATTTCTTCTTTTTGTCTTCGTGGAGGGTGCATAGATCAACAAAAAATAAGGAATATTCATGAGGAGCGATTGATTCCAAGCAAAATTGAATTTACTTGAGCTTCTCTTATCCTTTTGACTCTGAGCAAATTTTCTGAACCTTCTATTAATTCATTTAGTATCCGGTTTATATTCAGAGATTTGCATGATTTTTCTCATGTCCACTCTCAACCGTGCCCCCGAAGACTGGTTTTCTGACCAAATCTCACAGGGACCGAGGTCACACACACCCATCGACCTGCTTTTTCTTACGTTCTCTTGAAAAATACTCATTTTCTCTCTCTCATGATCGTAACTTTGTCGATGGCTTTGAATTCTGCTGGCAGACCTTGAAGGGTTGGCCGAGGGAGTACAGATGACGTGCCCGGGGTCCTCAAGGGCAGCGCCGGACACGTGCATTTTTCTTTGAGGATAAAAAAGAAAGTCAGGAGCCCGGACCTTCCTCAGACAGAGCTCCTGAGTCCCGATCGGTGCCGAGATCCATTTGCCTTTTATTTCCCGCTGAGAATGCGTTCAGAGGACCGTGTCTACGTAAATGAATAAATGTCACTTTTGGTGAAGTTCTTGAATGAATTTTATTTCTCTGTCTCTCTCGCTTCTTTTTTTGTAGATATTTGTGCATGCATGTGTGCATGCATGTGAGTGTGCATGTGAGTGTGCATGTGAGTGAGTGTGCATGTGAGTGTGCATTTTTAAATTCCAGATTCGCCTCCTGACTCTGATAGAAGTGACAGTCTCCAGAACTTGTATTTTTAGGTTTTTGGAGACCTGTATTTTTTTTTTTTCCAAAAAAGGCTGCACTGTTTTCCCTCCCCATCACCTTGGCTTACACTTATCGGCTTCAGTCTCGCCATCTTGACCCCTGTGCAACCCAAGAGCCGCTCTCCTAACTTGGATGGTACTCCCCTCCATTATTTCTGTCTCCAAAAAGATCTTGTATTTAAGTCTGATTGCTTTGGATGCATTTGAGCACGAATATAAAACTCATGGAAGCCAAGTAGGGTGTGGCTGGAGGAAGGGGTACAGCATTCTGAGAGGTGTAGACCAATAAGTGGATTAATCCACTTGAATGGACTCACTGGGTGGTGACTGCAGCAGGTGGGTGTGGCTGGAGGAGGGGGTCCCTGGGCTGTGCCTTTGGGGTCTCTGTCCTGTCCCTGGTGAGCAGAGCTCTCTCTGCTCCCTGGTGCCCTGTCCTGAGCTGCTCTCCTCCTCCAGGCCCTGCCGCCATCTTGTTCTGCTCCCCTTGGGCCAGAGCCATGGAGTCGGCCACCAGGGACTGAACCACGGACACCGTGAGCCCCCAAATAAAGTTTGTTGCTAAACTAAGTTCTTCTTGTCAGATATTTTGGTCCCAGCAATATTGCATTTGAAAAATTTTAGGGTGTTTGTTCTTATTTTATTTTATTTTTTTTGGTCAGAAATAAGCAAGAGCCCCCCCAAAACACAAGAGAAGTTGAGTTGACGTTGTGTCTGTCACCTTCGCTGTGAGGATGGCACCCCTGTTTGGGGCATATGTTCCGACTTGTCGCGTGGCACACATTCCCCATAAACAGTTCTTGTGCATTAATGATGTTTCAGTAAAACTGTGAAAAAAACTCAAAAGGGAGTGCATACATTAGACAGTGGGGAGAGACTCTCACGCGCGGAAATGTGCACTTATATCTCCAAGGGGCCGTGGCTTTGGGGGACCCTGACAACAGCCCCAGGCTGGGGGAGGTCCACCAGGAAGGCTCCCCGCTCTTGTGGTTCACCAAAGCACACGAGGTGAAACCGTCGAGAGGAACAGAGACAGGCAGCGAGCTGCACAGCAAAGCAGAATCCAGCTTTTTAGATCCTCTCTCCGGCCACGCGGTGAACCCACCCAGCGTCCAATACTAACGGCTTGTCGGAGATATCGTCCGCTGAGGAAGTCCAGTAGAAGTCAGTGACCACACACATTATTAGGGATCGGGTCACCACGCAGCCTGTGTGTAACAGAGCGAATAAAGACTCAGTCACGGAAGGTGCTCGGGGTCGCTCCCAGAGTTGTGCGATCCCCTGGGCACAGAGATCCCCTCGGATCACTGAGGGGCGGGAGGGAACCCACCGGTACCCAAGTGCTTAGGTACCAACTAGAGCAGGTCTTTGATCTTGCAAACCAGCCTTCCTGATATTAGACTCGTGATCAGTCTCGTCTGCACAGAGAGGGGACCTTCAGTCGGGCAAAATCTCTACCATTTTGAGAAATCCATCCCCATCCTTTTTTTTTTTTTGTGGTGGGGGGTACCAGGGATTGACCTCAGGGACCCTCGACCCCTGAGCCCCGTCCCCAGCCCTATTTTGCATTTTATTTAGAGACAGGGTCTCCCTGAGTTGCTGACAGCCTCCCTTTGGCTGAGGCTGACTTTGAACTCACGATCCTCCTTGGTGGTCACACACATTCTCATGCCAATATCAACAGGGACAATGGCAGCGACATGTCCGGCTGAAGAGCCACAGAGAGTCCATATGCTGCACTCAATGACCTTGACCTTGAAACCTGTATTTCTTTCCCTAACGAGGAGCCCTGAACCTACAAGACCCCCATGCAACATGTTTTATTTTTTTAAGACAAAGTGCAATTAAAAAAAAAAAAGTGGTTTCTTGACAAACCCCTGGCCTGGGGACATCCTAAAACGTGACATTTGTGCAGGTACCAAACAGGAGCCGAGAATCTGCAAAGATACGGAACTTTATTGCTTTGTTCAGCCCAGGATGCTAACGCCCTTCACTGTGGGCACGCAGAGGGACTCCTCCCTCGATTTATTAGCAAAGCCATTTTTGCATAGTTCCAACGTCTAATTTCATTAGAGCAAAACCACGTGAGTTTCCGTGTCTAATTAGGGGGCAGCTGGTTGTGGCAGGGACCTCATTTGTTACCAGATTGTTGGGATCCCCCCTGGAGAATTCAGGGATTTGTGATTGGTTTTACCTTAAAGCTGTGAAGAATTTGCAAAATCTTTATTTTATGTGTTTTTTTTTCTTATTATTCTGTGTATTTAATCAGACAACAGTCCAGCTATGGAAATCATCACAGGAACATGGAATTTACACGACAGTGAGCTAAATGAACCTCTTTTCCTTATAAGGTCACCCATCCTCAGGTATTGTGTCATAGTATTACAAAAATGCACTAATGATATCTTGAGTTAATTCTTAGGAAACTAAAGCCATATGAGGAGATCATGGGTGTGTGAGGCCCCATCAGGACAAAATAAAGATACTCAATACACTTTGCTCTTGTCCTTTGAAAGCACAAGGTAATGGGCCCTGGATTCCATTCACAGTAAAAATGAAGAAACGTAAACAAGGTTGCAGACTGCTCAAATTTTCAAAACTCATCTAAACTATTTCAAAACTGACCTTGTCCTCTGGAGCAATGTCATTTGCTTCTCATGGAAATTAATCCTCCTGCACATTAACTTTTTACAACCAGGACTCAATTCCTGAGAAGAACAATTTCGAAGAGGAACACTAAGTTTGGGTTCATGGTTTTGGAGGATCACACCATGGTCAGCCGACTCCATTTCTCTGAGCCTGAATGAGACAGAATATCGTGGTGGGAGGGTGTGGGGGACGAGGAAAGCGGCTCAGGACCTGGCACCAGGAAGCAGGAGGTGGGAAGAGAGGGTGGGAACAAGAAAAACTATTCCAGGGTACACCCACATTAGTGACCTACTTCCTCCAACCAAGAACCATCTCCCACAGTCCCCACCTCCTCCCAATTTAGCCAGGAATCCCTCAGTGATCAATCCACGGATGAGCTCGGAGCCCTGGTTCAATCCCCAGCTCTTGGTTGAGATTTTACATCCAGAGTTTTCTTGGAGCTATTCCGGGATTTTCCATGAGCATCCCCCGAAAGGATTCAGCATCTAACAACAATGATCTGTTCGTTGGGTCCCCATTTCTGCAAACCAGGGGACCTGGATCAACTGCAATCCCGTGAAGGTTGATGCATTATTACAGCAAAAAACCAGTTGAGACAGAGAAAGCAACTTTGTTGCAATCAAACAACAACAAAAAAATGACTTTATATAGGAGAGGCTCCTCTGTGGTCCAGGGTCCCTGGGAGCAATCCCCGGTACCTCCCCCAAAAAGAAAAATAATAATGAATTCCCCTCTTTGTGCTCAATCGCGTGCAAAAATATGAACATGAGCCTGACTTATCGACGCTTTTCTTTCTTCCTTGACGGATCCTTGTTTTCTTATTTTACAACCCCGTTTCGTGAGGCAGGATTTTTGCATTTTACTCGCCGT
Organism: Marmota marmota marmota; assembly: GCF_001458135.2. Lineage (NCBI taxonomy): Eukaryota > Metazoa > Chordata > Mammalia > Rodentia > Sciuridae > Marmota > Marmota marmota. The sequence continues at coordinate 3,004,114 of NW_026000327.1, forward strand.
ATTGATTTTTATTTTTTTTTTCCCCACCGATCCGTGGCCAACAATCCAATTATTCTCTGCTCTGGTTATTATCCTCCTTCCATCCGACTTCTTTATTTGCATTTAATACTTTTTTCCCGACAATTAGATTGACTTCCCGACTCCCTCTTAATAATCTCGCTCTCTCCCTGCTGACTGGGCTCGCCGTAGGACGCTGTCAATCTCTTTCCATTCTGATTATTTTTCCAGTTACAAAATGCTTTTTTTAAAAAAAACCTGAGTTATTTACAACTGTATAAATATTTTGCTATTCAAGGGTATAATGTGCTTTTCATCGAGTTTTGTTACCAATTTCTTTCACCCTGTTTTGCATTTTATTGAGAGACAGGGTCTCCCTGAGTTGCTTACGGCCTCCCTTTGGCAGAGGCTGGCTTTGAACTCGCCATCCTCCTGCCTCAGCCTCCCGAGCAGCTGGGATGACAGGCGTGGGCCACCGCGCCCGGCTTTTTGGTCATTTTTCTTGGAGCTTTATTTAATGACTTTTCTGGAAGGTTCTTTGCCCCCCAGCTGGGTGACCCTAATAGACCTTGCAACCCACTTGGAGAAATGCACCCCTCAGGCTCTGAGGCTTCTAGGAAGGAGTTTGCATTTCCATTTTTTTTTTTAAAGGGTAAGAACTCTGTGTCCAGAAGGCTTGTCGCCTGATATTATAAATCATGGAGCGAGCCACACGTCCCCACAAAATAAACGATCGCAGCCGCCAACAGACTCCTGTGTGCTGCCGTGTCCCCAGACAACCCGCTGAATCACTGCAAAGTCAGAGGACCCATCAATGCAGATATGAGAGGGGAGGCTGAGGCAGGAGGATCATGAGTTCAAAGCCAGCCTCTACCAAAGGGAGGCCGTAAGCAACTCAGGGAGACCCTGTCTCTAAATAAAATGCAAAATAGGGCTGGGGAGGGGGCTCAGGGGTCCAGTGCTCCTGAGTTCGATCCCTGACATCCCACTCCCCCCCCCAAAAAAAAAAAAACTCAAAGAAAAAAAATAAAATTGAAAAATTTGAAACCGATTTTGGGGATTTTAAGAAACATCTGTCGATGAACGATAAAAAAAATGTAAAATCAATATGCAATTTTCAAGGTACAAAATTGGACGAGGTGATGAGCCCACTAGGATCAGTGTCGTGCGTGCAAACTGAGAAGCCTGATTCCAGATGCAGTTTTCTCCGACGGACGAGTCTTACATGTCAATCAAAGAGAACGCGTCCCAGCCCGAGAATCTCAGTAACTGTCCAACGGTGGAAATCACAGAATATTTCCTGCGAGCAAAAAAAAAAAAAAAAAAA
>NW_026000327.1:3005461-3030724 GCF_001458135.2 Marmota marmota marmota
AAAAAAAAAAAAAAAAATACACACATTACGGGAAATTCCTAAAGTGTTTGAAAATAAGAAACACATTTCCAGGTCCGGCGTGGTGCCCGCACCTGTTATCCCGAGACTCCGGAGGCTGAGGCAGGAGGATCAGAAGGTTGAGGCTAAGGAGGATCACAGGATCAAGACCACGCTCAGCAACTTAGCAGGACCCTGTCTTAAAGTAAAAACTAAAAGACTTGGGGGATAAAGGACTCCTGGGTTTCAACCCCAGTACCAAAATTTTTTTTAAAAAATGAAAATAAGATAATTGATTATAAATTGGTGGAGGAATTCAACACTGGGTCAGCATCATGTTGCTAGGACCCAAATGCATGGGCAGAGCCATTTCAAGGAGGGAAAGTTGGTTTGGGGTCATGGTTGCAGAAGCTCAGCTCCTGGTTGGCCAAGTCCCTTGCTCCAATGCCAAGATGAGGCAGAACAAAATGGCGGAAGGCCTTGGAGGACCAGTGGTGCTGCACTTCTTTTTGGCTAAGAAGAAGGGTCGGGGGGACACAGAAAAGATGCACGTTCCAGGGCAGCCCCCAGAGAGCCACCTCTTCCAGCCACACCTCCCTACAGTGACCACCCAGTCCATTGTCCATTCGAACCCAGACGGGCTGGCCAGGTGATGGCTGTCAGAATCCAGTCGTCTCACCTGCATGGACCCAGGAGCTGGTGGACCAAACCCAGCGTCATCAATAGCCATTACTCGACTTTGTCCCATGGATTCCGATCACATCGATTTACTGCGTGAATAAAAAAAAAGACATGAATTGAAAGAAAATCATATGGTGATTTTCCAGTTGGGTCAACGCACACATAGAGCACCATTGTATGCCCTTTGCAGGACGCACCCAGGTAAAAGCGGATATTCCCCGTAGGAAATGACATCCTTGGCTTCTTGACGCTAATTCTCTAAGGACGACTGAGGAGTGGATCTAAAAGTGACTCACACCCTCCGCAGAAAGCCAGTGATTTTCTTAGGACAAACCTATGATTTTTTTTTTTTCTGAGTGTTTTATCACCATGCGTAGCCGTAATAGCACAGAAAGCTTCTTTTTAGGGTTGGAGGGTCTGCCTTTTGGAGTATTTCCCCAGGTGCATTGATTATAAAACCTCACACGTCGGTTTGATTAAATAATTTTATGGTGATTAATTCATAGAGCGACCTCAGATTCTGCAGAACGGGTCACAGGTAGGATCATGCTCACACCGGAGGGTTCCCAGAGAAATCCTTCTTATGCGAGACCCTCCCAATCCACAGACTAGTCCTGGGAACTCAGTATCTGTGGGGTCCTTTCATGCATAAGAAAACTGAGCCTCAGATAATTTTTTAAAAATTGCTTATTGATAAAGAGAGAGTCATTTCTTGGGCCAAAGGAGAATTAAGATCAAAATCAAAGTTAAAAAAAAAAAAAAAACAAGGTTTATTGAGATCCTTTCCATTTTGGAGGAAATTAAGGTCACACTTTTTTTTTTGATTATATAAGCTACAGAATTACTATTTGTTTGATTTTACAAGATAATTGTTCTAATTATCTGTGCATCAACCTTGGATTTTGAAAAGGACCATTCATCCCTCTCTCTCTCTCTCTCTCTCTCTCTCTTATTAATACAAGATTTATACGGGGGAAGAAAACAAGCTCATCAAATACAGATTTTACTCTTTGAAGTCATCCTGTTTTGAAGCTGTGCATTTTAAAATTTGCAAAGTCAATTTGATTGTTTGTGGTGATGGTTGATTTTTTTTGTTCCTCTCATAGGATGGATTAATTGATATTTAATCTATTAATTAAAAACCTAAGATTTAATAATTAAAGATCTAGGTAAGGACACATGCTATGGATTTCTGGCAACTTGACGAAAGATCTATCTGTCCACAGCTCCCTGGTGCCCTGTCCTGAGCTGCTCTCCTCCTCCAGGCCCTGCCGCCATCTTGTTCTGTTCCCCTTGGGCCAGAGCCATGGAGTCGGCCACCAGGGACTGGACCACTGGACACCATGAGCCCAAATAAAGTCCTCCTCTTCTAATTGTTATTAGGAGGTCTTTGGATCACATCAGCCAAAAAGCTGAATTAAACAGGATCAGATATGACTTGATCCAGCCATTTTCCAAAAACCCGACCCCTGGACCTGTCTACACTGCAAACCGAGCCTCTCAGGCATGAGTCTTGGGGAAACTTATTTCTCCAAGCAGAACGGAAGCTGATCCAGTGTGAAATGATTCTGTGCTTTTAAATTTCCGTTATATGTGTCTCTGCCAATAGATAAAAACAGAAAGCTATCTACTAAGCCACGTGATTCTGAGTTGAATTTTTTTGTGGGAGTCATTGGGACTTTAAAATATTGTTTTAAGGCACAAAACAGAGAAACGTAATTCTGTGATAGGCTGCGACTAGACTTTCACTCTTCTGAACAGCCTCACCTCATTCCTACCTCAGCACCAGTTTTCTTCGCTTCTCTTCTGGGCTATTGTTATGTAGTTAAGCTAAAAAAACCAAATTTACCCCAATTAAAGTTGCTTGGATTGTTCCATAAAGTCCTGTAGAAAATCTTTAATGGAAAAAACAATCACTATTACTTTGTTAAAAAAAAACAGTCAAACATCACTGTTGGTAATCTAGCAAGCTTTTGTGGAGCTGATTACTACTTTCTAAAACACAATGGACCAAAACAGATCTCTTGGCTCTCCTTTTGGAACGAAATTTCCTGGAAATGATGTACTTTGCTCATGTTTTTAGTCGGTTTTTTTCATCTCTGTGACCAAAAGACCTGACAAAACCAATTAAAGGTGGAAAAGTTCATCTGGGGCTCCTGGTGTCCGAGGTTCAGTCCCTGGTGGCCGACTCCATGGCTCTGGCCCAAGGGGAGCAGAACAAGATGGCGGCAGGGCCTGGAGGAGAGCAGCTCAGGACAGGGCACCAGGGAGCAGAGAGAGCTCTGCTCACCAGGGACAGGACAGAGACCCCAAAGGCACAGCCCAGGGACCCCTCCTCCAGCCACACCCCACCTGCTGCAGTCACCACCCAGTGAGTCCATCCAAGTGGATTAATCCACTTTTAGGTTGTGTGAAATGATCCAGGCAGAGAAAGACACACACACTGTGTGATCTCACTTAGAGGCAGAATCAGAAAAAGTGGAATTCATAGACATCCCAACTGTGGTTGCCAGGGGTTGGGGGAAGTGGAGGGGATTCTGGTGACGGTTCGATAGCAGCAGCAAGTTCTGGTGTGATCCTGGTTGCAATGGTGCACCCCAGGAATCCCCGCGGTTCAGGAGGCTGAGGCACCAGGACTGCAAATTAGAGGCCAGCCTCCGCAGTGTAGTGAGTCCCTGGGATTACAGGCTGTGATCTTGCAAAGGGAGATATTTTGCACCGCGTATTTGGGTCTCCTTAAGTTGCATTTTGGGGTATTCCGGAACACCCATTAGAGACTATAAAATAAGGCTATTTACACTCTTTGGCATCCCATGTTTAAATTACAAAACCGAAGCCATTTGGGAGAATGGATCAAAAGTCTTTGGAATGCCCCAGAATCCTGGCCCATCCACTTCTGACCACTTTTGCTGTTGTTGTTTGTTTTTTCCCAATATAATAACTGATCATTTAAAGCCGATTCAGTTCCCACCTGATTCCTACTACATCACAAGTGCCCAAGAAGCCAAAGGAGAGCTTCAATTTCTCTCCTAACGTGCCCACAGGATCTTTTTGAAGACGGGGTCCCCACCGAGCCAGACACCAGATTAATTCTTACGAAGGCGATCATTAAAGTTCTTGGGAGTCTGTGAAGACAGGCATTCAGAATTGGGGAGAAAAAGAGAGAAAAAAAAGCACAACAGAGATAAATCCTTTCAGTGTGGGATTTTTAAAAAGTCATGCATTATGAAATTCACAGTAGGTATTTTTAGCTTTCATGAATCCATGAATCAAAACTTCGGCATAATGTCATCGATCAAACATACCAAACAGCTTGAGAAAAATGAATTATTTAGCCTCCGTGTTTTCATTTTATTCCATTTTTTTTTTGAGTACGGATGAAAATTGGTTTCATCTTGAGGGTTTTTTTTTCCCTCATCCATTCCTAAGAATTACAATAAGTTCACCTTTAAAATAAGAAAACGATTTTGTTTGCTAAAAATAATGGCGGTCGATGATGAAGGCACTTTGATAGCTCACTTGACGCTTCTCTCAGAAAATGAGGAGAATGACTAAAAATTGCTGAGCCATCTAGAACCCAGACTTAGGCTGAAAATAAATAAATGGATAAATCAGTCTGTCTTGTGTACGTTCTGTGGAGGAAGAAAAGTCTCCTTAGACTCATGATGGCATAGTAGCCACACGTCTGACCAAAATAATAAGAATAATGTTGGAAATGGATGGATTGAGTGGGATGGAGCCAGTAAAATTAAACCAGCTCAATTAATATCCTTGGCTGAAGATGTGGGATGGCTGTTCAACAGGCAATTGGTGTATCACCCTTGCTGGTCTGTGCATAAAGGAAGCTGCCCAGAAAAGAGTCCATGTGCTCTGTCCCACAGAATCATGGTACCCGATGCTGGTTAAAGGGTTGTGGGTGCAAGAGCTGCTGGAAATAGACCCCACCTGCTTCCTGAGCAGCCCCAGGCTCCAGACGCTTGGGGTGACTCTGTGTGATAAGGGAGATGCAATAGATTGACATGTGATGGACGGTTAGATGATGGTGGGTAGATGGATGCATGAGTGGACGGTAGAGAAAGATATTTAATTAAGTGATGAAAGATAGATTATTGGTTATAGAAAAGGGAGGTGTTGGACAGAGGGAAGGAGGAACAGAGAGGTGACCAAAATATGTAAATGATAGAATGAAAATAGAGGCCAGAGAAATAAACGATGGAAGATGGAGGATGGATGGAGACATAGCTAGATAGATGCATAGATAGATACAGACAGGTACAGAGAGACATCGTCATGTATGAGAGAGAGATACTCACCCAGGTGGAGGGATGGAGGAAAGGATGGATGGATGGATGAGTGGGTGGGAGGATGGGTGGATGGATGGATGGATGGATAAGTGGATGGATGAATGGATGGATAAGTGGATGGATGGATGGATGGATGGATAAGTGGATGGATGGATGGATGGATGGATGGATGGATGGATGGATGGATAAGTGGATGGATGGATGGGTGGGTGGATGGATGGATGGATGGATGGACGGATAAGTGGATGGATGGATGGATGGATGGATGGATGCATGGATGGATGGATGGATAAGTGGATGGATGGATGGATGGATGGGTGGGTGGATGCATGGGTGGATAAGTGGATGGATGGATAAGTGGATGGATGGATGGATAAGTGGATGGATGGATGGGTGGGTGGATGGATGGATGGATAAGTGGATGGATGGATGGGTGGGTGGATGGATGGATGGATAAGTGGATGGATGGATGGGTGGGTGGATGGATGGATGGATGGATGGGTGGATGGATGGATAAGTGAATGGATGGATGGATAGATGGGTGGATGGTTGGGTGGATGGATAAGTGTATGGATGGATGGATGGATGGATAAATGGATGGATGGATGGTTGGATGGATGGACAGATATATCAGCAATCAGATAAACTGACAGACACATAGATAGATGATAAATATACAGATGAGAGAGGTGATGAAGATGGATGCTATGGCTGGCTGGATGGACTTCCAACTAGAAGGTAATTCACTGCTAAGTTTTCAATACGTGAGCACGGTACGAGGTCAGTGGCTTTGAGCATGTTGAATGATTCTCTATCCTCAAGAAAAATGTGAATGACGATTTTCTCTCTATGATTTTGGTAGCATTCAATATGGTAGGAACTATGTGGTCAAATAGTCGTTCAGATAGTTGTTCTCTACTCTTCAAAATATATAGCATCAAGTGTTCTTTGCCCTTGAAGGATTGTTTTTGATTAAACAGTCAAGGAATTCCCAGATACCCAAAAGAAAAATCATAATACCATAATGCATATGGATATCCAAAGAACCCTGCCACTTTATTTGAAATCTTAAAAGAAAACACCTACGTCGGTCGTTCTATGTGTTTGGCAACTGAGGAAATCACCAAAGGTTTTGCTGAGTTTGAAAATCTCACAAGTGACATGTAATCAAGGACCAGACCTCATATTAAATAGTATTTTAATGGGGTTAATTTCATCCCAAGGCTCACATTGATATGTGTCTCCTGTGCTTCTTAAACAGTCAGTGAAAATGATAGGAAATTTCCAATCCTCCCCTTCCCCATCCACAAGTTGACTTTGGGATGTCACGGGTATCTGAGTGTCCCCAGATTTTCGTGGGTGACGCATTGTATACGCTCTGCTCCGACTTTCCAGAGCCAGATTTTCAAAATATCGATTTCTCCACATCCCAGGGACTTCCTCATGAGTTTTATTTTTAATTACTTTCTGAAAACGGCATGGTGTGCTCAGGGGGACCAAGGCTCACGAGAAACCTGGAATCCTCAGTAAGAGTCTCCTTCAAGGGTAGAAAATCAGAGAAAATAGGGAGATGTGCAGAGCAGAGTCATATCCTGAGTTTATAAATGACCCTTTTTGTCTACGCACATCAGTTTTATTCTGTAATGTCTTAAATTTTCAGTGCGTCCTGGCTTCTGTGCATAAGATACCGAATGGACGTTGAGAAACATAATCATGAATATTTTGCTCAGTGCACGCTACTGCACCCTTACAATTTCAGCAGCTTGGGAGGCCGAGGCAGGAGGATGGCGAAAATAGATGATAGATCAGATATCGATGGGGGATAGGTGCAAGATGATGTCTATATAGATATATAGATGGTTGCTGGGTAGAGATCACAGATAATATTGATGGTAGTAGATAACAGATAGTAGATTGATAGAAGACAGAGATGATGCATCCGTAAAAATGCATTTTGCATCTATAATAATTAAAAAAAAGCATCCACTGGTCTTCACACAAGTTACGAGGAACTAAACCATTAACTCTCCACTTTTTGTTTTAATGCAAAGCGTTTTGCATAAAGCTGAGCTCCATATGATTGACAGTCTTGCTAGCTACTGTATCTCTAAGCAATTAGTAAGAGGGATTTTTTACCAAAAGGTAATTAAAGTGAGGCAGTGATTGGCATAAACTGTCATGTGCATGGGGATCAATGAGAGTCACTTTCAAGAGTGCAAAATGTCTTTTTTCACGCTGAAATATTTTAAAAGTAGGATTCACGGTCATTAATACAGATGCAATTATCTCCATCAATACTTTTATCAAGAGACGGGGGGGGGAAAGTAGTAGAATGCTACGAATTTTCACTTGCAGAACTTTTGGAAAGCAAGATGCACTCACGCACGTCTGTCATCTCAGCAGCTTGGGAGGCTGAGGCAGGAGGATCGTGAGTTCAAAGCCAGCCTCAACCAAAGTGAGACCCTGAGCAACTCAGGGAGACCCTGTCTCTAAATAAGATGCAAAATAGGGCTGGGGACAGGGCTCACTTCGACAAAGGACTCAGGGGCTGATTTTGCTACAAACCCCCCACCTGCCCTTGGTCTTGCTGGTGAGCAATGGTTACACAGAGACATCTCTGAGTTCACCTCCTGTGTCCTTTCTGACCTTGAGGTTTCTGCCGATTTCTGCTTCGCTCGGCTTTCAGGCCCACGGATCAGTTTGTCAGCAGCCTCAGGCTGAAAACCAGTCACACAGGGCTGATTCCACTTAAGCTGCCCTGTCCCTGATAAAGACCAAGGACACCGAGGTCTTATCAATCGATGATCCATTTCCAGCTTTGACAAGGTTCTGCGGCCAACCTCTGAAGTGGATCCTGCAGAAGAAAGAATACAAGTCTCCCTGCAAGGGGAACGTCTATGCCTTTATTTTTTTTTTTAGGAAAAAAAATGTTCTGATGAGTGACACAGGACACTGGACGGCACTTGGACACGTCCTACACAGATGGAGTGTCACTTCTCCTCCTTCTGGTTGCACATGGTGTAGCATCACCCTGGTCCTGTGGTCACATATGCACACAGGGTCATAATGTCCCATTCATTCCCCTGTCCTGCCTACCCCATAACCTCCCTCCCTTCACTCCCCTGTGCCTAATTCAAAGCACCTCTGTTCTTCCCTAGATGTCCCCTTATTGTGAATTAGCAAGTGCATATCAGAAAAAAAAATCTGGATTTTCTTTTTGTGGGATTTGCTTATTTCGCTGAATGTGATATTCTCCAGCTCCATGCATTTACGTGCAAAAGCCAACATTTCATTCTTCTTTAAGGCTGAGTAATATTCCATAGAATATATACACCACACTTTTCTTATCCGTGCATCTGTTGAAGGGCAAACGGGCAAAGGACCGCAGAGAGCTTCACAGACGAAATGCAATCGATCAACAAATATAGAAGAAAAATGTTCAACGTCTGTAGCAATCAGAGAAATGCAAATTAAAACTACACTGAGATTCCATGTCTCTGCAGTCAGAAGGTCAATCATCAAGAAAACAGACAACAGTAAGTGCTGGCGAGGATGTGGGGACAAGGCTCCCTCCTACGTGGCTGGTGGGACTGCAAATCGGGGCAGCCGCTCTTCAAAGCAGGATGCAGATTCCTCAGAAAACTCAGAATGGAACCACCATGTGACCCAGCTGTCCCACTCCTCGGTCTCTAACCAAGGGACTTAAAATCAGCCCATGTCAGGGACACGGCCACCTCCGTGTTCATAGCAGCTCAACTCACAACAGCTAAACCGTGTGCCTTTTATGACTTTTATGTAGATCAACGCTCCCAGCACTTGGGCCATTGGACCCGGTCAGCGCAGCCCACGGTGACCTGGTTCATCTTTCGACCTTTTGCAAGTCGCTCGAACAACAGATGATTTTTTTTTTTAAAAGGCATCACCCCCCGTGCCCCAGGGGCTCTGCTTGGGTACTTAGAGGACCATGTGCCCAGGGGACGTGAGTGACTGATTTCACCCTGCTGTCCATCCAAGTTGGGAGGTGACCTGGGCAGGGATCTCTGCAAAGTTCCCAACGAGTCCAGAGTGAGGGGTGGGGGGGCACCGTCCGTCTCCCGTCGAGGGGACCCTGTCTGTCCCCCACTGCTTGGGCTGGGTGGGGGGGTCTCAGCTGCAACAGGTTCCTAGACAGTGCCTCGTGTCCCCAAGATGACCACGGAGCATTTCTAGGCATATGATATACTCCCCCCCCCCAAATAAAGATGCCCAAACTGTCCCAATTAACCTGTTGGCTCAGGGAAATTCAAATAAAAATACCAAGACAATGTTTGGTGGAGGTTGTCCCCAACCTCCAAGGCTTCTAATGGCCCAGAGCGGCGTCCCCAGAACCTTGGTCAGGGCTTGACCAACAGGCACACCTGCAACTGCATTTACAATTAATTTCTGGAAATAGTCACAGATTCGCCAACAGCTTACATTCCAACACCTCAACTCTAAGCCTTTTAGCAGAGAATATTCGTAAAACCTCCCAAGAGTTTGTTCTGTTTAGTTCTGTTTGGTGCCAGGGACTGGACTCAGTGTCCCTCGACCCCTGAGCCCCGTCCCCAGCCCTATTTTGCATTTTATTTAGAGACAGGGTCTCCCTGAGCTGCTCAGAGCCTCCCTTTGGTGGAGGCTGGCTTTGAACTCGCAATCCTCCTGCCTCAGCCTTCCAAGCAGCTGGGATCACAGGCGTGGGCCACCATGCCCAACCCTGAGACACTGTACGATGAGATACTACGATGCATTAAATGATATTCTGGAGCCATCTCGACTCTCAGAAACCTGGAGATGGGGAAAGTTGGCAGGACCCGTAGAAACCCAGAGAGGTGACCAGCTTTCGATTCCTTCCGCATTTCCCCTCCTGGTAGGAAGGAAACTGATGCTCAAGTACGTGCAATAAAACCCAGATTGTGCCATTTTGGTGTTTCCAATCGCAAGCCGAACCCTGCGAGCTGGGAATTTTAAAAATTGGCACCACCCGCCATCCAGACCAAAAGGAATGACCGAGCCAGGGAGTCAACATCTCCATGTTTCCACACTTTAGTGCATTAAGTAGAAACACTGAGACATAAATATGTCGAGCTGAAAAAGACAGAGAAGAATAAACAGTTGTGTACAGCCGTGGGCTATTGAATGACGTTTCAGCGGCTCAGGAGGCTGAGGCAGGAGGATCATGAGTTCAAAGCCAGCCTCAGCCAAACTGAGGCCCTAAGCAACTCAGTGAGACCCTGTCTCTAAATAAAATGCAAAATAGGGCTGGGGACGGGGCTCAGGGGTCAAATGCCCCAGAGTTCAATCCTTGGTACCAAAAAGAGCAACCAGAGAGGATAGATGATAAAATGGAGATAATTGTGTTCTAATAAAACTTTATTTATAAAAGTAGTGGTGGGCCACATTTGTCCCACGGAACACAGCTACACCGTGGACGTGCCAAGGCACAGAAGAAGGTCCAGAGTCCTCTCTGGAGGGCCTGATGAATTCAGGCAAGCGTGCATTCTCTGCACAGCCCCTGTGCACATATCTCCTACCTGCTGTATACATGAAGTCATCTCTAAATGGTGTCTAATGCCTAGAATCATACAAATGCACTATGTATACACCTTGCATTGGATTGTTTAGGGAATAAAAGCAGTGAAAAAACTCTGTGTTCAGTAAAAATAAAAATATTGTGTTCTGTCTGCATTGGGTTGAATCGGGGCGTGCGGAACAAGCATATATGGAGTGCCAGCTGTATACACAACATGGGAAAGTCTATTTTATATACAGATGTGTGTCTATCACTTTTTTCCTCCACTGTCCGTCTTGGGGCTGATGCCTTACATGGGTATCGGAAGCCACATGGTGCATTTAATTTCTCACTTCCAAAGTTCAGGTCCAGCAACGGGTCCAGCTGATCATGTCCGTAGCTGAGTTTCTCTTGGAACTGTGTATTTCCGTCCCATTTCTGGGTAACAATGACCCCCCACTTGGGCTTGGAAAAGGGCACTTTTAGATTAGGGTAATGCATTGTGTGCTTTAGGACTTTGGAAAGGATTCATTCTGTATGTTAATTTTTATTTTTTATTTTTTTTGGGGGGGGTACCAGGGATTGAACCCAGGAGTGCTTAACCCCTGAGCCCCATCCCCAGCCCCTTTTCATTGTTTATTTTGACACACAGCCTCCCTAAGTTGGTGAGCCTGGCCTCTAACTTGCAACCTCCCTGCCTCACGACTTGCTGGGGTCGCAGACAGGCACCCCCATACGTAGCTGCCTGGGAAAAATATGAAAGTCCTAAAAGTCCTTCGGGAAACATGACAGTTAATGGGAAAAAATTGCTGTGAAAGAATCCAACTGTTCACAGGGTCTACATGGGAAGCTTCGAAGAACTTGGAGTTTTATTTTTATTTGCGACGTGCAAGGGGTTTTAACAGCAGAGCCACGAATTCATTCGGTTTGGAAGAAATGACAAATGTACGTCTGGAGGGATGACCCCTAACCCAATAAAATACGTGCAATTATTCCTGTGATGAAACCAAATCTCCTCAAGTAAAGGTGATATTGACAGGAATCTCAGGGCTTCCAGTTCTTCTGCATAATTATCCGGTCCTCAGTTAAAAAGAAATAATACTTTGTGCAATGTGGGCAGATGCATGCAAGCAATGAGCCCGCAGCAGTTACTCAGCAAAGAATATAACAGTATCTGGAGGAAAAGGTTCATTCTCACGTTGCTGGTGGGAGTGCAAATTGGTGTGACCACCCTGAGCTGCTTTCCCTCAGGACACCCGTCCGCCATGATGGTCTTGCTCACAGCAATGGGTGCAGCCCACCATGGACGGAGACCCATGCACCATGCACCCAAGTCCCCCTTTCCTTCTGTAGGTTGTCTACATCAGGCATTTATCCCAGTGATGAAAAGCTAAAAGTGTCACTTTTTTTAGGTCAAATGGAAAAGAATGGCCTGAGTCATTCGAAAACAAGAATCTTCAGCCACAGAGATCCAAGTCGATGGTGGAATCCTTCCAAGGTTGGACAGAGAGTGCAGGGGGGGAATGTCTTTGCAGAAATGTCTCCAGGTTGATTTTCTGGTACTGGAACAGTCTTGGGGGAGAGACTTCTTGTCATCGGGACTTCATGCATGAGACCTGTTCCTTCATAGTCTCCTGGTTTGATTTAACCTGGGGCTCAAGAAGAGGGGCGCCATTTTGGTTTCGATGGTTCCCACAACCGAATCCAAAAGTCTCCTCATCTCAAAGACGTGACCAACAGATTCCCTAATTAGACGGGACCTAAAAATTAGACATGAGAAATCAAAAATAGGAGTTATGATTTTTTCTGCATTCTTACCAGTATCTATTGCTATTTTTATAGCCATTCTAGTTGATTTATTTATGGCTAAAATGAATCTCTTGCAGGTATCACATCATCACACTTGTCACCCATCCTGTCAATCTCAGAACTTTGATTGGAGGGTTGACACTGGCATTTTGATCGATGAGGAACTCACTTAGTCTCAGCCTTCCTCGTTTCTGTGAGTCTTGAGTTTGTTATGGTCATTGCACGATAAGGCATACCGGCTTTCGACGCTTTGCTGAGGAATTTATTCTGACTGCCGACAGGTGGCCAGTGTCCTCAGACAGGAAGCAACTTCTCACTGGTATTTTGGCCCAGGACAACCATCCTTTGGGTCTAGGATTCTTGGCTAATTTCTGGGACCACCAGGAAACTTTGCCTTAAGCCTTTACCGTCTCCTCTGGCAATTCTTGCAGCTAAGGCAGACAGCGAAGCAGACAGTGCCGTCCGCCTCTCTGCATCTCTGAGCACAGATTCCGAGCATGCACATGGCTCACCCATCAGCCCTGAGCACGTATGTGTCCTCCCCAATTTTCCAGGAATTAGGTTAGTGCTTCCAAAATTCTCCAAGAGCCTCTTGTTCCCCAATTTTTCTTCATTTTTTTCTTAGCTTATTGCATATGCCACCTTCTCTAGCTACTTTAAATACCCACATTTTTAAACAGTTGCCACTGATGGTTCTTGACATGTCCCCCCCCCAGGAAAGCTGCCATGTTGTGGTGTGACTCTGTGACAGGACAAAGGCACAGCTTTGTGAGAGCATCTTCCAGGGACACCACAGGCAGGTCCAATATTGAGAGGTGTCCGTGGAGAGGGCCTCCGATCTTCCGAGATTGGGTGTGGGTTTTCCTTAGTAGAGAGGCAGACTAGTCATTAAACATGGCATGGGACGGGGAGAAATGCCACTTCAGAACATGCAAACTTCCTATTTTGCTGGAATCCATCTATATTTTTTCTTAAATAAAAGCTCAGTGGAATGAGGGTAGCCTTCAGTTCATGGCTGGACTCTGGGAAACGTATTTTTGATGGGTTTTCCCAAGTATTTTCTTGGAGTTAGAGGAATTGTAAAGTCTTATGTTATGATTCCCAACAAGATCATTGTGTATTTTTTTTTCTTCTTGCTTGATGCAGGTGCTGACCTGTTTCAAGTTGAATGGCGCCATGAGACTCCAAACTCTGTTCTTCCTACTATTTTGGAAAATGCCAAATATGATTCATTTTGGGGTGCATCTCCACCCCCAAAGGCTCCAAAATGTCCATGCATTGCACTGTGGTTTAGATATTAAGTGTCCTGTCAAGACTTGGTCTGCAGATGGGTGACATTGGGAGGAGGTGGGGTGTTATGGTAGGTCCTTAGGTGACATGGGGTGCCCTTAAAGGAGATATTCTCTCTCTCTCTCTCTCTCTCTCTCTCTCTCTCTCTCTCTCTGTTGTTGGATGCTATTTCTCTCCTCTATGCACTTGTGCCTCATCAGAACTGAACCTCTGCTGTTGCGGCCCCTTGATCTCTGACTTCGAAAACCTTTTTTCTTTATAAAGACAGTTACCTCTGGAAACCTGTTGCAGAAATGTGAGGCGTTGGACACTTTGCATTAATATCACAAAGCACCTGTCCACTCAGCTCTCTCGACCTCACCTGCTTAAAGCCACTGCCTTCTTAACGCTCTGGATGAAACCGCAGGATCATATTTAACCATCACCCTGGCTTCTGTGTGACTGAGCCTGATTCCTCCTGCCTTGATTGAAGTGGGCGGGTAAACATCTCGCCTGGTCTTTGAGAAGGTGAACCAGGGTCTCTGGTGGCAAGGATGGCCTCGTTTTCAATTGCTCCTTCGAATCCTGAGTTCCTCTGAGCATCGTCCCCTGGATCATGAGTGGAATCCAATCAAAGTGATAAAGACTCCATCTCATCCTGCCGACTCCTCTAGGTGCAGCCAGAGATCCTCGTGGGCTGGGGTCCAACTGGCTCTGTCTGCTTCTGTAAGAAGCTGGGAAGGAAAAATGGGTTGAAACCTGCAAAAATTCTCCAATTATTGAAGCATCTATTTAAATATCTATTTGAAATAATAAAAGTAATCATGAGGGGGAAGCTGGTGGGAAATGGCTGGGCTTCTAAGAAAACCAGTAAAATGGATTTTTTTCAGAAGGCTAAGGAAAAAGGGTAGACATAGTCAACGGGTGTTTGAGAGTTAGGAGGCACAGAAAGTCGACATGGCTGGGATTCGGCTGGGTTTACATTTTTAAGAAAGGAGCACGGCCAATTGGGGTGTGTCTCACCTGTCATCTCAGTGACTCAGGAGGCTGAGGGAAGAGGATCACAATTACAAAGCCAGCCTCAACCAAAGGGAGGCTGTAAGCAACTCAGGGAGACCCTGTCTCTAAATAAAATGCAAAATAGGGCTGGGGACAGGGCTCAGGGGTCGAGTGCTCCTGAGTTCAATCCCTGGTACCAAAAAATAATAATAATATCCCCCAACATCCATGCCTATATAATCATGTCAAAATGTATTCTGCTGTTTTTGCGTAACTAAAAAGAACCACTAAAACAGGAGGAAATACTTGCATTGACTTGTAAAAAGGCTACATTTCCTCCTTATTCCACACGTAAAATTTCCATATAGAAACCCGTTGGGGGGCGGTGTGACGTTCTGCACGGTCCTTGGCAGCAACCAAACCAAAGGTTAGATATTAACAGCACTGGCCTCATGAGCCGGGGCTCCTTTGGTTGCAAAGAAAAATAGGCGTTTTCTTGGGCGTTCAGTGACTTTTTCTTAACATTTGTTTTAGGTTGACTTTCTAATTAAGTGATTCTTTTTTCCTTTTTTTGGTCATATTTTTGTTAAATAATATTTAACAACATCGAGCACAAAAGAGAATCAGAGGCCTGAGCCATTAAAGTCACAGTGTTCCCCGCGAAATGCAAATGAGTCATTTCATTACAAAAAATGACCTTTTTTAGCACCAACTGTGGAGCTAGGCAGGCGGCTTTTATATATAGATATTTTTTTTCTTCTTCTTTTTTTTTTTTCTTAACTAACCTTCTCTGTAAAAATGCAGATTTTTTTTCGCTGGGGCCAGACCTATTTTTGAGTCTCCGTCTGGCTGCACATCAGCTGCTGGGTGGCATCGGAGGCCAAGTTGCTCTGCAGGCACCTGGGGACACACATGTCAACTGTCACACTGCTCGTCTCCGCCGGCTGGAACCGCGGGGAGACCTCGCTTTGAAAGAGAAAAATATTTTTTCAAAAAAATTTAAAAAAAAGGGACATTCTCTATTTTTACCACTTTTCAGGGCACCGACCCGCAGTTCCATTGAGGAACGAGGTCACCTTCTGAGACCTCCTCCTGAGGCCTCTCTGTTGGGCTCACAGATGCCAGCTTGTCCCTTGGTCCCCACAGGTTCATCCCTCTGTGAGCATCAGTGTCCCTCGACCAGGGATTGAACCCAGGGACCCTTAACCTCTGAGCCACGTCCCCAGCCCCTTTTTACATTTTATTTACCCACGGGGGCTTGATAAGATGCAGAAGCTCACTTTGAACCTCTGATCCTCCTCTTCTCGTAAGGACCCCACTCCTGTTGGGTCAGGGCCACCGAAGATGGTTGGGTTTTTTGTTTTGTTTTTAATTTATATTATTTTTGTATCAGGGATTGAACCCAGGGGCATCTAACCACTGAGCCACCTTCCCAGCCCCTTCATATTTACTTAGTGACAGAATCTCGGTGAGTTGCTTAGGGTTCCTGCTGAGGCTGGCCTCCAACTTGTGATCCTCCTGCTTCAGCCTCCAGAGCTGCTGGGGTTAAAAACACCAACAAAAATAATAGATTCATTAATAAATACTGGGGAGCTGAGCGTGGTGGCACATGCCTGTAATCCCAGGGACTTGGGAGGCTGAAGCCGGAGGATTGCAAATTGGAGGCCAGGCTCCGCAACTTAGTGGGACCCTGAGCAAATCAGAGACACCCTGTCTCAAAATAATAAAATAAAATAAAATAAAATGGGTTGCGGGTGTTGATCAGTGGTCAGAGCATCCCTGGATTCCATCCTTGGCTCAAAAAATAAAAATGAATTAAAAAAAATAATACACAGGTAGAGGCCAAGGATGCACCTCAATATCCCGCGATGCACAGAAGAGCCTCCGCTGTGTCCAGTGAATAGTGCTGAATTGGACAAATTCTGCAGAGAGGTTCTGGAAAGTTCTACGGTGCTGTCCCCCATTCAGTTGTTTTGATTGACACCTTCCCCAAACCCTGAAGAAAATAACCACGTTTTGGTCACGGGTCTCCCCAGCCCACCCCCAATTGGATGTGACTTCCCGGTCAGCTGGACAGCCCCAAATGTGCACCCTCCAACCACACAGCGCCTTCTTGTTCCCTTTTAAAGCACAAAGTGAACAAATTCAAATGTCACTCGCTAGGGTGGCCAGAAGAGGGGGATTGTAGGGCACAATTGCTCTCTCTACGCTCTTTTGCATAACGCAGAGCTAAAAGACTCTCCGTGTGACCTGGAAAAGTGTGTAACAGGGAATCTCTCCTCCCTCCTGCCCCGTTATCACAATGATTTATAGTGGGGACGGGAACCTAATGAATTCCAAGCGCCACAAAAACTTCGTTCCAATTAAAAACGAGGGCACGAGCCCACATGGAAAGGAGCAGAATTTCACAAAGACTTTTGTAAAAATTCACGGGTTTGGCCCAACCCAGGATGGGATTCAATAACCTATTTTTGTCAGCATCCAAAGTTAACCCTTGCCGCGTCACAGGACGGTCATACCAGTGACTCTGGAGGCTGAGGCAGGAGGATTGCAAGTGGGAGGCCAGCCTCAGAAACTTAGCAAGGCTCTGAGCAACTTAGTGAGACCCTGTTGCTAAATAAAATATAAGTTAAAAAAAATGAGCTGGGGATGTGGATCAGGGGTGAGCGGTTCCGGTAACCCCTCTCCAAAAAGAGGGCAAGGTGTTCTTTAGGGAAATAATGTGGATATTTTTATTTTTAAAAAACAATCATGCATTTATGGTCCAATGCACCATATGTATGAGAAAATGGCAAAATGAGCAAAGATCTATAAAGATATGGTCATTTTTAAAACGGAACAAATGGCTCTGACCCACATATGTGGTGAAATCTAATTTCATACAGACTAAGAGGCAACGCACACACAAAACCCGTGCAGATACTTTCAGGATACATTTGATTCTCCCTTTGGCCGTAAGAGTCTTTCTCAAATTTCAAACTCGGCTCCTTCACCATAGAATTGATGCCGTTCTAGAAAAGAAACTCTACGAAGCTTACCGTGCACGCGGCCCCCAGCCCACCTCACCATTCCCTTTCCTTTCCAATCCACCCAGAGTGGCTCCAGATGCTCTTCAACTTCAGCAGAGCCCAGCGCTCTGTCCCCAGACCTGCCAGGGACTCGTCAAAGAAGGTGGTGATAGTGGCCAAGTGCACGAGATGGCCGAGTCTTAGTTCTCGAATATTATTTATCTCTTAGAATCTCTGCAAAATGACTAGATTTTTGGAGGACTCTGATATTGGGAGAGAAGGAGACGAAGAGAAAGAAAGAAAGAGCCCAGAGAATCTCTACAGAAGGATGACACGTGGGTGGGGCGTGAGTGGTTGGGTGGATGGATGGATGGGTGGATGGATGGATGGATGGATGGGTGGGTGGGTGGATGGATGGGTGGATGGATGGATGGATGGATGTGAGGATGGATGGGTGGATGGATGTGTGGAAGTATGGATGGATGGATGGGTGGGTGAAAGGGTGGATGGGTGGGTGGATGGATGGATGGGTGGATGGGAGGATGGATGGGTGGATGGATGAGTGGATGCATGGGTGGATGGACAGATGGATTTGCTCCCCTGTTCCTGCTCACAGGTCAAGTCTTCCAGTTCCTCTAGTCCCCAGGACACATCCTCACCCAGCACTGCCCTTGGCTGTGGGCAACCTGCATCCTGTTATCTAACTTTGGGTTTTTGCATTCACTGTGAGTAACTTTGATCTCCGTTGCTGAGGCAGATTTGTAGAAGGCAGCATAGGGTGTCATTCTCAACCAAGTTCAATGCATCTTTTATATTCCACCAAACACCTGACATCTGAATCACTGTGGGTTCCATTAAGATGCCCTGCTCTGCTGAGCCATAGCCTGTCACACTTCCTGCTTCCTCTAGGCCACGCGTCCATCTCAAGGCACAGCCTTGGGCCACCGTCCTCGGAACATAAAGCTATAAGCAAGGGTGTGAGTCACACAAGATGTTTGCAACCATCTCTTCCGTGTTCCTAGCGATCTTGAACCCCAGATGGAGACGTCAGGGTCACCTTTCACAGACACCCCCAAAATACAGGCTACTTATTAAGGATCGACATTTTTTGTTTGCAGTCTTGTGGATGCTCTTGACGGGGAGGTAAAGCATGAATTTTCCCCCCAAAGAGAACTGGAAGGAAACCATTGCTGAGGAGGCTCGGTTGCCTCCTTAAAGGAGTTCTGTAGATCAGGTGCCCGGGTACTGGTCGGCTTCCCTAGGTGAGCAGAGATGGTGGTTTGGGTCAGAACACACTTCTGGGACTGTGTTCATCCCTTTGCAATATCTCTTTTGAAAAAAAAAAAAATTTGGCGTTGATGGATTCTCATTTTGTTCATTCGTTTTCAGTTGGTGCTGAGAATCAAACCCGGTACCTTGAGCATGCTAGACCTGCACTCCACCCCTGATCCACAGCCTCCACTCCAAACCCGAACAACCATTTCTAACAACCCCTTAAAGAATCAAGAGGGGCTACAATTCAACTTTGCAAAAATAAATTCGGGGAGGTTTCGGCAACCTCGGGGAGCCAGAGGTGTCCACGTCGAGAGTCCCTCTGTTCAGAGTCAGTCACACGTTGAAATCTTTGCTCATCAAACCCATGAAGCCCTAGGTCCAGGAAGCTGCACCTCATCATTCCAAGGTCCGATGTTTGCAAATGCTCCTTGGGTGATGCTGATTTGTCACCCACAGATGGGTTACTGTTGATTATTTAGGATCCATGAAGCATTTCAAATTCACTTTCCACACAGGGCGACGTTGATGATTGCTTTTGTTTCATTTTAATTCATTTCATTTAAACATCTAAGTCAGGGTCACCTTAGTATTGGAAAGACATGTCTTCCATGCACATTAACGATTCTCATACGATGGGATTTGGGGAGTGAAGGGTGCCTTAGAAATTATTTCATACCAGGACGGTGGTGCACGCCTGTTATCCCAGCATTTTAGGAGGCTGAAGCAGGAGGATTGCAAGTTGGAGGCCAGCCTCAGCCACTTAGCAAGGTCCTAAGCAACTTAGCAAGACCATGTCTCAAAATGAAAATTTAAAAAATGGTTGGGGACATGGCTCAGTGGTTAAGAAACCTGCGCTCAATCCCTGGTATAGTAATAATAATAATAATTATTATTATTATTATTATTATTATTATTATTATTATTATTATTCAGTCTCCTTATTTTCTAACTAGAGAAAAATAATGTTGATTCATAAAGACTAATGAGTTTTATCTGGATCATTACTGAAATACTGGAGACTAAGCAATGAGGCTAATTGTATTTATATCCAGATTTTCAAAGTAAGTTCTGAAAGGCATCACTAACACCATGAGATTTGTGAAACCTCAAACTCTTTTTTTTAATAACATTGTAATGTTGTTTCATTCACAAAACTTGGTTTAGGCCATCACATTTTAGAGCGCAGACTTTAAATGGCTCAATAAATGAGGATGGAAATCCTAAGCGTCGATTTTACTTGCTGTGTTCGAATTTGAATGGATGCAGAATAATTTGCCCATTGAGAATAGATAGACTTGCACTTGAACAAGATTTTTTTTTTTTAAAAAAAGAAGAGTTAGTGATTATTACTTATTTCTCTCCGTAGCTGTAGAGATGTCCATTTTCTGACCTATTTAGTGTAATCCTGTATTGACTGGTTGGATAAGCTGTTACCTTATGCATGCATTAAATTTAATTGATGTATTAAATTAAATAAATTAATTCCGGACCCTTCTGTGTGAGGGGGTAGATGAAATGCCTGACTATTTCTCCTCATCGGAGTCCACTGGACTCTGGTGGGTTGAGGAGCCCGGGATATCCGTCTCTATTTCCAAGGTGCATTCTCCCTTGATTGACAGGGGATTCCAACTTCACTGACTAGAAATCGTCTCAGGATGAAGAATTCACAGGTGCATCTTGAGGGTCTCGAGGTCATGCAACCTGTTCAGCAGTTTACAAAACCTTTCTGTAGAAGGTCTCTGCACTGATGACCAGACATGATACATGCTACCCACTGTCTGCTTTTTCAGGAGTCGAACGCCACGGATGTCATCTAATTAAACAAATGTCATGTTTTCCAACTCACAGGGTGACGACCATCCGTCTGAGACAGGGTTCCTTTGTGCAAAAATAAATCACACCAAACGGCACTCATGACCCTTGAGGAAGGAGGAAATCTCATATTTGCAAAGCAAAGTGATGCATTTAAGAGCATCTTCCAATTTCTGTTTTACAAATAAGAAAGATACAAAAAAATAAGTGGCTACAATATGAACAGACTCGTGGTGCTAAATAATTTGACAACATTAAAAACAAATATGAAAATATTGTAGACAGCTTCTGTTCACATCTGTCCTAAATTTGCTGCATCGAATGCTTGGAGAAAGGATAAATTTGTCTGGATGTTCTTTTTTATATTTTTTTAGTAGTAATTCAGAAGACATTCTATTTTTACTTTGTTCTAATTTGATATCCACGACAGTAGACTGCAGTTGGACACTTCATATATAAATGGAGTATAATTCTCCTAGTTGGACATAGTGTAGAATCACGCGGATCCTGTGGTCACATATGCACACAGGGTCACAATGTCCCATTTATTCTACTGCCCTTCCTACCCCACACCCCTCCCCTCCCTTCACTCCCCTCTGCCTAATCGAAAGCACCTCTCTTCTTCCCGAGCACCCCCTTATTATGAATTAGCATCCACATATCAGAGAAAACATTTAGCCTTTGGTTTGGGGGTTTGGCTTATTTCATTTAGCATGATAGTCTCCAGCTCCATCCACTTATCAGCAAATGTCACTATTTTGTTATTCTTCATGGCTGAGTAATATTCCATTGTGCATATGTACCACAGTTTCTCTAACCATTCATCTACTGAACGGCACCTGGGTTGGTGCCATAGCTTAGCTATTGTGAATTGAGCTGCTATGAACACTTAGGTGGCTGTGTCCCTGTAGTGGGCTGATTTTAAGTCCCTTTTCAAGCTGATAACGACTTTCTTAGGTTACTTCTCAGCCCTGCTGTCTGAATTCTGCTTGGTATCCCTGTAGCCCATCCAGTCAGCACTTTGCTGGGACCCAGAGCAAGTAATTTGCCAACCTCTGACACGGAGCCATCTTTTACGCATCACGGTTTTTATTAGGCACATCAAAATATAGCAGTTGCCCGGACAGAATCATAAATTCCCAAAATGATGGAGAAAAGTTGTATCTGCAATGTCCTCCTGCTCAGGAAGGGATTATTAAAAAGAAAAGCATGCATTTGTATTGAGAGAGAGAGAGAGAGAGAGAGAGAGAGAGCGAGAGAGAGCGCACACTAGGTATTTACAGCAACTTGGACCTCGTACACGATGTTCAAAATACATCTCACTCTTTCTCTTTATTCCTCCTCTTCTTCCTCCCTCCCCCTCCATCCCCCTTTCCTTCATCTCTACTTGGATTTCTCCCGCTTAAAATGAGCACATTGAGCCAGGCACGGTGGCACACGCTGGTTAACACCAGTGGCTCGGGAGGCTGAGGCAGGAGGATCGCAACTCAGAGGCCAGCCTCAGCCACGTACCAAAACTCTCAAAATAAAAAGGAGCCGGGGATGACACTCTGACAATTACACCGAGTTCCTGTCTCCTCCTAAGTGTTCATAACAAGGTTTGGGGCTTCGCCGGCTCCAAGGGACCTTGGAGGCCAACAGCTGAGGTCCTCAGTCACCCACAGGAGCCATGTGGTGAGGAAGGGCAGATTCCCAGGTGTTGGGAAATGTCTAGAAAAAGGGAAAAACCAGAGAGATTCCAACGTGTCACCAAAGACCCCCAATTTGCATGAAATTCACTAAAGATCCTTGTTGGAAGGTCTGGATTTCACGTGTCTCTTGTAAGTTGTCAAAAAACTGGTGGGAATCGTCCCTGGGCTCAGTCTGAGTGAAACCCCGAGTTCCCTTCAGCCTGCCTTTGGGACACGGGACACTGAGTGAGACACAGAGGTGCATTCATGGTAGGGGGGTGCGTGCTGCAATTTTTGGGGGGGAACAGGGATTGAACTCAGGGATACTCCTAAGGACACTGAGCTCCATCCCCAGCCCTATTTTGTGTTTTATTTAGAGACAGGGTCTCCCTGAGCTGCTTAAGTTCTCCCTAAGTGGCTGAGGCTGGCCTCCAACTTGTGAACCTCCTGCCTCAGCCTCCCATGGTATGTACCACCAAACTTTGTTGTTTTAAGTATAATTTGGGATTGTTTCCCATTGCAAAAATTTTAATTAATCTCTGTGTAGTTATATAATCATTTTCCCTCCTTTACGGCTTCTCACTTTCGTCTTTTGTTTATCAAATTCTACCTGAATTTTTATAACCTGTACATTATGGTTGATTTTATTTTGATAGATTTATTCATATTTGGGAATAAATATGTACAAGACTGTGTTAGACTAAGAATATTATATAATGTATATTTCACCATAAATTTCATATGTGTGTTTATACTTAACGTTATGCACCCTGTCGATATTGTAATATTACCTGTCCTGGTGCATAATCTAAGGAAAAAAATAAAATTACTGAATAAAGATTGTCAAAGAAAATGTTATTAATAGCAGAAGACGTGATTATCTACAAAACAAACAAAAAAAGATGTACTAGTCAGGTTTAATAAGCAAGCTTGTCAAGATTAATGGCTGAAAGATTCATTTATTAGGGGCATTTAGCAAAATCAACATTTTGCGCTCCATCCTAATGATCTTCTAAGTATAATTGAAAGGATATTTATCCCGACAACAATTGGAAGGTATTAATCATCTGGAAATTAAGTTACCCAAGAACACACATGCTCGACGAGCACACCATATTAGATCATTGAAGATGCCCATCTGCATCTTGCAGATCAAGACTTGTATATTAAGGTTTCCCTCCTGGTTTCATCGCGTCCATCAAAGCTCCATCGATCAAAACTTTCACAGTGAAGCTGACTCGGGCCTGGGGCCAATGCACCAGGCTCAGCCATTAGCATCGACCATGGGGAAAAGTAGCTCTTTATCTGCAAGAGACTATCGGGCCCTTTTCCCTGTATTTTCATACATAAGTAGGTATTTTAGATAGATAAGACACATATACGGGTCGTACATTGGCAGACGAAAGTCTCTGGATGGCGTGAGGCTAGGGGAATATTTCTCTTTAAATGATGCATGTAAAATGGCATGTAAAAATATATATATGAAATGCACATAGAATTTTACACAAATATATCTACATTCAATGCATTTAATAATATATATATATATATATAATATGAATATATGATCACATTATACATTCATAGTATATGATCATAATTTGTAATTTATAATATTATATTCAAAATGACATTATATATTAAAATATATAATTATATATCATATAAGTTGATGATATTTATATTCACATAATTTATGTATCATTCAATATAAATAGCTCTATATTCAATATAACGTATAGAAATTCATATATACACTCTTTATGTGGATTTATATGAATACAGTATGACATAGCAATGATATGAATAAAAAAAATCTTGCAAATGTATAAGAAAAATGCAGGGGCTCTACTTAAATATTGTGCAGAAGCAAGAATTTAAAAATAAAAGTGGAGCCAGGCACGGTGGCACATACCTGTCATCCTAGCGGCTTGGGAGGCTGAGGCAGGAGGATCGTGAGTTTGAAGCCAGCCTCAGCCAAAGCGAGGCCCTAAGCAACTCAGGGAGACCCTGTCTCTCAATAAAATGCAAAATAGGGCTGGGGAGGGGGCTCAGGGGTCGAGGGCTCCTGTTTTCAATCCTAGAAACCCAAGATAAATAAGTAAATAAATGAGGAAGAGACTTAGTTGAGTGTTCTTGAGCAAGATGAATCTGGATTATATTCATGCTGCTGTTTATTTACTGGGGTTGAAATCATGCTCCTCGGTTTGTTCAACAATCTGCATATTTAATGCACACACACCCTGAGTTCTCACTGCTGGAGGCTGACAAAATATTCACAGTCCAAAAAAACGTCAAGGTTCTTGAAGACAATCCCTTCATTAATTTCTGCACAAAATTTCTGCAGAATCTGTGGAAAGAGCCGGGCATGGTGGCGCACGCCTGTAATTCCAGCGATTTGGGAGGCCAAGGCAGGAGGACTGCAGGTTCAAGGCCAGCCTCAGCAACTCAGTGTGCAACTAAGCAACCCAACAAGATCCTGACTCAAAATACAACATACAAAGGCCTGAAGATGAAGCTCAGGGTGCAATCATTGGGGGTGGTGGGGCATCTCTGGAGAGAAATCCAAAGCCAAGGACAAGACTGTGAGAATGCCCTGTCATGACTGACCCCAGCAGGGTCTGTGAACACGCGCTCGGGGGTCATCGTTTCTCCCTCTGGGGTCTCATGTCTGCAGCTGTCTATTATGTCAGTGTGTGCAACATCCCCAGGTCACAGGTGGAGGGGAAGGGATCATGAGTGATGGATGGAGCTGGACTCCTAGGTCCCTTGCTGGGAGGTAGACAGATAGATAGGACTTGGTACATGGACAGATGGGTGGGTGCATGGGTGGGTGGATGGATGGGTGGATGGATGGATGGGTGGATGGTGGATGGGTGGATGGGTGGGTGAGTGGATTGGTGGATGGATGG
>NW_026000327.1:3031438-3046121 GCF_001458135.2 Marmota marmota marmota
CATAAAATAAGGAGGATGGATGGATGGGTGGGTGGATGGATGGGTGGATGGATGGGTGGATGGATGGATGGGTGGATGGTGGATGGGTGGATGGATGGATGGGTGGGTAGATGGATGGGTGGCTGGATGGGTGGATGGATGGATGGGTTGATGGTAGATGGGTGGATGGGTGGGTGGATTGATGGGTGGATGGATGCATGGGTGATGGGTGGATGGGTGGATGGATGGATGGGTGATGGGTGAGTGGGTGGGTGGATGGGTGGATGGGTAGGTGGATGGGTGGATGGATGGATGGACAGATGGATGGATGGGTGGATGGATGAATGAATAGATGGGTGGGTGGATGGATGGATGCATGGGCGGACGGACGGACGGACTGACGGACGAGTGGATGGATAGATGGATGGATGAATAGATGGGTGGATGGATGGATGAGAGATAGATGAATTCTAGGTTATAGATGATTCATGGATGGGTGATAAAGGTGGGTGATAGACAAGTGGATGATCGTAGATAGATAGGTGAATAGGTCGACAGGGAGGTTGGTAGATCACTCAGGTTGGTATGTAGGTGAATGGATGGATGAGTGCAGAGAATGGAAGGAAGGAGAGAAGGTGATAGGTGAGAAATGCGTAGTGGGATAGATAGGTTAAAAGAGAGAGAGAGAGAGAGAGAGAGAGAGAGAGAGAATTCCCATTCCCCCCCCTTTTCACCCCGTTCTGTCCCTCAGCTGAGCAGCAGCCGCAGCCTGTCGACCGCAGGGCCCCATCCCGGCTGCTCACTGGACCCGCTACGTTCTTTGGAGGAGGACCTCAGAGACTTTCATCCACAGTAAAACCTGACGGCAAAGTCCCAGGTCCCCTCCATCATCGTGGAAACTGTCCTCACTATCCCCAGGTGACGTGGGGTGGGCACAGCTCCTACTCTCCATGTTGCTCCCTGTACGTGAAGGCACCCAGTGGAGTTTCCAAAGCAGGACAAAGCTCTGAGTTTCCGTTTCCATTTCTAACATGGAAGCACTAAGTCACTAAGCTGTCCCTTGTGAACCCCGATAAAAGGTGTTGGAATTGTCCCCTGTAACTTTTAAGGGTCTTAAATGCTAAAGCATCAAAGACAACCAGATTCCCTGTTTCTGGGTGTCTGACATTGATTTATGCACCCCCCCCCCCAGGTCTCGGGGTGCCCTACGTGACGGTGACATTCATGCAACGATCCACCTGCTGCTCTTTGTATTGCACCGTGTCCTTGTGAGGTCCTCTGGCAGTTGGGGACACACGGCTGCCCCATGATGCTGTCTCTAGTTCACCCGCCTCGTCCTGCGTGTGATTTTTGGACACCTCCTTGGCTCTCCGTGAACAAGCGTCTCCTCTGCAAAATGTTAAAAACCCGACTCCTTGTTTTGCAAGGATGAGGCAACCCTCATACTTTAAGCAACCGGGATCCCCCCCCTCTCAAACGGGAGCTCCCGCTGCATTAATTTTTAATGAAACGGCAATAAAGGAAGATCCTGGGCCCGCCCTGATCACGCAGAATGAAACCCAGTAGCTTATGAAATTGGAAAGTACCAGACCAAAAAGACAGGGCACGAGGGGATGCATTGGGAAGCAAGTTTAGTTTCTGCAATAATATTTTGCAGAAATGTTACATCAAAAAGTCATTTACTTGTCTCCTTCTCTTTTGTTCCATCCACAATGGCTACTTCCATTTCCCCAAGGCACGTATTCAAATATAGAGAGCCAAGGGCAGCGGTGAGCAGGTGGAATCTAAGTGCCTTGGGAGGCTGAGGCAGGAGGATGGCAAGTTGGAGGCCGGCCTCAACAATCCAGCAAGGACCTAAGCAAATTTAGGATTCCCTGTCTCTAAATAAAATAAAATAAAATGAAATAAAAAGGGCTGGGATGTGGCTCAGTAAGGAAGGAAAGACGGAAGTTGGGTTCATATTTGCTTCTATGTTCCCTGGTTAATATGTGACATATGAGCAAATGCTGTTTTAATTGTCTGTAAAAATCACCAAAGAGTTTAAAGCTGCAAACTTGAGTCCTAGGTGTCCCTGGATGCATGGTCACAGCCGTAGTCACCGTGGATGTCGATGCTGCTTCACCTGCATCAGGACCAAGAGGATCACACCTGCTGATCTCCATCTCTGCAGGATTGGCTGGCACGGAGAGGGACCGGGACCTCCACTCAGGTTGCAGATTTGGGGGCAGCTGGCTTCACCTTGAACCTGAGAGGAAAGAACCGAGGTGTTTGCTCAAATTTCCATGCTCAGTATGGGTCTCAGGGACCTTCCGCCCCACAGGCACAGCAATTGTTAATCTGCCGCAGCATGAGACACTGTGGACGGATTTGATGGTAGACTTCGTGGTCATTTTTTGGAAGAAAAAAAAAGTCAGAGATAAATTTTGTATTCAAATCAATCATGGGCTCTGAGGAGACAATTGCTCTGGTAAAATTATTACTGTGCAGAATAGATCCAGGTAATTTCTTTTCGATTTAATTTACTTAACTAATTCATTTATTTACGGATTTATTTTTGGTCCTAGAGATTGAATCCAGGGGTGGTTGAGCATTAGCATGAATGCATTAGCAGCATTCATTTATTTATTTTTTAATTATTATTCATATTTTTTAATTTTTAAGGCAGGATCTCATGGAGTTGCTTAGAGTCTCACTAAATGGCTGAGGCTGGCCTTGAACTTGTGATCCTCCAGCCTCAGCCTCCTGAGTTGCTGGGGTTACAGGTGTGCACCACCCTGCCTGACTAAACCCAGGGCACTTTAACTACTGAGCCTCATCCCCAGCCCTTTTGATGTTTTATTTAGAGACAGGGTCTTGCTGAGCTGCTTAAGGTTTATTAATTAATTAACCACTTAATTGCTAAGGCTGCCTTGAACTCACAATCCACCTGCCTCAGCCTCCCGAGCCACTGGGATTACAGACAGGCACCAAAATGCCTTGGGCTTTTAATTTTTTATTTAAATCAACCATTTGAAAAAAAAACAAACAACAAATAAATAAGACTGAGGGAGGAGGATCCAATTGGAGGCCAGCCTCGGCCACTTAGAGAAGCCCTGAAGCACTGGATGAGACCCTGTCTCTAAATAAACCATATAAAGGGCTGAGGATGGAGTTCAGGGGTTAAGGTCTCCTGGGTTCAAACCCTGGCACCCTCCTACAAAAAAGTGCAAGTCCTGCTAAGTGAAATAAGCTAATTCCCCCCCCAAATCATGGATGAATAAGGGGAAAATACATCAGACCCCATC
The DNA here is from genome assembly GCF_001458135.2 of Marmota marmota marmota. NCBI lineage: Eukaryota > Metazoa > Chordata > Mammalia > Rodentia > Sciuridae > Marmota > Marmota marmota. The sequence goes on from NW_026000327.1 coordinate 3,034,702, forward strand.
TAGGTGGCAGGTGACACTCGGACCTTAGGAGGCATTGCTTCAAGGACACAGAAGAAGATGCTCCTGTCATTGAAAAAGCACTCAGAGAAACCCTGGATCTGCTCTTAGGGCTGAAACGGTGTCGGGAGCACCTGGGTGTTAAAAAAATCCTCTGGTGACCCTGGGGGTGGCACCCAGGGACTCAGGCCTGGGAACAAAGTGCTGATTCTACCTCCGAGCCACATCCTCAGCCCCCAATATAGGAACAAACCACGTTCCATTGAAAAGCAGGGTCGTGGTGGCTTTCAGTGACTGTAACACAGTGTTCGCAACAGAGTGACTTATAAAGAAAAGAGGTTTCCTTGGCCGTGGTGCTGGAGGTTTCTTGCTGCATCTCGGGGAAGAAGGCGCTCAAATGCCTGCTCAGGTCTCTCTTCTTCCTCCAGAGCCACCGTGACCACAGTGTGGCTCGTCCTTATGACCCCCCTCCAACCCGAATCGCCTCCACAAGCTGCATCGACAGAGGACCATCATTTATCCAGAATCAACGTCGGGAGTTCTCCAAAACACCTTAGGGACCGTACCTGAGACCTGCAAGGTGTCTTACCCAGAGCTTCATCAAGCCTCGGCACAACAGCATCCATGCAGAATCTTGGCTATGGCCAGTTTGCCGCGGGTCCCCGTATTTCACGGAGGATGTCCTGTCTACACTCACAAAGATCCACACTGGTGAACAGGAAATAGATAGACGTAGGTGGAAAGAGGCTTGTAAGAGCTACTCTGTACCTTAGAGCACCAGGAGCCCAGAATCGGGGTAGTCTTAATGGATATTTCTTTATCCAGGTGCATTGGTGCACACCTGTACTCCCCGTGACTCAGGAGGCTGAGGAAGGAGGATCACAAGTTGGAGGCCAGCTTCAGCAATGTAGGGAGGCAAGATCCTGCCTCAAAATAAAAAAATAGAGAGGGCTATGGATGTGGCTCAGTGGTTAAGCACCCCTGGGTTCAACCACAGATTAAAAAGAAGAAAAAAGAAGAAGAATATTTATGTAAATCCATTAGCCCCATTTATATTACTTATGGATGGCAAAAATGACCATTTAGGTCTCAAAATATTTGGGGTGCAACTCATGGAAGTCGGCAGAGCTCGTCGGTGACCCACTCGGGCTTTGCTTGCTTTGCAACCAACCTGAGGTGGCAGGCTCCATTTAAGTGGGTTTAATGTGGACACTCAAGAGCGCCCAGGAAATAAAGCAAGCAAATCCACCTCCGGCTCCCGAGGAGCAGAGAACTTAAAAAAAAAAAAAAAAATGCTTACACAAAAATATCCTGACCTGGTAAAACAGCTCTAAAATGGGACAAATTTATATAGGTCAGGCTTTCGCTGCTGCCAAAAGCCGTGTGCTGGGTCTAGACGGTGATGTAGCTTGATACAAAGAAAACTGTAAAAAAAAAAAGGAAAAGAAAATTCTTCTCTTGGAAAATGCCCCCAACCCGTGAGATTTGAGAGGTTGCAAGAGAAACATGATCCCTCTGTCCATCTGCTGCGTGGAGGCTGCATCTGACCTGCTAATAATTAATGCACAGATGCTCACACTGACGGATTCTTCATGCTGCATCTTGCAGACACTTGTAGCCAAACTTGCCCATGTGCATCCTTCAAAATGCATGCCTAAGAATTTGGAGGAAAAATCTCGCCCTAAAGAAAGAGAAAAAAAGAGAGAGAGAGAGAGAGAGAGAGACCCCCTTCCAGCGTGGATTCGAATACCACTGACTGAATGGTCTCAAAGATTCAAACATAGTCGATCACTAATCAGAAATAGAGGACCCACAAGGTATTCAGAAACATATGCATTTTATTTTTTAAAAAGAGAAAGAAGTTGTAAAGTGTGCAATTCGGTTAGGTTTTGTCACTACATCAAATATTCAGCTCAGTCTATGCATGAAAATAAAAAAGAGGTGATTCAGCTCTCGGTGTTGGAGTTCCATGTGTAGGTGACACATTGAAGGTTCTAGGATGAGAGCATCTCCTTCCTGGAGGACTCCGGGGGTGGCAGGAAGAGAATTACCTTCCAAAAGCAGACTCCTCCGGGGACCTAAGGGACTCCAACATCTGAAACACTTCCCAGTCCCTCCACCTGGGGACCAAGCATCCAATCTTATGACCATTTTTGGAGGGACAGGACCAAGTGAGCAAAACCAAGGCACACAAATCACCTTGTTTTTGTGTGTTCCGGAGCCAAGAGTTTTGCAAGAAAACACAGTATCTAGAAATGGAAGGAAAGGTCTCTGTTACTCCGAGTCCCCCCAGGAACAACTGAAATAGGAATTAGTTTGTTTTCAAAGAAGAACAAAAAGCCGGGTACGGTGGCACAGCCTTGTAATAACAGCAACTTCGGAGGCTGAGGCACAAGGATCACAATTGGAGGCCAGCCTCAGCAACTTAGGAAAGCCCTAAGCAACTTAGCAAGACCCTGACTCTAAATTAAAAAACAGGGCTGGGGATGTGGCTCGGTGGTTAAGCACCCCTGGGTTCAACCACAGATTAAAAAAAGAAGAATATTGGCTTAAATACATGAGCCTCATTTATATTAGTTAAATTGGAGGCCAGCCTCAACAGTGGACCAAGGCTCTAAGCAACTTACGGAGACCCTGTCTCAAAACGAAATAAAATAAAATAAAATGGGTTGGTAAGTAAGTCCACCCCGAAGTCTTCCCTAAGACTACGTCTTTGAGGACCTTTTCCATGACATCAACGTAGACCTGCCCCATGAGCCCTTCAATAACTACATGTGGGTTTCTCTATTTATCCCACTTAATTCCATACGCAGATGCTCAACAATGGAGCGATATTGTAAGAGGCGGGTCCTGTCCACATCTGGACCCCAGGACCTGTGAGTGGGACCTGGTGTGGGAACAGGGTCTCTGCAGAGGTCGTTAGTGAAGGGTCCTGAGATGGGCTCCTTTTAAAGTCTTGAACATGCACATTTTTTTTGGGGGGGATACAATTTATTCAACAACAATGACAAAAATTTTATTTTTAAATCTATAGCTTTCATATTCTAGTAAAGAAAGGAGACTAAGGAACATTTCAACACACTGTGTCTCATCCCCAAAGCTAAATATTAAAAAACGGGGCATTAAGATGTGATTTCAAAGCAGAAATATATACGAACAGGACAGTTGATGAATTTTCTCATAATTATTTTATATATANAAATCTTTGTGTGTGTATATATATATATATATATAATTTCAATGCACTAATAAAAACATTTTTTTTAAAAAAAAATACTGTGCACACATTCTCCCAGGGCTCACATATTCCCTTACTGCAGACAAGTTGTCCAATAATTTCTAGTTTGAGCACATCTCAGAGAAGGAGTCCAAACATATGTTGTGTAAATTGGATTGGGAAGAATCCAAGTGCTCCAGTGTTAATCTCATTGGAACCTGATTGATGAAAACCCGCGTCTATTAAGTGCTCTTTATTAAGGCGGACATTCTGAGGAAGGTTTCTCAGACCTTAAGAGATGTTATCGGACATGGCGACCAAATAATCAGAATTTGGGGTAGCTAGGTAGATCTGGGGAATGCTAGTTGACGCTCTGACCAAGACCAACTTATTCCAACTCCAGATTCCAGAATTATGACAATGAAAAGGTCATAATTTTAATTCTTCAAAGGTTGAAAGATATCATGTCCCCAAAGGCTAATTCTAATATCCAGACTCCCAAGGTGGGGTCACCTCTGCAACATTATAGCTTCTTTTATAAGACAAGGGACAAAAAAAATGTAGATGAGGGTGTGGAGGTTGACTTGGAGTAAATTATGCTTCCATGCATTTATGATTATTTCCAATGCAATCCAATATGGTGGATGGAATGTGGATGGGTGCCGCCATTTTGGAAAACAGCATGCATTTTTCCCAGAAGATTAAAAGTGGAGCTAACCGGTGATTCAGCACCCCTCTGTTGAATGCACATCCAAAGGAGATAAAATAACCACCCTGTAGAGACACCCACATGCCCGTGTTCACGGCAGCACGATTCACAACCGTGAAATGGAATCTCAGCCCAGACATTCAGAGCAAAGATCTGGAAACCACTGGCCTCTTCATGGATGGATGATCAGATAAAGAAAATGGGATCTGGGTTTTAGCTCCCTTATCTGAAAGGCTCTGGGACCCGAGGTGTCACAGACTTGGGAGATTTTCAGATTTGATAATATCAGTACAGAGTTAAGAATTGGTACGTCCTTCCTTTGAGAATGTGAAGTCCCAAGCCATCCAAAAACCTGAAATCGTTTTAGAGCCATTCAAAAAAAATATTTCCGCACCCCAAATTTACTGTGTGCTTAGAAAGATCTAGAGATCTAATAGTTCCCATGAGCACTAGAGTTAAGGAAATTGTATTGGGTCAGGGATTTTTACAAAAAATAAGGAGATCTTTAGCTCCACTGGTCCTCAAAAAATGATTAATTAATCAAATCCAATAAAAATAAAGTCTGTATTTGCTCAACTTTCCGTCACTGTAACAAATAAGTGAGATGCCCAGTTTATAAAGAGAAAGGGTTGAATTGGGCTCCCCATTTGGGAGAGGAGGGGAAGGCTGAGGTGCTTGACTCCTGTTCATTTGGGAGAAGAGAGTGAGAGGGAGGAAGGGGAGGAGCTGGGATCCCAGGCCACACCCCCAAGGACCTAAATATCTCTCATCAAGCCCCACCTCTTAAAGGGCCCATTACCTTCTAATAGTGCCACATAGGGGACTTTTCTATCCACACATGGTTCTTTGGGGGACACTCCAGATTGGAAATTTAGCACTGCAGGAGGTGATAGATGATCTAGCCATAAACATGGTTCCTGCATCCATAGGACATCTTTTTGCATGCTTGTCTTTATGGAGAAAGCATTCCTCTTTAAACCGGGTCCCCTGTTATTTGTCCTAGTATCATGTATAGAAATGATGTCATCTGTTCTTTGTTTCTGGCAAAACCAGAAAAGTCATGACATAGTTTCCAAATTAAATGACTCCTAAAGGCTCATGTGCAGAAAACTTGGTATAAAAACACCAAACTATTCAAAGGTGGTGGACCCTTTAAGAGGTGGAGCTTAATTGGAGCAAGTCAGGTGCTGGAAGGGGAATGTGAGCCGCTGATTTTTTCCTCTCTCCTTTTCATCTTTCCAGCCATGAAGGGAGCATCTTTTCTGCACCATGAGATCAGTTCTGTGATATTCTGCCTCATCAAACTGCCAAAAAGTCTGGGATTAAGCAAATGTGGCCTGAAAGCTACAAAACTGTGAGACAAGGTAGACCTTTTTCTCTTATAAAGTGGAATACATCAGGCATTTGTTACAGTAACAGAAAGCTGACTGACACATGTGGTCAAGGGCCAACATGGAGGTGATTTACCAGGTTCTCTGGAATTCAACCTATTCTGGAGGACTGAAATTCATCCTGCCCTCAAGAATAAACAACTTCTTCAGAAATACAGGGCCTCTGCTGTCCTATAAGAGCCAAAAGGGGGAAGCCAGCTCCAAGTGCCAATTTTGCAGTATCTCACTAAGAGGAAAAAAAAAATCAACTCGATGTAACATAAATTATCTCATTTGCCGTGATCAGGAGCAGAATTGGAATAACAGTCCCTAATTGATGAGCTGGAGATGAGTTACATTATACTTTCGGGGCGAGGATAAATTTAGACTTTCATCCAACGCTACGGAAAACGCTTGCTTCCTCTGATTAAGGAGGATCTCTATACCTGGAATTAGTCTAATCAAAGAAAAATCATCTTGATGTAGCAAACATAGATGACTTCTCATCCAATTTCTCACATAATCCTCACCCTGCTGGCTTCCTGATACGCAGTTAATCAGGCGAAGAAATCTACAAGTGTACTTCCCTATAAATATTAACCATGTCTACTTAATGAATATTTTTTTCCCAAAATATATTTCATAAATATCTATTTCTTCAGCGGGGAGGGGGTGTTAATTGCAAATCAATACATAGTTACTTTTTCTTTTTTATGACTACAGTTTTATACTCTTTTTTTTCCTGGTACCAGAGATTAAACTCAGGGTCACTCGACTCCTAAGCCCCCTCCCCAGCCCTATTTTGCATTTTATTTAGAGACAGGGTCTCCCTGAGTTGCTTAGGGCCTCGCTTTTGCTGAGGCTGGCTTTGAACTCATGATCCTCCTGCCTCAGCCTCCTGATCTGCTGGGATGACAGGTGTGCACCACCGTGCCTGGCACAATGACCCATTTTTACAACTACCTGTTTAACAGATTCCATCTGCAATTCCTCAGGGAAACAAAAAATAAGCCACTTCTTGCCAAGGCCTGAAACCTAACCATTGCAGATAACCGCGTTCGGAACCCAATCTCTAAATGTGCATTTTTCTTAGCCCCCCTGTGAGCTGTTTTGCAAAACCGAATCTGAAAGCAATTAATATTTTTTTTTTTGCCTTATGTGTGAAAGGCTGACTTAATAATAGTTTCGGAACAGAGAAAACGTATTATTTTCCCATTTAGAAAAGTGTGATTAGAGAAACAAATCTTCTAATGAATTTGCCATGGGTCCCAGGTGGGTAGCTGAGCCTTCTGAAGGCCTTAGGTTAGATCCTAAAAACAGAAAGAGAGAGAGAGAGAGACAGGAGAGAATGTTCTCGTTTTTCTAATTTCATCTTCATGTTACCATTAATGCTTAGGCATTAAATGATCTTCATTTTGGAAAAAAAAAATCTGAAGATGATAATCTGAAAATGTATCTGAAGATGCATAATTATTGGTTTATTCTGATAACATTGATTTGCACAAAATATTTAAAGACACACATAACGCTACCTCTAGATGCTCAGAGGCATCAGCTGCATTTTATTGCTAAGAAAATCCTCCTGAGAATACTAAAGCCGCGATGTTGAGATCGTTCCTGGAGCCTTTCCAGCTATATCTCAGGTGTGGATGTGAATACAGACGGGATCTCTCCTGGTAGAGTCAACTGTCAAAGGGCAGCTGAGATTTACTCAAAGAAAATATCAAGCCCAGATCACGATGTTACTTTTTTTTTTATATGTTAACACTAAGTCGATCTATTCACCTTCAGATCCCTTGGAAAACATTTCCTTGCAACTGTATCGTTTTCATGGCTTGAACTGCAGTATGGGGTTCAGGAATTACCTCTTCCTAGATGTGTGCTTTCTTGTTCAAGGACAGCCTGCACAAATTTGATGGTCAAATTTCACTTTTAACATTTCTTTTCTTTCTTTCTTTCTTTTTTTTTTTTAGTTTTGGTACTGGGGATTGAACTCAGGGGTCCTTGAATACTGAGCCCCGTCCCCAGCCCTATTTTGCATTTCATTTAGAGACAGGGACTCCCTGAGTTGCTTAGGGCCTCCCTTTGGTAGAGGCTGGCTTTGAACTCACGATCCTCCTGCCTCAGCCTCCAGAGCCACTGGGATTACATGTGTGTGCCACTGTGCCCGGCCACATTTTCCATTTCTAATCCCTTTATTCTCAACATCCTCACAACTGCTATTCCGATGTTTTTAAATATGATCTTCCAACATCCCTCTCTGGACTCAAAAGTCATCATTAGATAAATGTCTTAACTATCCCTTGGATCATCTTCCAATCACTTCACCCCTAAAATCTGCTCACATTTATATTGTCACCCATGAGGTTTGGGGGAACACCTCCTATTTGAGCCTTAACCATCTACTTGGGTATCCTAATATTTCTTCCACTCTCAGTTTGGCTGAGTATTGGATTTTTATCACCATTTAAATGTAGATGGTCAATGCATCTATAGATGTACCCTTTATACATTTCATATATAATTTTTGCATTTAATGCATGTTATTTAATCATCTATGAATCTATATACCATCTGCGATGTATTCAGTGTATACATTTTCACCCATGAGAACCTCTGTGTGCACCTACGTGTGCAACGGTATTATGATATTTTCTTTTTTGCTTTCCCAGTTATAAAAATAAAAGGTGAAAATAAAACGGATTCCTTCTGCAGGTTCTTTGATCCTGGACACTGAAGGGCTCTAACTGGGCCTCACTTCGCCGGGGCTTGCAGAATGGTGGGGTTTCTATTAGCCCAGCGGTCAGCTCGCCTTCCTGAGCGTCCACTTGCACGGACAGCACCGAGCTGTCCCCTAGGAGATGGGCACGTGGGCTCTGACCGAGTTCAGATGGGCGGGGAGGTGACATCCTGCAGAGAACCCATTGTCACGAGACAGGAGGACCCTTCTAAATGGGAAACCTAGTAATTAACTGTCCCTCTTGGCACCGAGTTCTTCTCACGGGAAGCTTGACCCCAAAAATGGACCCATTAGCCTTATGACAAAAAAAAAATCCGTTATTCAATTAAAGCTAGAGGAGAACTTAAGAGCTTCCCGCGACATGCCCAGGCCAGCCCTGTGCAGATCAGTGTCCAAAACGCCGACGGTTTGCAGAGTGCAGATCTGTGAACGTGGTATTTTGGGTGCATTTGTAGAGAATTAATGGCAGTCTTGGCTATTTCCACAGAGACGCTCATGGCTTGGATGGGTTGTTTTTGGACACAGGTCAAAGTCATCTGCTTCATAAAAAAAAAAAAAAAAAAAAATTTTTGCAAGACGGAGAGGCACACAAACATCCTACAGAGTTCTCAGTAACACTTGCAAAAAGAGCGTGTCATGAACTCGCATCTTCTCTGCATCTTCTGGAAGGGATGAGGGAGGGGAGCCGACACCGTGTGCATTCATAGGGGCAGAGAGAGAGGAACAGCTTTTCCAGGAGCTGTGGGTGCACAAAACAGATTTAATATGCTCAAAGTTTGCAAAAGCTCAGTAAGTAGTGTAAGTCCCACGGTGGGTCCCAGGTCCGCTGCAGATCACAGCACTGTGTCACAGGCTCACTTGCTAAGAGTGGATCCTTAATGTCACCCTTGCAGGTGCCTGTCACACTCAGCTCTGTGAGGTGACAACAGCTTAATAGGCTTGACCCCGGGGACAATCATTGATCAATGCATATCTGTGCATCAATAAAATGGGTACGAACACTCACACATGCACACACACAGAACTGCACCCACCCACACGCACGCACATACACACACACACGCATGCACCGAGCCACCCAGTTACTAACAAATAATTGTTGGATCCTCAGTACCACATAAAAATAAAATAAATAAAACAAACGTATTGTGTCCACCTACACCTCAGAAATAAATATTTAAAAAAAATATTTTCTCAGGTTGACATAAATCAACTTGCTGAGCCAAAAATGAATGAGAAACACATCTATTAAAATAATACAGGAAGCCACCATGTCCCCGGAACTAGTTATTTAAAATTGTGTTAAGATGCAAAATAATCTGTGTTAAAAAAAAAAAAAGTGACCCTAGTAAATGGAATTTTTAAGGTTTTTTTTTTTTTTTTTTTTTTGAAAAATTGTAGAGACTGCAGTCTGCAGTCTAGAAAACGTCAAAGAACGAGGCATTTGAAAACATGTGAGAGTTTCAGAATTAATGCAGTGTTGAGAGCCACAGCCAAAGGGGCCCCAGCAAACTTCCAGCTGCCAGCAAACTTCCAGCTGCCGGCTGATGATTGGCTCACAGCGGCCCCAGCAACATCTAGCTGATTGGCTCCTCGGCCCCAGCAACATCTAGCTGATTGGCTCCTCTGCGGTGATGCTCATTGGACTGTTTCCCTGCCCTTTCAGACCACGGAGCTGCTCATTGGGGGACTTTTTTTGGCTCCGCCCACGTGACCCAGCCAATCGGCCTCAAGAGCAGGAGGATTGTGGGAGGTGGAAAGAGGCTTGTGTGGGAGAGAGAGGCTTGTGGAAAGCCGGTGGTGGCAGTTGAGGCTCTGAGGATTTTTCCTGAGAGGCTGTTTTGTTTGGCGTGTGTGGTTCTAAAAATAAAGTTAGTTTCTTTTGACAAGTGGCTCCTGATTGTGCCCAGCCAGACTGCGGCAATGCAGAATTTATTGTGCTCATAGTGTAGACAAATATATGCATATAGGTGTACCTACATATACCAGTTTTTAAAAAATCACTTTGGCCGAAAGAACAATTTAGAGGAAAAAAATAATCAATGTAACAATGTGTGGTAGATATGAGGCGCCCTTCAAAACCTCATCTGTGAGACAGTGCAAGAAGGCTCAGAAGTGAGGGGATTAGATTATGAGAGGTGTATCCTCATCAGTGGGTTAATCCACTTGGATGGACTCACTGGGTGGTGACTGCAGCAGGTGGGGTGTGGCTGGAGGAGGGGGTCCCTGGGCTGTGCCTTTGGGGTCTCCGTCCTGTCCCTGGTGAGCAGAGCTCTCTCTGCTCCCTGGTGCCCTGTCCTGAGCTGCTCTCCTCCTCCAGGCCCTGCCGCCATTTTGTTCTGCTCCCCTTGGGCCACAGCCATGGAGTTATAAATAATTACATTTCCTTTACTCCATATTGATTCAGTATCAGAATATTCTAGCATATATATGCATTAATATACACATTGTTGCATATATGTGCAATAACATATTATTGTATATATGTGCAATAATATATATTATTGCATATATATCATTGCATATATATAATTGCATATATATAATTGCATGTATATATATATATATATATATACACACACACACACACACACACACACACACACACACATATATGTATATGCAAGTATCTGAAGAAATCAGAAGTAGCCTCCTACTTGTTTTGGAAATTCTGATCATTTTTGCAGGAGAACTTAGGTCTACTAAGAATAATCTATTCCTCTGCATCTCCTTCTACTTCCCCTGAGGAATCTTGGCCTGTTTCCTTGACAATAGCCACCGAGAGCATTTAGAGCCGCGTCAGATGTTTCTTCCCAATTACCGCCTCTCCGCTCCCTGTCGATGTTTTTAACTGGAACTTGAATATTCATCTCTGCCCCCAGTGGGAAGGACCCTAATTTAACCAAAACAGGAGCTGTGCCGTCTAAATTAGCTGGATAATTCATTTATTTATCGCTGATTTATTTTTTGAAGGGCTCAGGGTCTAACAAACCCAGGACCCTGGGTCCACTAAGCAAATCCTCCATCACTCGTCTGCACCCTGAGCTCCGTGCCATGGGCTTTTAAAGTGACACCCAATTATTGTCCCTATTTACGGAACACCATGGGGGCTTCGATGCAGCTTGGTATCATGCAGTGACGAAAGGATTCAGGAGCATGAATTTTTACAAAGCGTTACAAGAAATGCAGGCATTAAAAAAAAAAATAAGGAGCTCACTGTGCACATGTATTCTAGCTGGAAACCAAATATCTCTCTTTCCTGAATTATCATTTCCATCCCAGCAAATTGCAGAGGTGAGACTTTGGGGAAGTGATTAGATCGTGAATTCTCAGCTCTCCTTAGTGGATTAATCCACTGGTGGATTCATGGCTGTGTGGACCATTGCG
>NW_026000327.1:3047065-3054521 GCF_001458135.2 Marmota marmota marmota
TGGGAATCAGGAGGAGAGACCTCGTGGAAGGGGGTTAGGGGAGTTAGCCCTGGAGCCTTGGAACCAGTCCACCATGAACTAAGACCTGCAAAAGCCGCGAGCCAAAATAAATCTCTCCTCCTTCCAGTTGCTTTTCTGCAATGTTTGCCTTGGTGAGGACAAGAGATCCCAGATTCCTGACTCAGGCCTGTTCAGAGAATGCAAACACCCAGTTATGGTCCATATGTATGGAACCGTAGGGGGGCTTCAATGCACCTTGGTGTCATGCAGTGATGAAAGGATTCAGGAGCATGAATTTTTGCAAAGCATCACACACACACACACACACACACACACACACAAAATGCAGGTATTTCTTGTAATTAAAATACTCAATGGTAATAATAATAATTAATAATAATAGTAATCACCATCGAATCAAAAGAAATCAGATTTTCTGTTTTGTTGAAATGCATCCTTGGAGCCTAAAAATAAACAGGTGTTGTGCAATTAACCAGACTCGGTGCTGCGTCCATACAGAGGTATCTAAGTCCATCAGCAAACCTCACCCTTACAAAATGGCTTTTGCAGGACGGATCCTGCAGAGACAGACGTATACCGAGCGCCAAGTGATGTCTATCATTCTGATTAATTGCTCAAATATCCTTGTTTCTTGTCGGGGGGGGGGGGGGGAAAAACAGCAAACATCCAATTGCTCACAGCCAAGGCTTGGTGCTTACTTTTAAGAAGCCGTCGAGCAAATTTGAAGAACACTGCTGTTTAAGTTGGAAGCACACACATCTCCTCCAGGGGTCCTTTGAGCACAAGAGAGTCTGCCAGTCCTTTGTGCATTAGAAGAAAAAAAGAAAAGAAAAGAAAATTACTTCTTCCCGTATCACAGATGGATCGTTATGTCTTTAAATTGGCAAAACTGGACTTGATCGTGGGATTCTATTCTTTAGGCCAAAGATCTCCAAGGAAGTGCCCATCATTCATAGATCCAAGAAAAGTAGCCGGCAGTGTATTATTTTACAAGGAATTCTAAATGTGTTGGAAAAAAAAAAAAAAAAAAAAAAAAAGAGGCATTTGCTTTGAACGTTTCGAATTCACCCAGGAAAGTAAAATCATGACAACCTTTAGCTGTTGGAGCTCAACAGAAAACGTTGTCCAATCCACAAAAGCATTCGCCCATTGGTGAAGAGGGTTTTAATGATCCATTATTTTGGAACAGATTTTTCAATGCAGACGAACTAGAAAGTATGAAATTGTGCTTTGGTAATCAATTAATTCGAAATGGATTTTGCATGAAGATAAAATACAAAATACTAATTAATTCAAAACGGATTTTAATGAAGATAAAAATAAAAAATACTGTCTATGTGCAATTATAGAATAGATGTACATGCACACATACACGTTATATATTAATGAAAACTTATACTTGGTATATAGATTACATGTGTATAGTAGATGACCTATAAAATTCATGTTTCCCCTTCCATTCTTAAACAAAAGCCATCCTGCTTATTAAGGTGTTTGCCTGGATTCAAATAATCCACTTCTCCCACCCCCATCCTCCTCCTTGGCTTCCTCCTCTCCCCTCTGCCTTCCTTTGTCGCCCTCTTCCCCTCCCTCTCCTCCTTTTTTCTGCAAGCCCTATCTCTTAGGAGTGGATCCTCCCTCTGGTTTGATTGACAGGTGGGGAATTCTGCCAGCTGCGTTCCCTGGGCATGCGGCCAAGCTCCCTGGGGAAACCGCAGCCCGGGACGCACCGGCCGCCGTTCCAGGACGTGGCCAGCAGGTGGCGCTGGTCCCGTGTGCGGCACTTAGACCTGCGCAGGGCTTCGAGCCAACCCCAGCTCCGGCCGCAGCCAGGCTCCTTGGCTGAGCGCCCAGATTTTGCAATAGTCAAATGACCCCAAGGAGGAAGAGGAACTTGCCCTTGGCAATCACTGGCTCTCTCGAGGTTAATCTGAGGGCAAGGGACTCTCTGTGTCCCCTACCTCGAACTGGGAAGCCCTATTGAGCATATGCATTGGCTGCAGATCACACAAATGTCAGCCTGTGAATGGGTGCAGCCCCAAGATGAAAGGCGTTCTTCTTCTTTAGGAGATGAAATTTTTTTTTTCAATGCTAGGACTATGTTTTCAGTAATATAAACAGGATCTTGTTGAAAGATCCCTTTGATCCTCCAGGGCACACAGGAATGCAATTAAATTACATTTGCAATCTTGCAAATTCATTTCCTAATTCCTATGGCTGATCTGTAGATTTATTTTTATATATATGATCAACTAAGTGTCCTATTTATGAATTTTTTGGTGCATTACTATTATTATGATGCATGATAGCGAAATTCACGGTGCCCTATGTGTACGTGAGCAGGACATAATTCGACCCACCTCATTTAAGTACCACCCTATGCCCTGACCTGCTTCCTGCCCATGAACTATTTGATCTCGTCTCCTGCTCTTTCTCCTAGTATTATTTATTATTTACTGAATTGTAACTATATTAAAGTGGGATTCATTGTGGAATATCTGTACTATAGCTTCACTTTTTCCTATGTCTCTAAAACCTAGAAAGTAAATATATTTAAGTCTCTTTTAAATGCAAACACTAGATATTGCAAAAACAGCAAGAGACCTCCAACATTCTGTTTTGATACTCTAATCCTGCAGAAAGTGAGAAAATATCACAGCAGAAAGATCTCAAATATAATATAGATACGAAGGTGAGCCGTTAGATTATCAAGGAGTGATTTCAATTCCTTTTTTATAGGCTTCTTTGCCACTCGATGCCAACAGAATGGTTTGTATGGGGTTATTATGAGAATTAAATGCACATTTGTAAATTGCTACAGGAATGCATGGCTCACAGTCAGCCACGTTACCTTGTGCATGTGATATTTTGTATTATTCAGAACTCTTCATCAACTTTAGCTAAAGTCATGGCACACAGTATCCCCTCAAGGAAAAGCAGTTCGAAGGCAATTGGAAGACGGCTTTCTTTTTATTTTTGTATTTATTTATGTGTGGAGCTGGGGATTGAACCCAGGGCCTTGTGCATGTGAGGCAAGCTCTCTACCAACTGAGCCACATCCCCAGCTGTTGGAAAGCAATGGGAAATTACTATGATTATTAATTTTAAAAACAAATATATAATAACATCTTTATACTAGGGAGCAAGAAGCCTTTTTCTTTTAACTGCATTTGATAAGAGCTCCATGTGATTGGAGGTAAAACATACAAGAAAACCCATATTCCCTGAAGGGAGGTGTCTACCCAGTATATAATTAGTACCAGCTGACAATCTGCATAGTTTTGTTGATTGATTGATTGATTGATGATTGACAGCTTCAAGGTCTCCAATTCTCAAGGTGATAGATTACAATCATGGACCACCTATGAGGCTTCTCTCTCTCTCCCTCTCTCTCTGTGAAGACTTCACTGTGACCTTGAACTTCATTGTGACCTTCTTCACCTTTCATGAACAGTGGAGGTGTGTTCTAGAGGGACTTGGAAGTTATGGATTCTCAGTTTGAATATAAGAGTTGAATTTTGACATTTAATATTTGAATTTGTTTGCCGATGTGGCATCCTGTGACCTGCTGGCTAAAAATCACTTCTAAGGATCATAAGTAATATGTCATGCCGTGGCTCAGGAGGCTGACGCAGGAGGTTCAGAAAATAGAGGCCAGCCTCGGCAACTTAGCAAGGTCCTACGCAACCTAGCAAGACCCTGTCTGAAAATTAAAAAATAAAAAGGACTGAGGATGTGGCTCAGTGGTTAAACACTCCTGGGCTTAACCCTTAGTTTAAAAAAAAAATTGAGCATTATCAAGAGTCTCAATTTTATTAGCACTGATGGACTTTGAATATAATGGTTCAATTTTGACATTTAATATTTCAGCAAAATGCAAGTCACAATTCAGTTAATTATGTGAGAGAACAACTGTGCTTTCTGTTATTTTTCCCCAGTACGGTTTTTGCAAGAGCCACTAAGGAATATTTGCCTTTTCGTTCCTGTTTAATTTTAGCTCCGGTGATAAATTGGATTTTAGTGCTTAGTATTACCCATCTGTTGGATTGAATGATGTGTCTCCTGCTTTTTTTTTGAGAGGAGGGATACCAGGGATTGAACTCAGGGGCCCTCGACCCCTGAGCCCCATCCCCAGCCCTATTTTGCATTTTATTTAGAGACAGAGTCTCATTGAGCTGTTTAGGGCCTCCCTTTGGCTGAGGCTGGCTTTGACCTCGCGATCCTCCTGCCTCAGCCTCCCGAGCCAATGGGATGACAGGTGTGCATCACTGCACCCATCTCCCCTGCTGTTAAAATCTGTAAACATCCCAAAGCTATACCCATATGTACACAGATGCCTAACCTTTCTTAGAGCTGAATGCATACCATTCCCTATGTGCCTACCCCGTTTCCTCTATTCATTTATCTGTTGATGGACAGAGCATAGACCCCAAGCACCTGCCAGCCATGACGGACCCCTACTAGACGTTGTGTGTGTTTGCAACTATCTCCCGTCCAGGGTGAGAATACTCCGTTCCTAGTACAAATGTTCCCTGAATTTCAATCGCCTGACAGATGACTGTATTTTACTGTACAGTGATGTGAAAAGGGTGTGCATTTATTAGACTCCCAAATTTGAACGTGAGTCTTCTTTCAGGGTAGTGTTATCCAGCGTGACACTCGCCGAAATGCCACCAAAGAACATCTGATGTTTTATGGCGGGCCGTTGCCACACCCTGGTGCTGGGTAGGAATGTCTCCAGTGCAACTCCCACTGACGATATCTGCAATGGACAATGGACTTAGCAGGACAGACCCCACCAAAGCCATGGACATGTCAGTATGGAGCCCTCCAAAGTGCTCTTTCATCCACATGCTACTTTTTTAAAATTTTGCTGGCGCCATCTTAGTATCTCAGTCCTGTTGATTTTTGTTTGGAAAAAAGAGAGAGAGAGAGAGAGAGAGAGAGAGAGAGAGAGAGAGAGAGAGAGAGAGAGATCATGATTCAATACTGATTCTGTGCATGGATTTTCATCCACGTTGGCGCTGGCCAAAGTTCAGCGAGGGGACTGGGTGCTTCTCTGGTATTTACACTGTCATTGGCAGAACAAAAGTCTCCCATGCAATGTTTGCAAACTGTGTTGTTCTGACATTAGATGCTCAGGGACCACGTTTGATATAGGAGAAGGGAAATTGGCCAATAAATAAAGAGAGAGAAATGGCTAGACTTTGGCAACTGATCCTCCCTCTTTATGGGGTTGCCTGACACGTAGATACAAGTGTATAATCTGTCCTGGGAGAAAAATTGGTGGACACTCAGGCTCAGGGTAGGAAAATCCATTTTTCCTGCCCTCCTGCCTCTGCCCGTTTTTAAAACCTGATAAATAGGCAGCACCCTGGCCATTTTTTTTTCAGTTGTCAATAGAGTTTATTTATTTACATGCCGTGCTGAGACTCGAACTCGGTACTTCACACATCTCAGCCCGTGAGGGGCTGGGAGCCTACAGGGACACTGCAAGGTCACAAGTTAAACGCACAATAGGACCCGTGCAAAAAGAGGTACCGGGATGAAATGTATGTATATGTTTAATATCTTGAAAATACGACGTTATTTTAGGGTAGAATGTGGGGTTCTTTAGTTTTGAGGGAAGTTTGTGAATCACTGAACAACAAAATGGCATTAACGTTGGTAAATTTCAGGATGAATATAGGATCTGTCTTGCAGTGGCAAAATCTTTAACAACCCGAGAGGAGATTTCTCAAAGATACACACATTTATTTTTGGTTAGTGGGAAGTGAACCCAGGAGCCCTCTATCACTGAATTACGTCTTCAGCCCTTGATATTTTTTATGCTGAGACTGACTAAGATACAGAGGTTGCCTGCAAACTTGAAATACTCTGGCTATAGCCTCCAGTTTTGCTGAAATTACAGAAAAACATCACTGTACCAAGCTCCTAATTTTTAATGCATTGCACACCTCAGTAGGCATCTCAGAAATCCTCAGTTCTTGTCCATGGTCACGCAAACGTATACTTTCCTATGAAACGAATCCAAGTGGGACTCATACGTGAACATACAATGTTCAGTGAAAAGAGATATGGATGACTTTTCTCCACTCTGTTACACACGAATGTATTTTGCCTTTTCATTTAAACGCTCACCAACATCATTTCATTAAGACCAGTTTTGCTGAATTTTAATGCTTTTTTTTTACAGCCTCATAGATGATAATATGTTCAAGAGTATTTGCAACATCATTTTCTCCAGAATTTCAGGTTTACCTATAGGAAGAAAGATATATTCCCCACAATTTAAAAGGAACTTCTTCTTTTCTGTGAAGTTGCAAACCATGTCTTATGGATCTTTCTGTCTGTTCCCTTTGATATCTTAACCGATATTCTTGTGTTCCTAGTTGATTAAACAAATTGGTTGTTATATGCAACAATATGTGTCTTTGAAGATGTTTATGAGAATTTCCATGCAAAGAAATACCTGCTCCAATACAACCACTAAAAATCTGGGTGGGCAAGACAATGAAAGATTAATTTAGTTAGGAATAAACCATAAGTGCTTCATGACTCATGAATAGAGAAGAAAGGATGAGCTTCAAACTCATTGATGTGAANATATATATATATATATATTTTTTTTTTTTTTTTTAACATTGTCCTCTCATAGGAATTCACCCTTGTGAAGCCCTCCAAGGGATACAATGGAGACCTCTTTGGCTGTCCCAACAGTGAGTGAGAGCTAGGGACATCTTTTGGGTTCAGCTCAGTGACAATACAGCTGGACAATGCCCAGCAGTCTCCAACACCAACATGAATTAACCCCCTAGAAGATAATCAGGTTGAGAAAGTCAAGGTTGAGAAAACCTGTCCTAGAACAACAAAGCAAATTCCAGAATGTGCAGACATTGCATCTGTGTCTGAGTGAAATCATGGATGGTTTTGACCACCTCGAATGCACTGCAACTCTTACAGTTCTACAAAGCAAATATAAAGGAGTGTGCAAGAAGAGATGAGGAAAAAGGAGTGTGTGCTCTCTTGGTTTGTCTTGAAGGTTGAAGAAGAAGTGCCATAAGTTCATAGTTGTGGGGAAGAGAGCCCAGGATGATGTCTACGAAGCTGTCTGTGAGTATTTGCTCTTTTGTGCACTGCATGATTCAACCCTGGAGGTGTGTTCCAGTGCAGGGTCTTGGGTATTGCACACATCGAGGTGTGTGGATACTATCATTCTTTCTGCTTCTATTTGCCATGCAACCTTCGAAATACTGGTAAACTTGTGAGCATTTGAGTCATCAGACAGACCCAGGATAAGGTACATATCATCTCAGGTTGCCATGTTGGATGTTGTATTAATTATATGTCAGGATGGTTCCCTGAGTGTGTGTGTGTGTGTGTGTGTGTATGTGTGTGTGTGTGTGTATATATATATGTGTGTGTATGTGTGTGT
>NW_026000327.1:3055946-3075081 GCF_001458135.2 Marmota marmota marmota
TACAGCAAATATATATATATATATATATATATATATATATATATATATATATATATGGCCTTCATTAGCTATATAATTGTTAATTGTTATCAACTACAAGAGAAGGTGATAACTTGAATATTTAAGATCAACACAGTATATCCAGTCTATATTGGTGGAGTTCCATTATAATACTGGCTGGCCTGACCATTGAGTCATAAAATTTCTGAAAATTTGAAAATTAGCTTTTGTGAGATGATTAACCAAGTAGGAGCTGCCCATCTACCATTTTCCTACAGATCCTGCAGCCAGGATCGTTACTTTCAAGGAACAATATTCAATTCATTAATGACTAGGCCTTTCCAAGACTGGGATTCTTGACCATCTGAAGATTAGATCTGGAATTGCTTCCCTGGATCTGTAGCAACTTATCTGATTATAACACATAAAGTGCCATTTTAGTGAAATAGGAGTTATTATGAATGGAAGGGTCCACATTAAAGTGTTACAAGCAAGTAATAGAAAATAGATTTTTTAAAAAAAAGTAATAATATTGAGTTTTGAGATATTTATTTTTTTCCCCTTCCAGACTCAGGTAAAAATTTATTCAAAATCAAGTACGTCTCAGATCGAGTCATAGCAATATATAATGAAAATACGGATAAAGATGGCAAAGTTAGACACAGTACTGGGCTTGTTGGTGAGTGTCATGTTTTTTATCCTCTGGAGAACAGCATAGCTATTTTTTTTTCTATTTTTTTTTGGTAAAGGAGAGAAATGTGGGGCTGCATATGAAGAAAAATAGAAAATGAAATGGAAAAATACATACGTATAAAGTTTAGAATCAGTGGACTTGTTTCAGAATTCATGACAAAATACATCGTGAACTTAAAATTGTTGTTTTACCATAAGTTTTTGAACAGTGGCAAAGCTTACATGTATTGTTCATGAAATAAAGAGTCATATCATCCATTCACATACAATGTTCCCAGGTCTTCTAGGAATAGAGAGTTTGGACTCACACATCATAACAAATGACAGGTCAATATGCAGAATCGTGGTATCAGATTCACGTGTCAAATAGGTGGGGGTAGAAGTTTATTTTTTCTTAGATGAAAGAAGAGATATTCGTCGTTTGTTTCTGTTTGTATTAGCAGAGAGGACCATGGTAATGTGTTCCATGAAAAGTTCAGATCATCTGCTCTCTGGCTATTGAATATTGGACTAGTGGTCCAGAACACCAGGGAATGGATTCATATGAAGACATAGGGAAAATAAAAAGCCACAATGTAGAAGAGTTTCAGATTCTCAGATCCAGGATATATTCTAGAGAATTCATAAGATTTGGGCAATGTAGCATTGACAGAATAAATGGTCTTCAATGTCCTCAGTAGTCATAAGAACGGGACCATGATAGAATGTTCCATATGTGGAATTCACAGTGTTTTCATGTCACCCAAGAGTGATCTGGTACAGTAGTATTAGACACAGCATGGCAATGGTGGGAAAAATGGTTACAGTACGTGACCCAGAGGACGCTTTCTAACAGAAACCCTGTCTGCATTATCCACTTTGAACCATAGCAAAAGAAAACAGTCTGAGTGAGGAGGAACAGAAGAAATTTGAAGAGCTGACGGTGGAAATGAACATTCCAAAGGAAAACATAAGAAATGTGACAGACACTGGTAAAGTCACTTTTCCTCTTCCTGCAGTGTAGACAGATATCTGAAATGAAACCAAGGACAGTGAACTTAATTCAGATCCTCCATTTGCAAAATGGAAATCCGTAGACATTGAGCCACTCCAGTGATCATGATTTCTCTTTTCTTCTCTTTCACAGATGATTGTCCTGCTACCTAAAAACCTTGTTGATGGGGAGACTCTTGAGGTTTGTATCGCCTGACTCTTAGTTCTGTTAAGGAATTTCCCGCTTGTGATAGTTGGCATAAATACTTAATAGTGAAATTGTCCCCCTTGAAGGGGGCTGAGATGAGTGTATGTGTTTAAAACACTGACAAGCAAGACTACCTTGGGGTAAAGAGTGTGGTTCTTCAATTCGGAGACAGATTGAGGGAGTTTTGTGAAGTACTCGGCCATCCAATAATATTAATCCTGGTAAATCCCATTGTGAATAGCATCTTGTAGTGGCAAAATCTTCAATAACTCAAGAGGAGATTTCTCAAAGGCACACTTTTTAAAAATTTTGTTGTGTGGTACTAAAAATTGAACCCAGAGCATGACCACCAAAATGCCCTCCAACCCATCTTATTCTTTATCCTGAGACTGCATCTGTCTAAGATATAGAAGCTGGCCTCAAACTTGAGATCTTCCTGCCTCAGTATGCAACTTAGAAACTCTCAAGGAGTTGCCCGTAGTTGCACAAATGTATACTTTCATATAAAACAAATCCCAGTAGAACATGAACCTACCATGCTCAGTGAGAAGAAAAGTGTGTCAGTATTTGTGCATTTTACGACACATTAATGTACTTTGCCTTTTTATTCAAATGCTCACCCACATCATGCCATTATGATCAGCTTGTACATCTCAATGTTTTTTTCCACCCTCACAGATATTAATAAGATCAGGAATACTCGCAAAGTTATCTCCTCCAAGTCTTCAGATTTATCTATATGAAGAACAAAAAAAATATTGCCCACAATTCAAAATTATTTTTTTTTCTTTTCTGTGAAGTTTCAAACTGTGTCTTATGGATTCTCTGTCTGTTCTCTTCTATGTCTCACCTGCAATTCACGAATTCATAATTGATTAAATAAATTGAATATTATATGCACAAATATGTGTCTTTGAAGACGTTTATGAGAATTTCCATGCACAGAAATACCTACGCCAATGAAAACACTAAACAGCTGGGTGTATAAGGCAACGCTTATTTTAGTTAAACATAGTGGCAAAAGTGCCTCATGACTCCTGAATACAGAGGAAAGAATAAGTTGTAACATCACAGATGTGAATGTGGTAAGGTTTACATAGGAGGGGTCCAGCAAACACTCATGTATGAGACAATGCAAGACAGTTCAGAGGTGAAAGGATTAGGTTATGAGAGTTGTGATCTAATACTGGATTAATCCACTCCAATGAGTTAACTGGGTGGTGACTATAGGCAGGTGGAATATGCTGCAGGAGAGGGTCACTGGGCTGTCCCTTTGGGGTTTCTATCCTGTCCCTGGTGAGCAGAGCTCTCTCATCTTCCTGGTACCCTGTCCTGAGCTGCTCTCCTCCTCCAGGCCCTGCCGCCATTTTGTTCTGCTCCCCTTGGGCCAGGAGCAATGGAGCCAGCCATACATGGAGTGAACATCTGAAACTATAAGCCCCAGATATACTTTATCTCCTCTAAAATTGTTCTTGTCAGGTCTTTTGGTCATAGTTTTGAAAAAAGATGAATAAAATAGACTTTTCTGATGCAATGCAAATTATCTAACACATATCACTTGAGAAGTCATCTGCATGGTTAGAATAGGTTAAAAAAAAAGAAGACTCATGATAGGAACTTACAGGATGCAATGCAAATGTCCTTCCTGACATAAATGAGGGAAGGATCTTGGTTAACCAGAATATTTTTACAGTCTACTTTGCCCTGACGTCAGACAATATTCAAATTATTATGTGGTTGAGCTGCATGAATGTGCTGCAGGTGGTTGGGCCTGGGTTCAAAAATGTCCTGAAATATCCAATTCAGAAAGTTTCTCCTGGTCCCTAGGGGTATATCCCCAACATTTCTCAATAGTTATGTTTCTTAGTCAACAATATAGAAGACACAGGTACAATCTGATATGAGGCCAAGGCAGAGGACAGAAACCAAGTAAAGGTGACATTATTCTCAAAGCCTAAAGGTTACAGAGAGTCTTGTTATGATTAAAGAAACATTATAGAAGCTTCTGTTATAAAGCATCAGTCCCCACTGTGGTGACAGAATGCCTAATGTGCAACCATCTACCTCCAAAAAACCAATGCTCCACGTAGGAGACAAAGCTCTTTTCATAGAATGTTCCAGGTGAACAGCTTCATTTGGGAGAATCAAAGGTGCTGACTCTGACCTCAGCCTCCAGGTCTGTGAGAAGATAAAATCTGCTGTGTAAACCACCTGGTTGGGACTTTGCCATGCCAGCCCCAGCCACTGACTCATCCCTTACACTCTTCGCAGTAATAAAAAGGAAGGGCTTGGAGGATACTAGAATTTTCATTTAAAAAGCTCCCAGGAATCTAGGACTTAACCAAACTTGCTGAACTGTAGGTAGGTACCAAACGATCTTATGAATGGCATCTAAACATAATGGTGAGAGTATTTTTTTCATGGATCAAAGACAATGGGAAGCTGTTATGGTTTGCATGGGAGGTGTCCTCTGAAAGTTCACGTGTGAGCAAATGCAAGAGGGTTTGGAGCAGAAATGAATGGATTATACATTTATCCTAATCAGTGAATTAATCCCTAATGGGATTAACTGGTGGTAGCTGAGGTTTGGCTGGAGGAGGTGGGCATTGGGAGCATGGCTTTGGGGTATAGATTTTTTTTTTTTAATCTGGAGACTGGAGACTCTGTCTCTCTGTTTCCTGATTCCACGTGAGCTGCTTCCCTCTACCACACTCTTCCGCCATGTTGTTCTGCCTCACCTTGAGCCCCAATGAATGGAGCCTGCTGTCTAAGGACTGAGACTTCTGAAACTATGAACTCCCCAATAAACTCTTTGTCCTCTATATTGTTATGATAGGATCTTTTAATCATGGTGACAAAAAAAAAAGCTGACTAAAACAGATGGTCATCTGTCTGCAACAGTTTCCCTCTGTCTAGAAGCCTGGATTCTCCTGAATAATCCTCCTGCGGAAGCTGGTGGCCGCCATCTTGTCCTGGGCTCACATGGTATTCTCTCTCTTCTTCAGCATCCATACTCTTCCTTGCAAGTTCACATTTCCCCCTTTTCTATGGACATGATCCAAGTTGAATTAATACATACCCCAAGGGCCTCATTTTAGCTTGATTAGCCACTGGGGACACTGGTCCTGAGGGACAGATTTCAACATAGAAATTTGCAGGCAGGGATCTCAATTTATCACATCTCGGAAACTTCACTTTCTCTCTGATGAAATGCTTAATTAATCTTATATCTCTTGGGCAAATCACTTGGTCAGGATGAGTTGACCTTCAAATGTATGGCTGGTTTCATTTACCTAATATTCTGTTACATATTTTTATATGCTTTAGATGAACATAGGTCTTCAAAACATATTCTGATTCTCAATTACACACACACAAACACACACACACACACACACACACACACACACTCATCCTAAGTGCTGAACACAGGAGAGCTTAGCTACTGAGTCATATCCCAATCCCTTTTTATATTTCATTTTGAGTCAGCATCCCACTAACTTTCTCAGAGCCTCACTATTGATTGTTAAGGTCATTTATGACAAACCCAAGGTCAGCATTGTACTAAAAGGAAAGATAACTAAAAGCATTTTGTATAAATCCAGGAACAACAAAAGGCTGTCCATAATCCTTGAAATGCTAGCCAGAGTGATGAGGCAAGAAAAGGCAATCAAGGGGATACAAACAGGAGGAGAAGTCAAACTATCTCTGCCAAAGATATTATCCTCTAACTAGAAAATATATAAAACTCTACCAGAAGTCTATTCTAGAGTTTATAAATGAGTTTAGCAAAGTAGCAGGATACAGATCAACACATACAAAATCAATGGATTTCCTATCCTCCCACAGTGATTCAGCATTGAAAGAAATTAGGAAAAATCATCCCATTCACATTAACCTCAAAAATTAAATGTTTAGGTCTTAATGTAAACAAATAGGTATAAAAGTACTACAGTGAAATTTATAGAAAACTGAAGAAGATATTGAGGAAGATCTTAGAAGATGGAAGGACAGCCCATGTTTTTGGATAGGCAAAATTAATATTTTTAAAATGGCCATACTACCAAAAGCAATATCCAGATTTAATGCAATCCCTGTAAAAATAACAATGACATTCTTCACAGAATTAGAAATGTATTCTTAAATTTATTTGGGAGAATAAGAGACCCAGAAAAGGTAAAGAAATAATAACAAGGAAAATCAAAGCAGGTGACATTATCTGAAATTATACTACAGAGCTGTATTTACAAGAGTTTGATATTGGCATCAAATCGACACAAAGAGCAAAGGAATAAAATAGAGGATCAAGAGACAAATCATATACCTACAGCTATCTGATATTTGGCAACGTTGCCAAAAATATATCTTGGAGAAAAGACCACCATTTTAACAAATGGTGTTGGAGAAAACTGGATAATTACCTATAGCAACATGAAATGAGACCTCCGTCTCTCTCCCCACAGAAAATTCAAATCAACATGCATCAAAGATTTAGGAATTAGACAAGAAATTTTATAACTGCTAGAAGTAAATTAGGTAAAAATATTTGAGTGTACTTTAAATACTGACATGATCCTCATGTTTGGATCCCCATGATCCTCACAGTTAGGGTTGGTATACACATGACAGCCTGTGTCTTACTACTTTCAGAGCGATGGACCTTGGGTTCATCTAATGTGGTCAATTATGTGGTTAATTCAACTGGATAACTGGAAAGGACATGGATGTCAATTCCAAGGAAGACTTGTGAATTGATTGAGTCAAGCATTTATATTTATTATTATTACTATTGAAATGTCTTCTTAAATTTAATCATAGACTCATGTGAGTGGTGCCTTGTTATCTTCTATCCCAGGTATAAATGTTGTAATCTAATATGGTAGACCACTGATACCATCTTTGATTCTAGAAAGTTTCTAACAACATTCTTTCAAAATATTAGAGAAGTTATACAGGAGCTGGGAATAGATGTTTTGGACTTCATCTTCCACTTCTGCAATCAGGGTCAAAGATGAAATAAATATTAGTGTCCACAGATCAATGGCTTGCTTTGTGCTTCTGCCTTAGATAAAGGTCGATCACTTGCCCAACATTAAGCTGCTTCTAGTTCTAATATCATTAGTTTCATAGCAGAATGTCCTCCACAGCCCATCCCTGCCAACCAGGACACACTTGTAGACACAAGGTCTCATGATGAGCCACAATGATTCATTGCCTGCCATGCCAAGTCACCAATGCTCTATATAGCCACATCAATACGATTCTCTCCAAGCACTCAGCTACTCTGAGATCCTGCAAAATCTGAGGACAAATCTCAAGACGAAGATCTTTCTGCTTGCTCTCGGATTTGGTCTGTTTTGTGTCTCAGCCCAGTACACCCCTGCAGAGGTACCATGTTTGGGCTGATCTTGGGGGTTCTCTCTCTCTCTCTCTCTTCCCATATTTCTCATTTTTATGTAATGAGATTTTATAAGTTTCTCAGTATATATATATATATATATATATATATATATATATATATATATATTCATATTTATGATATAATCCTTTTATCAACTCTTTGTATTTTTCCATCAGATGGCTCTTCAAGTAAAATAATAATAATAATAATGTTAATAAATTTAAGTTACCAGTGTATTTCCTTGGAGTTTCCATAATATTTGGTGATATGGTGATATCATCTTCCAAAGTATTTCCTTGGAGTTTCCATCATATTTGGTGATATCATC
Source organism: Marmota marmota marmota (assembly GCF_001458135.2). Taxonomy (NCBI): domain Eukaryota; kingdom Metazoa; phylum Chordata; class Mammalia; order Rodentia; family Sciuridae; genus Marmota; species Marmota marmota. Next base: position 3,063,549 of record NW_026000327.1, read on the forward strand.
TTCCAAAATCTCTCAATTTTATGGGAATCTGTCTCATGACCTTCTACGGGAATCTCTCTCATTACCTTCTATGGGAATCTGACTCCTGACATTATCTGATACGATTCTACTTGGTGGAAAGCTCTCAAGAAATTGGATTTATTTATTTTTCTTCTAACCTAAAGTGTCTGATGGTTGTGATAAGGGTGGGTGAGAGAAGAGAAAGAAGAGTCAGTATTCACTCCAATGGGGTCTTTCCTCTCCAGATCACAGGGTACTGGCGCATGGTTCTCCTAGCTACTGATGATCCACAGGAGATCGATGAAGATGGGGAACTGAGAGGCCATCTGCGTCACCTGGAGTGTAGTGAGGAATGTAATCAGATTGCCTTTGGTTTCTACATCAGGTGAGTGAAACTCTCCTGAACCTAAAGGAACAAGAGAGCTCACCTCCGACACGTGGTCTGGGTTCAAATCCACTGTGAGACGTCTTGATGATGCTCACAGAATTGAGTCTTCTGACCTCTCTTCATGGAACTGTGTTGTAGGCTTGTGAGGAACAGGGACTTCAGTAGGGGGACCCCAGAGAATCTCGTGCAGTGGTGTTTCCTTAGAGGAAATTGTGGTTGTGACTCATGTTGAACCACATCACTCACTACAGAGACTCAGAGGCAGGAAGGAAAGACTGTCTCCTTGGAAACTCAAACCCAGTGTCAATGGCCATCAGAACCCCAGGACCTGAGTTGGAGTCTTTGCCATTTTACATCTATTGGAAATAGTGGCATCCCAATCAGTTTAAAGCATGACTTCAATGGGCAGGACCCTACATTTACCCCTGTCAATCATGATCCTGCAGCTGACGTTTTGAAAGTCAATATTTAATCAACAAATACATATTTCTAAAAGTCAGTATTTATAGAATTGTTAGTATTATGTAGGCATTTTCCTGTATAGGGAAAATATTTAAATCTGTATATAATATTAATGTAATACTTGTANACATTGTCTTCTCATAGGAATTCACCCTTGTGAAGCCCTCCAAGGGATACAATGGAGACCTCTTTGGCTGTCCCAATTGTGAGTGAGAGGTAAGGACATCTTTTGGGTTCAGGTCAGTGATAATACAGCTGGACAATGCCCAGCAGTCTCCAACACCAACATGAATTACCCCACCCACAAGACAATCAGTAAAACCAGTCACAGAACAGCAAAGCAAATTCCAGAAAGTGGAGACATTACATCTGTGTCACAGTGAAATTGTTGGGAGTGGCCCGGGCTCCAAAGACTAACTTCCCCATCCCCCAAGAAAATCCATCCAATCAGAGTCCTGCTGGCTCACATGATCCTTACCCACCAATCAGAGCCCTGCTGGCTCACTTGATCCTTAACCTCCAATCAAAAAGCACCCCATGCCAACTGTCAAACCACCCCTGGCTCTATAAATATGCAGAGCTGTTCCTCAGTAAACGGGCATTTGCTCCAATGGCAAGCCTTGTTTGTTCTTTTAGAAACCATGGATGGTTTTTAGCACCTTGAATGCACTGCAACTCTTACAGTTCTTCAAAGCAAATATAAGGGAGTTTGCAAGAAGAGATAGGGAAAAAGGAGTGTGTGCTCTCTTGTTTTGATTTTAAGGTTGAAGAAGAAGTGCCATAAGTTCATAGTTGTGGAGAATAGAGTCCGGGACGATGTCTATGACGCTGTCTATGAGTATTTTCTCTTTTGTGTGCTGCATGATCCAACCCTGGAGTTGTGTTCCAGTGCAGGGTCTTGGGGATCGCACAGATCGGGGTGTGTGGATACTGTCACTCTTTCTGCTTCTATTTGCTAATGCAACCTTGGAAATGCTCATGAAGTTGTGAGCATTTGAGTCATCAGACAGAGTCAGGATAAGGTACATATCATCTCAGGTTGCCATGTTGGATGTTGGCATTAATTATATGTCAGGATGGTTCCCTGGGTATATATTTCATGTGCATTTCTGGAATAGGGAACTTTCTAAAGTAACCTTAAATTATGAAATTTACTTCAATGGGAGTTTTCCTCATGATCACTCTACCATTTCATCAAAAGATGAGTAATGCACACACTATCAATGAATTATGGTATAATTGACAGAAACCCCAAAGGTAAGAATGAGAATAGTTAAAGTAACCACCAAAAAATTCATATCAACTTGCAAATAATTTGAATGTTAGTTGAATCCAACAGAAACAAAAATATAGACTTCTAAGATATCAAATATCTAATTTTCAAACACCACTCCCATTATATTAAATGACCTAATGCTTTAATACTTTATTTTATGCATAGAAAAGGAAGAATGCGATATTGCAATCTTTGTCAGACACATTTTATTTTCATTTAAATATAGATATACAGCAATATGATGCAATAAAATACACATATATATCTAGCATTTCCTGAGACCTTTATTAGCATATCTTTTTCATGGTAATCTACTATAATAGAAAATGATACTTGGAGTATTTTAAGTTCAACATGATATATTCCAGTCTATATTGGTGGAGTTCCATTATAATACTGGCTGGCCTGACCATTGAGTCATAAAATTGCTGAAAATTTGAAAATTGGCTTTTGGGAGATGATTTAAGAAAGTTCAAGGTGCCCATCTACCATCTTCCTACAGATCCTGCTGTTGAGAGCCACAGCCGAAGGGGCCCCAGCAAACTTCCAGCTGCCAGCAAACTTCCAGCTGCCAGCTGATGATTGGCTCACAGCGGCCCCAGCAAACTTCTAGCTGCCAACTGATTGGCTCCTCTGCGGTGATGCTCATTGGGCTGTTTCCCCGCCCTTTCAGACCACGGAGCTGCTCATTGGGGGACTTTTTTTGGCTCTGCCCACTGGACCCAGCCAATCAGCCTCAAGAGCAGGAGGAGTGGGGGAGGTTGAGAGGCTTGTGGGAAGCCAGTGGTGGCAGTTGGGCTCTGAAGGTTTTTCCTGAGGAGCTGTGTGGTGTGGTGTGTGTGTTCTAAAAATAAAGTTCGTTTCTTTTGACAAGTGGCTCCTGAATTGTGCCCAGCCAGACTGCGGCATCCTGCAACCAGAATTGCTGCTTCCAAGGAACAACATTCAATCCAGTAATGACTGGGACTCTTGACCATGGGGATCTGAAATTGCTTCCCTGGGTCTGTAGCTATTTACCCACTTCTAACAAATTAGGTGGAATTTTAGTGAAACAAGGACGATTATTTAAGAAAGGGTCCATATTAACGTGTGATGAGTAAGTCAAAGCAAATGGTCTCTTTTAAAGCTGAATATATTGAGTTTTGACATGTTTCTTTTTCCTTCCCAGACTAGGGTAAAAATGCCTTCCAAATCAAGTACTACACATATCAAGTCGTAACATTTTATAATGAAAATACGGACCAAAATGGCAAAGTTGCATGTGCGACTGTGCTGGTTGGTGAGTATCATGACTCTTACCTTCTGGGGAACAGCATAGAAATTTCTTCTGTTTTGCTAACACAGGAGAGAAATAGGAGCATGTATTTAGTTTTGCATAACTATACATAGATCTATAATGCAACAGCGAAAATACAAAATGAATTGAAAATATGGAAAAAATACGTATGTATGAAATGTTGGATTCAGTAGACTGGTTTCAGAATTCATGATCACATTCATCTTGACCTTAAACTGTTTGTTTTAGCATAAGATTTTGAACAATGGCAAAGCTTACATTATTTGCTCATTAAATAAACAATCACACGAGCTGTTCACACAGAGTGTTCCCAGTTCCCCCAAGAACTGGTAGTTTGGACTCATGCCTCAGAAAAAATGAGAGGTCAATATGCACCATTGTGGTATTAGATCCACGTGTCAAATTGGTGGGGGTAGAAGTTTATTTTGTCTTAGATGAAGGAAGAGATGCTTCTTGTTTGCTATTTTTTGTATGCAGAGATGGTCATGCCAATGTGCTAGATAAATAGTTCAGATCACTTTCACTCCTGCTATTGAATATTGGATTTGTGGTCCAGAGCACAGAAGAGTGGATTCTAATATGTAGACATGGGAAAAATGAGAAGCCACAGGGTAGAAGAATTCCAAAACCTCAGTCCATTGGTTTCTTCTGGAGAATGCACAAGATTTGGGCAGGTTTGAATTGACAGAATAAATGATCTTCAGTGTCCTCAGTAGTCATAAGAATGGGACCGTGATAGAATGTTCCATGTGTGGAATTCACATTGTTTTCATGTCCTTAAAGAGAGATCTGGTACAGTAGCCTTAGACACAGCATGGCAATGGTGGTAATAACGGTTACAACATGTGACCCAGAGGATGCTTTCTAACAGAAACCCTGTCTGCATTATCCAACTTGAAACACAGCAAAAGAAAGCAGTGTGAGTGAGGAGGAACAGAAGAGGTTTGAAGAGCTGACCATGGAAATGAAGATTCCAAAGGAAAACATAAGAAACGTGACAGAAACTGGTAAAGTCACTTTTCCATTTCCTGTGGTATAGACAAGTTACCTGAAATGAACCAAGAACAGTGAGCTTGACTCAGATCTTCCATTTGCAAAATTGAAATCCGTAGACATTGAGCAACCCCAGTGATCATGATTTCCTTTCCCCTTTTTTTCACAGATGATTGTCCTGCTACCTAAGGACCTTGTTGATGAGGAGACTCTTAAGGTTTGTATCACCTGATTTTTTAGTTCTGTTAAGGATTTTCCACCTCGTGATATTTGGCATAAATATTTAGTAGTGAAATTGTCCCCCTTGAAGGGGGCTGAGGTGAGTGTATGTGTTTAAAATATTGACAAGAAAGACTACCCTGGGGTGCAGAGTGGGGTTCTTGAATTTGGAGACAGATTGAGGGAATTTTGTAAAAAAATCAGCCATCAAATAATATTGTCTTTGGTGGACTCCATTATGAATAAAGTGTGTTACAATGGGAACATCTTCAATAACCCTAGTGGAGATTTCTCAAACACTTACTGTGTGTGTGTGTGTGTGTGTTGGGTATTGAATCCAGGGACATTCTGCCTTTAAGTCACAATCCACCTCTTCTTTTTATGCTGAGGCTGCATTTCACTAAGGTGCAGAGGTTGGCCTCCAATTTGAGTTCCTTGTGCCTCACCCTCCCATATCACTGGGATTACAGGCATGCAACACTGCTCTCGACAAGTAATTTTTAATGTGTCGTGCACTTCAGTATGCACCTTAGCCCCTCTCAAAGTGAGGTGACCATCTTCCTGCAAAAGTGTATTTTCCTATGAAAATCTTCCCTGCAGCAGTTGAACATAAGCATACAGTAACTTGTGAGAAGAGACCTGTGTGAGCGTCTGTCCACTCTATTACACACGAATAGATTTTTGCCTTTTTATTCAAATATTCAATCACATCATGCCATTAAGATCAGATCAGATACTTCTTAATTTTTTTTTAAATTTTACATGCTTACAGATGCTATTGAGATCAGGAATATTTGCAGTATCATCTTCTCAAGGGCTGCAGAATAATCTACATGAAGATTAAACATCCCATGTTTTAAAAATATGTAATTTCTTCTTTTAAGTTGCAAATCTGTCTTGCTAATGTCCTATTTCTCTTCTTCTATATTTTACTATACTTGTTTCTGTATTCCTGATTAAATAATTTTGATATTCTATGCACAAATATGTGTCTGAAGAAGTTCATTTGAATTTCAGAAACACCTTAATGCAACAACTAAAATGATGGATCTATAAGAAAACAGGAAATCATTCTTCTTAAAAATAATTGCATAGCTGGGCATAGTGGTGCTTGCCTCTCATCACAGAGGCTCAGGAGGCTGAGGCAGGAGGATCCTGAGTTCAAAGCCAACCTCAGTAATGGCAAGAAGCTAAGCAACTCAGTGAGACCCTGTCTCTAAATAAAATACAAAATAGGGCTGGGGATGGGACTCAGTGGCTGAGTGCCTCTGAGTTCAACTCCTGGGACCCCCCCCCCCCCCCCCCATCCAAAAAACTACTTGCATAAATGGTGACTGCATCATGAGTATTGAGGGTGTGAATCTATTATCCTGTGAATATGAGCTCTCACCCAAAAGCTAATGCAAGAAAGAAAGTTCAGAGGTGAAATGGTTGGATAATGAGAGGTATGACATAATAGAGGATTAATTCCCTGATACAGACTCACTGGGTGGTGACTGCAGCAGGTGGGGTGTGGCTGCAGGAGGGGGTCCCTGGGCTGTGCCTTTGGGGTCTCTATCCTGTCCCTGGTGGGCAGAGCTCTCTCTGCTCCCTGGTGCCCTGTCCTGAGCGGCTCTCCTCCTCCAGGCCCTGCCGCCATCTTGTTCTGCTCCCCTTGGGCCAGAGCCATGGAGTCGGCCACCAGGGACTGAACCTCGAACACCATGAGCCCCAGATAAACTTGACCTCCTCTAAATTGCTCTTGACAGGATTTTGAATCACAGCAGTGTAAAATCTGAATAATACAGCTTTCTCTGATGCAATTCAAGTTTTCTACTACATATCAGTAGAGAGGACAGGCTTATTGCCAGACTGCTGATAAAATTTTTTAAAAAGCAATTAAAAGAATTTAATAAAATAAGTATAAATTAAAAATTATGGAAACACACGAATATGTATTTTTAAATGTTTTTATTCTAACTATCAGAATGCATTACAATTCTTATTATACATATAGAACACATTTTTTCATGTGTCTGATTATATACAAAGTATATCCACAATATTCATGTCTTCATACATGTACTTAGGGTACTGATGTCCATCTCATTCCAACTTCTTTTTTTACCCCCTGACCACTGCCTTCCCCTGTCACCCCTCTGCCCTATCTAGAGTTTGTCTATTCCTCCCACGCTCCTCCTCCCTATCCCACTATGAATCAGCCTCCTTACATCAGAGAAAACATTCAGCATTTGTTGTTTTTCTTTTTTTTTTGGGGGGGGGGGTTAGCTAACTTCACTTAGCATTATCTTCTCCAACTCCATCCATTTACCTGCAAATGCCAGGATTTTACTCTTTTTTATTGCTGAGTAATATTCCATTGTTATATATGTCACATTTTCTTTATTCATTCATCTACTAAATGCCATCTAGGTTTGCTCCATACTTAAGCTATTGTGAATTGTGCTGCTATAAACATGGATGTGGCTGTGTCCCTGTAGTATGTTGTTTGTAAGTCCTTTGGGTGTAGTCCAAGAAGTGGGATAGCTGGGTCAAATGGTGGTTCCATTCCCAGATTTCCAAAGAATCTCCATCCTGCTTTCCATATTGGCCACACCAATTTGCAGTCCCACCAGTAATGTATGAGTGTTCCTTTTCCCCACATCCTCACCAACACTTATTATAAAGCCATGTTATTTTCAAATTAGTTTTTCAATCTCAGCATGTGAAGGGTTGAGTGTGTGAGATCTTCAATGTGCGATTGGTGAATCAACTCCTGACCTGAATCTTTACAGATCTCTGCCTTCCTGCGGGCTAATTGTCATGAGTTCCTAGTGTTGGTTTAAAAATGATGTTTTCAGGGATGTGTCAAGTTTCTGTTTATATGTCTATGATGAAGTCATTCATTTATTCACACTTCGTGATTAGATTAACCATTGCATAATTCTTATGTGCATTGATGTCAGTTGAACCATCAAGAGGAGACATTATAGATACCCAAATATGATATGTGTAACATATGTGTACATACATATGTATTACCTATATATGTTACACATATATCTTGTATAGATTTTAAGTTTTTGCCACACTATCACAATGTCCACGTGATGCTGACCATTCTACAAATATCGACTTCCTTCTAGAAGTATATATTTCTTGATTCAAGATTGCACAGAAAGTATCAGGTGGAGAATCATGATTGACATGGATAAATGTGCAGATCCCTGCACATTGAATACACCCTTAAACCTAAATGGATGCAATCTATTTATAATAAACACAGCTCTGACTTCCAAGAAAAGATTCTTTCCTTCCTCTCTCTGAGTCCCTGTGTTAAGTGATGTGGTTCAACAGGAGCTCAAACCAGAGTACCCTTTGAGGAAACACCACTCCATGAGATCCTCTGGGGTGATGTCCAGGTTCCTCACAAATCTACAACACACTTCCATGTAGAGGGCTGAGAAGAGTCAATTTTGGGAGATACTCAAGACGTCTCACTCCACATTTGAGATCAGCACACCTGTCCAAAGTGAGTAATTGTGTTCCTTTACATGGGGGGAAATTGCTTACTTGTTGAAAAGCGTGACCTTTAACTTGTTGCACCCACCACTACACTCAAAGTGATGGAAATAGACTCTCAGCTCTCCATCTTCATTGATCTCTACATTGTCAGCCGCCATGTATAAGGTACGCCAGTCCCCGGTGATCTGGAAAGGAAAGATCCCATTGGAATGATTACTGGCTCCTCTTTCTCTTCTCTCCTCTCTACTTATGAGCCACACAAAGCTCTGTTCTCCACAAAGTAGAGACATACAAGATGTTGTCATGATGGAGATTCCCATGGGAAGCATCAAATAGAGAGATTCTGAAAAAAAAACTTATGTCACATCACCAAATATTATGGAAAATGCAAAGTCAATACTTTGTTGACTTAACTTTCTCTGTTTACTTAGCAATCTGGTGGAGAAGTCAAGTTGAAATGATAGACTCTTTTATGAATGTGGATGTATGTGGACTGAGATGCATATAAAAATCTCATGTCTATATAAAATTGAGATATATGAAGAATAGAGAGACTGAGACAGAGAGAGGCAGAGAGAAGACAGGTATATACAGATGGATATCACCCCAAGATCAGCCCATCCATGTACCTATGCAGGGTCAAACTGACATGAAGCACTAATCAGACCAAATCCAAGAGTGAGCAGAAAGGTCTTCATCTTTATGAGATCTGTCTTCCTGTTCTGCAGAAACTCAGAGTAGATGAGTGATAGGAGTGAATGTGTTTGATGTGACTTCATATAGCATTGGTGGCATGGTGTGACATGCAGTGAATCAATAGGTGTTCATCTTGAGACCTTCTTCTGTCTGCTCAGTGATTCCTGGTTGGCAGGGATGGGCTGTGCAGAACACACTGCTATTTAACTAATGAGATTAGTGTTTAAAAAAAAAGCAAAGTTAGGCAAGATCATTGACCATTGATCATTGATCATTCATGGAATGCAAAAGCACAAAGTATGTCAAGTATCCCAAGGACATCAATATTCATTCCATCTTTGATCCTCATGGCTGAAATGGGAGATGAAGGATAAGAAGTCCATTTCCAGCATCTGTATCCCTTCTTTAATATTTTGGGAGAATACTTAAAGTTACTTTCCAAAACCAAAGATGGTACCCTGTGGTCTCACCAAATTAGATGGCGGCATCTATACCTCAAAAGGAAGGTACAAAGGTATCTCTCAAACACGTCTATGTTTAAATTTAAGAAGACATGTCAAAAATATAAAATTCTTGCCTTTTAGTCATTATGAGTTATTTTATTTTATTTATTTTTTGGAGTTGAGATCCGTGTTCTTTCAAGTTACCCAGTTGAATTACCCATGGGTGAACAACCACATCAGATGGACCACAGCCAATGACTCTGAGAGTATCAGGACTTTGCTATGGGATCTACACCAAGAGTAACTGTGAGGATCCTGTCAAATGCTTGTTCTTCCAAATGCATTCAGAATATTTTTTCACAATTCTATGATAAATATCATTGCTAATTTCATGATGAGTGCTATAAATCTGTACATTGCTTTTACTAGAATGGACCTTTTTTACAATTTTAATTCTGCCTATCCAAGAACATGAGAGGTCCTTCCATTTCCTATTGTGTTCATCCATTTCTTTCTTCTGTATGTTCAAGGAATTTCATTGTACAGCTCTTCTACCTACTTGCTTAGATAATTTAATTTTGGGGGATTATTGTGAATATAATGGTTTTCCAAATTTGCTTACCTTTGGCAATATAGGAAATCTATTAGTCTATGCGTGTTAATCTTGTATCTTTCTTCTTTGCTAAGCTCATTTATAAACTCTACAAGTCTTCTGATGGAGATTTTGCATCTTCTAAATATGATAATACCATCAGCAATCAGAGAGAGTTGGACTTTATCTTTTCCTATTTGCATATTTGATTTCCTTTTCTTGCCTGATCACTCTGGTTAATGTTTCCCAGACTGTATGAGATAGGATGGTGATGGTGAGGAGCCCTGTGTTGTCTCTAAATAAAGAGGAAATTCTTTTAATATTTTTCCCCATTTAGTCTGATGTGGACCTGTGTTTGTCATAAATGATCTTTATATGTTTGAGGTAACTCCCTTCAATCAATAGTGAGATGTTAAGTAAGGTCATGAGACTTGGTCTCAAAATAAAATGTAAAAAGGGCTGAGGATGTGACCCAGAGATTAAGCTCCCCTCATTTTGGTACTTGGTACCAAAAAAATATTCATGGAAATCAAAATATATATGTCCATCCAAACCATATAAAAATATGTAGCATAATATCAGCTAGATGAAGCCAGGTGTACATTTAATGTTTAACTCATCCTGACCCAGTGATTTACCCAAGAGATAGAAGATGATGTAGCTCTCTGATAATCAATCAATGTAATTAAGCACTTTATTAGAGAGAAGGTGGAGTTTCTGACATGGGCTGAATTGAGTTCCTTGCTGGCCAATTCCTATGTTGAAATCTGTCCCCCAGGACCAGTGTCCCCAATGGATAACTTAGCCGTACTGAGGTACTTGTGGTGTGTAGTAACTAAGGATGGATCACGTCCATATAAAATGAGGAAATGTGGACTTCCAAGGTGCAGCATGGAAGGTGGAGAAGAGAGAGAACCATGTGAGCCCAGGACAAGATGGCGGCCATGTGTCAGCCCACGAGGGAGCTTCAGAGGAGCCAGACCTGCCCACTCACTGGAATGGTCACAGATGGACACCCTCCCATCATCTGTGATCCATGAAAAAATCACTGACTCACACCATTATGTTTTCATGGCATTAATAGGACCAGTGGATACCCACATGAAGTTCAGCAAGTTTCTTTTTGGTGACTGAGAGTTTTTAAATTAAAACACTCATGTCCTTCACACCCTTCATCTTTACCTACAGTGAAGGCTCTGTGGGATGAGTTAGTGGCTGGGGCTGCCATGACAGAGCCCTACTCTGCTGGCTTATAGGGCAAGGTGTGTCTTCCCACAGCCCTGAGGGCTGACCTCTGAGTGGGCACCTCTGGGACCAATGACCTTCACCTATGGGCAGAAAGCACTTCTCTGCATCTTCTGAGTCTTCTCACAACCAAGTTTTCTGGGAGTTCCAATTTCCTGTGGCTTCTCCCCATTCCCCTGATGAGCCATCCATTTGAATGCCTGAGGTTTTCCTACCCTTTGGAGCCTCTTAAAGTTTCAGGTTCCTGATTTAAATTTTTGTTCTTCAGTCTAGGAAGCTTTCAGCCAATACAGAACCTATGTTTGATGAATGATTTTGCTGAATTGAGTCTTTCTTCTCTTTCAACACTTTGAAAGGGTTTTTCTGCTCTCTCTCTCTCTCTCTCTCTCTCTCTCTCTATATATATATATATATATAT
>NW_026000327.1:3075091-3102899 GCF_001458135.2 Marmota marmota marmota
TTTTTTTTTTTTTTTTTTTGCACATTGGAACATCATGTATCTCAGTGTGTTTATCTGTGCATCTCCTACATGGAACTACTTTGAATACTATAAGTACAGAAAAACAGTTCCCTATAAACTTTTTTTAGTCAAATTTTTCAATTTTTTGACCCCAAGTCCTTGGAAGAACAATTTTAGAGGAGAAATTGATTTAGGTCTTATGGTTTCGGAGGTTCAGCCCATGGTTGGCCAACTTCATGGCTCTGGCCCAAGGGGAGCAGAACAAGATGGCGGCAGGGCCTGGAGGAGGAGAGCAGCTCAGGACAGGGCACCAGGGAGCAGAGAGAGTTCTGCTCACCAGGGATAGGATAGAACCCCAAAGGCACAGCTCAGGGACCCCTTCCTCCAGCAATACCCACCTGCCTAGAATCAGCACCCAGTTAGTCCATTAAACTGGATTAATCTATTTATTAGGTTACAGCATTCTCATTTTATCATGTCATATCTAACTATTCTTGCATTATCTCACTCAGGAGCTTTGGAGGGACACCTCATATCTAACCCCAAAACACAGCTGCAATGTTGCGGCCCATCCCTTCCCCTATCCTCATCCTTAACTAAAATGACCTCCTGTTTTCTTATAGATCCTGATTTTTAATAGGTACCATGAAGTAGGTATTTCTGGGCATTTAAATCCCCATTAACTGATTCAAAGACACATAGTTGTGCAAATAAGATAAAATTTATTAATCAGTTAGGAATAAGGAATAGCAGGAAAGATATAGAAGACACTGACAGGAAATCCCTCAGACAAGGTTTGCACCTTCACAGAAAAGAAGAAATTACAATTTTAATAAAAGGGGGATATTTTGTCTTCATCTAGAGGATTCCTAAGCCCATGAGAAGATGATGTTGCAAACATTACTGATCTCATTAGGATCTGTAGGATTCAAAAGAAAGAGAAATTAAAATATTGCTAACCTGATTTTAATATTTAGACATGTTAGAATGAAAAGGCAAAATCCATCCCTGGGTAATAGAGTGCAGGAACGTTCACTCACAACTTTCCTTTCTGGATCTTGTATGTCCATGTATGGGTTCTATAGAGAGAAGTTTCATAGGAAAGTCTACATCTGCAAGGTCACCTTTTGCTTTCAGAGATTTGAAAGTAGCATGTAGATGTGTGCAACCCACTAAAAATTATGTGCTCAGAGAAATGGTGTATGAACAAAATGTCAGGAAGTACAAACCTCAAGTGTCTGCTCATCAGGCAAGGTCCTTAGGCAGCAGGACAGTCATCTGTGAAAGAGAAGGGAAGGGAAAGTCTAGATCACTGGGGTTGCTCAATGTGTAATGATTTGACGATTCCAAATGGAAAATAAGAATGAAGCTCCAAGACTTTTGGTTCATTTCAGAAAAAATGTAGGAGAGGGAAAGTGAATTTACCAGTTTCAATAATATTTCTTATGTTTTCCTTTGGAATCTTGGTTGCCATTGTCAGCTCTTCAAACTTCTTCTTCTGTTCTTCACTCAGACTGTTTTCCTTAGCTATGTTTCAAAGGGGATAATGTGGAAGAGATTTCTGTTAGAAAGCATCCTCTGGGTCCCAGGTAGACCAGTTGATCCTACCATCTACATGCTCTCACTAAGAGTATTTCAATCATTTATGGGTAACATGGGAACGTTGGTAATTTCCACCTATGGAAATCATATTATTTGTAATTCTTATGACTACTGAAATAAGTTTTAAGCTGGATCAATTTTAAATGGGATCTAAGACCTCAAAGATTCAAATTCAGCTTTTGTTTGCTCTGAGGCAAGATGCAAAAGTCTCACTCCCTGGCAGAATTGGAGCAGCATATGTGACGGGTGGTGTTATTGAGTATTTATTTAAAGAATTAAGTTTTGAAACTTTCAAACAATTATGATAAAATGAAGGGTTTATGGTGGAGATCAGTATGGTCATTAATATTGAAATGATTGTACTGAATTTGACTTTTTAAATATACATAAGTATTTTTTTCCATATTGTTCATTGATGCTTTATAATTTTCTATAAGATTGGATTCAGTATTGACTATTCACAAGTAGAGGCATATAATCTGAATTAAACTTTAAAATCTTGTTTCATTAGGTGTAAAAAATTCAGAGCAGTGTATAGCACTGTTAAATCTGCAGAATCAGGGTTTGCAACATTTAGGAGTGACTTTGGACAGGGCACCATATGAAATGTCTCTATTTCCTGGAGGGCAATGTCTCAGTACACCTCACTCAATGGAACCTAACGTGGAGACACATTTCTCTACTAGTACTAGTACTAGCTTTTAGTGCAAGCTTTCTGTTAGCTTTTAGTACATAAAAATATATATGCTCAAACTTTTCTCCTGAACTGCTAATATAGAAGAAATTACTATAGAGCTGGAGATGTGGCTCAGTTGGTAGAGAGCTTGCCTCCCATGCATAAGACCCTGGGTTCAATCCCCAGCATTACACACTCAGAAAAATAAATTAAGAAAGAAAAGAAATTACTATGCTGTGCTTCAGAGAATAAATGTCACTTATGCTTACCAGCAACCATAGTCATATGAGTAACCTTGCCATTTCCATCCACATTTATATTAGAAAATGCTATGACACCATTGGAGAAGTACTCGATTTGGAAGAAATTTCGCCCTGTGTCTGTCGTTGAAAAAGAAACACTTCAAAACTCTAGATTATCACCTTTCTTTAAAAATCATTCAATGTGATTTGCTGGCAGCACACTATTATGGACATTTTCCCCCAACAATCTCTGTTTCACTAATGTTCCACGTCCTTTGTTAGAATCAGGCACAGAGACTGCAGAGAGAGGACAACAATTCCACATCCCCATCTTAATATGGTAAAGGGTCCCCTTCTTTGGATTCTCCTAGGCCTTCGTAGATGGCAAGTGGTATCCTGAGAGCCAAGATCCTGGTTGCAGGATCTGCAGAATCATGGTAGGTGGAGAACTCGCACTTTCTAAATCATCCCACAGAAGCCAATGTTCAAATCCTCATCAATTTTATGACACAAGTCTAAGCAATATTATCATGTAATTCCACCCATGTCGACTGAATACATCACATTCAACTTGAATCCTAGAAAGAGCTGGAAATCTCTCTAACTCCCTCTCTCTCTCTCTCTCTCTCTCTCTCTCTCTCTCTCCTGAGAAGATGTGGACCTCATTCTAACTCTCTCTGGTGACTCCAATGCTCACCAGTTCACCAGCATTCCCAAGGTGGCATGAGCAAGGAGAAGTTTGCTAATGGTGACCAGTCTCCAGACCCCCCGATGTGTGTGCCCACCAAGAGCACGAATATGAACACCGCTAAGAGCTTGCGTCATGCAGTCCACATTACAGCAAATACTCACACTTGGCTTCATAAACATCATGAGGTCCTTTTGTGGAAACCACTGAGAACTTCTGACACTCCCCATTGGATCTTAAAAACAAACCAAGAGAAGGTCCCTTTTTCCTCATCTATTCTTGCAAAAATCTTTGTATTGGGCTTGAAGAAAACACAATACTGATATCCAAAACTTCAACTCACCTTCAACTTCTTCAATAATCATTTTAACAGGGGGTATTTGGGTGCCACATGATTTTTTCAGGTTTTTTTTTTTTGTGTGTGTGATCAGCATGGTGAGAGATGCATGTTTGAAAACTTCAGTGACCAATTGGTGTTGAAACTCATGGTCTGAATCGTGACAGACTCTGCTTCCTATGAACTAGATCTCATTTTTATTTTCTCCTGGGTTTTGGATGAAAAATATTCAAGTCTTTCATGATGTAATTGTCATATTTGTGTTTTTATTTCAAGGACCATAATAGTTGTTTATTTATACACACTTTGTCATTGGATTAAACACTGAGTCATTCTTATGTGCAATGATTTCAATTTGAACCATGAAGATGAGACATTCTGTATACACCTATATAGGTTATATTTATATTTTACATAGATTTTAAATTTTTGCCACACTATCCAAAAATCCACATAATCCTAATCATAATACAAATATGAACTTCCTATTCAACTATATATTGATTGATTCAATTTTGTCATAGAAAATGTTACCTGGAGAATCATGATTGACATGGATTAATGTGTAGATCCTGCTCTTTTGAATTAATCCTTAAAGCTAATTGATGCAATCTATTGGCAACAGACAGAAAATGGAAAGAGTCCACACACATTCTGGGGTCTGATGGTCCTTTGAACTCAACTCAGGATTACAAGAAAGAGTCTTTGTTCACTATCTCGGGGACTCTATGTTAAGGGATGTGGTTCAACAGGATCTCAAAACCATAATACCCTTTATGAAAAAGAGAGGTCAGAAGACTCCATTCTGTGAACATCATCAAGATGTCTCACCATGGATTGGAGCCCAGCCCATGTGTCAGAAGTGAACTATTTGGTTCCTTACCATGGGGACAGTTTTCGCTTACCTGATGTAGAAGGTGACGACTAACTTGTCACATGCATCAATACATTCAAGGTGACGGAGTTGGACTCTCAGATCTCCTTCTTCACTAATCTTCTCTAGGTTATCAGCTCCCAAGAAAATGGTGAGCCAGTCCCCAGTGATCTGCAAAGGAAAGATCCCCTGGGAATGGCTACTGGCTCCTCCTTCTTGTCTCTCATCCACACTTATTAGAACCATGGCAGCTGGTTTAGCTCAGAAGAAAACAACAAACCCAATCAGGAGGTACCCATGCAAGCTCTGTTCGCCTGAGGTAGAATTCCATTGATAAGGTCAGATTCCCACAGGGAGCATGGGATTGAGAGACTCTGAAACAGCTGAACAATATCACCAAATGTATGGGAACTAATAGGTGACACTGTGGCACCTTATGGCACCTGAACTTTTTATTAAGTTCCTTACTTCAGGAGGAATGTGATAGCCACTGAAAGAGTCAGAATACAGAAGTAGAGAAGGATCATCTCATGATTATAGATATATGTGGACTGAGATGCTCCTAAAATCCCATGTCACTTAAAATTGAGAAATGTGGGAAGAGAGAGAGAGAAAGAAGGAGCGAGGAAGAGATCACCCCCAAGATCAGGCAATCCAGGTACCTCTGCTGGGTCATATTGGGAAGAAGCACAGATCAGAGCGAATCCCAGAGTGAGCAGAAAGGTCCTCATCTTGATGAGCTCTCTGTTCCTGTCCTTCAGGGGCTCAGGGGAGGTGAGTGAGTGGAGAGAACGAGTTTGATGCCTCTTTATAATGGATCCACTGTTTTTCATCCTGAACCTTCTGTCTGCTCAGTGCTTCCTGGTTGGCTTGGATGGACCGTCCAGGACCATAATATTAGTAAAAGTTTAAGTTCGAGCAGATCAATGACCTTTATATAATTCTCAAGCACAAACCCTGTCATTGACTCCAAGGACAGTAATATTTATTTCCTCTTTGATCCCCAGTGGAAGATCAAGGACAAAACATCTATTCAAGTTCCTGTATCACTTCTTTAGCATTTGGGTTGAATGCTTAAAGTTACTTCTAAAACCAAAGATGGTATCCTGTGGTCTAACCAAATTAGACTAAGGCATCTCTACCTCAAATGCAAGGCAACTAGGCATCTCTCAAACAGGTCCATGTTAATATTTAAGAAGACATTACAGAAAAAAGTAATAACCATAATAATTCAATACTGGAATCTTGTCAATTTATGATATATATATTTTTTGAATTGAGATTCATCTACCTTCAAGATATCCAGTTGAATTCCCCTCGGGTCAACCACATATTAAATCAGCCACAGCAATCACACTGAGAGAATCAGGGCACTTGCTATAGGATCTACACCAAAGGTACCTGTGAGGATCCTGGAGGTTGGATATTTGACCCTGGATTTCTTCTGGAAGTTTGGAAGCCTCTTGTCTATTTCCTACATTTTTGAACCAATTTGATATGAGTTTTGTACAGGGTGAGGGACAGGAATCCTATTTTATTTTTCTACAAATAGCTATCCAGTTTCCCTCGTGACAAGTTGGACTTCCCCAAGAACGTATTTCTGTCAACATGTCAGTCATCAGATGCCTAGACACATGTGACTTTGTCTCAGTGTCCTCTGTTCTATTTCTTAGGTCTTCATGCTCATATTGGTGGAATTACCAGGCTCTTCTTGCTATACTGCTGTGTAGTATATTTTCATATAGGTATTTTTTGGCCTCCTGCTTTGACAGTCTTATTTATTATTTCTTTTATTGCTCTGGATCTCTTATTCTTCCAAAAGCATTGAAAATGTTTAATTTACTATTCTGTGATAAGTGTCACTTTTATTTTCATGGGGACTGCTCTGAATCTGTACATTGCTTTTAGTTGAATGGACATTTTTACAATATTGATTCTGCCTATCCAAGGACTTGAGTGGTCCTGCAATTCTTTATAGACTTCAATTTCTTTTTCCAGTGCTCAATGGATTTCATTGTACAGCTCTTCTATCTGCTTGCATAGATAATTTTCAAGTATTTAAATTTTTGAGGTTATTGTGAATGTAAAGGTTTTCAAGTTTCTTTGCCTGTTGAATTACTGTGGCAGTATAGGACATCTATTAGTTTATACATGTTGAATTTGTATCTTTTTTTCTTTGCTAAACTCATTTATAAACTCTACAGGAATTCTGATGGTGTTTTTCCATCTTCTAAATATGATATTATCATCAGAAATCAGAGATATTTGGACTTTGTTTTTTTCTATTTATATCCTTTTATTTCCTTTTCTTGCCTGATCACAATGGCTCATGTTTCAAAGATTATATCAAATAGAATTAGTAACAGTAAACACTCTGTTGTGGTTTCCAAATTAAAGGGAAATTCTTTCAGTTTTTTTCTCCATTTAGTATGATATTTACCTTTGATTTATAATCAATGCCCTTTATGTCATTGACGTAGGTTACTTTGATTACTAGTGAGACTCTAGCACATTAATGAGACTGTGTCTCAAAATTAAATACAAAAAGTACTAATAATGAGGCTCAGTGGTTAAGCTCCTCTTGTTTTGATCCCTGGGAACAAAAAATATTCATGAAATCAAAACATTGTGAAAACCTGTGTCTATCCAAAGCATATAAAAACATGTCTCCTAATATTACTCAAGTGAAACCAGCCATACAATGAAAGGTTAACTCATTCTGACCCAGTTAGTTACCCAAGAGACAGAAGATGATGTAGCTCTCTGATATCAATCAATGTAATTAACCCCTTATTAGAGAGAAGGTGGAGTTTCTGACATGGGCTGAATTGAATTCCTTGCTGGCCAATTCCTATGTTGAAATCTGCCCCCCCCCCCAGGACTGGTGTCCCCAATGGATAACTTAGCCATAATGAGGTACTAGGGGTATGTACTAATTCAGGATGGGTCATGTCCATATAAAAAGAGGAAATGTGAACTTCCAAGGAGCAGCATGGATGGTGGAGAAGAGAGAGAACCATGTGAGCCCAGGACAAGATGGCGGCCATGCGCCAGCCCATGAGGGGGCTGCAGAGGAGCCAGGCCTGCCCACTCACTGGAACGGTCGCAGATGTACAGCTTCCCATCATCTGTGATCCATGAAAAGATCACTGACTCACACCATTATGTTTTTATGGCATTAATAGGACTCATGGATACCCACATGAAGGTCAGCAAGTTTCTTTTTGATGACTGAGAGTTTTTTAAATTAAAATGCTCATGTCCTTCACACCCTTCATCTTTACCTACAGTGAAGACTGTGTGGGATGAGTTAGTGGCTGGGGCTGCCATGCACAACCCCACCCTGCTGGCTTATAGGGCAGGGTTTGTCTTCCCACAACCCTGAGGGCTGACCTCTGAGTGGGCACCTCTGGGACCAATGACCTTCACCTCTGGGCAGAAAGCTCTCCTCTGCCAGCTCTCAGCCCTCTGCCCCCCCAAGTCTTCTAAGGGTTCACATTTCCTGTGGCTTTTCCCATCCCCCTGATGTGCTGTCCTGGGGACTGATTCAGTTTACCCTACCCTTGGAGCCCTTGAGGTTTCAAATACCTGTCGTGTTTATTTACTTTTTATCAACTTAGGAAATTTTTCAGCCATAACTACCCACCTTTTGAAGAACAATTTTGCTGTATATAGTCTTTCCTCTATTTCAGCACTTTGACTATGTTACAGTATTCATTTATGATCTCTGGACTCTCTCTCTCTCTCTCTCTCTCTCTCTCTCTTAATCTCTCTGTCAATACTTGGAAATCAACCTAACAAAAGATGTGAAAAATCTATACAATGAAAACTACAGAACCCTAAAGAGAGAAACAGAAGATCTTAGAAGATGGAAAAATATACCCTGTTCATGGATAGGCAGAACTAACATCACCAAAATGGCGATATTACCAAAAGTTCTCTATAGGTTTAATGCAATGCCAATCAAAATCCCAATGGCATTTCTTGTAGAAATAGATAAAGCAATCATGAAATTCATATGGAAAAATAAAAGACCCAGAATAGCAAAGGCAATTCTAAGCAGGAAGAGTGAAACAGGCGGTATAGGGATACTAGACTTGAAATAATACTACAGAGCAATAGTAACAAAAACAGCATGGTACTGGTACCTAAACAGGCGTGTGGACCAATGGTACATAACAGAGGAAACAGAGACCAATCCACAAAATTACAACTACCTTATATTTGACAAAGGTGCTAAAAGCATGCAATGGAGGAAGGATAGCATCTTCAACAAATGGTGCTGGGAAAACTGGAAATCCATATGCAACAAAATGAATCTGAATACCTTTCTCTTGCCATGCACAAAAGTTAACTCAAAATGGATCAAGGAGCTTGATATCAAACCAGAAACTCTGTGTCTGATATAAGAAAAAGTTGGCTCAAATCTCCACCTCGTGGGGTCAGGCTTCAAATTCCTTAATAGGACACCTATAGCACAAGAGTTAAAAACAAGAATCAACAAATGGGGCATACTCAAACGAAAAAGTTTTTTTCTCATCAAGAGAAACAATAAGAGAGGTAAATAGGGAGCCTACTTCCTGGGAACAAATTTTTACTCCTCACACTTCAGATAGAGCCCTAATATCCAGAGTATACAAAGAACTCAAAAAATTAAACAATAAGAAAACGAATAACCCAATCAACAAATGGCCCAAGGACCTGAACAGACACTTCTCAGAGGAGGACATACAATCAATCAACAAGTACATGAAAAAAATGCTCACCATCTCTAGCAGTCAGAGAAATGCAAATTAAAACCACTCTATGATACCATCTCACTCCAGTAAGATTGGCAGCCATTATGAAGTCAAGCAACAATAAGTGCTGGCGAGGATGTGGGGAAAAGGGTACTCTTGTACATTGCTGGTGGGACTGCAGATTGGTGCGGCCAATTTGGAAAGCAGTTTGGAGATTCCTTGGAAAGCTGGGAATGGAACCACCATTTGACTCAGCTATTCTCCTTCTCGGACTATTCCCCAAAGACCTAAAAAGAGCATACTATAGGGATACAGCTACATCGATGTTCATAGCAGCACAATTCACAATAGCTAGACTGTGGAACCAACCTAGATGCCCTTCAATAGATGAATGGATAGAAAAATGTGGCATTTATACACAATGGAATATTACTCAGCACTAAAAAAATTACAAAACCATGGCATTTGCAGGGAAATGGATGGCATTAGAGCAGATTATGCTAAGTGAAGCTAGTCAATCCCTAAAAAATAAATTCCGAATGTCTTCTTTGATATAAGGAGGCCAACTAAAAACAGAGCAGGGAGGAAGAACATGAGAAGAAGATGAACATTAAACAGGGACAAGAGGTGGGAGGGAAAGGGAGAGAGAAGTGGAATTGCATGGAAATGGAAGGCGACCCACATTGTTATACAAAATTACATATAAGAGGAGGTGAGGGGAAAGGGGGAAAAACACAGGAGAGAGAAATGAATTACAGTAGATGGGGTAGAGAGAGAAGATGGGAGAGGAGGGGAGGGGAGAGGGGATAGTAGGGGATAGGAAAGGCAGCAAAATGCAACAGACACTAGTATGGCAGGATGTATAAATGTGGATGTGTAACCGATGTGATTCTGCAATATGTATACAGGGTAAAAATGAGAGTTCATAACCCACTTGAATCAAATGTATGAAATATGATATGTCAAGAGCTTTGTAATGTTTTGATTTTCATGAATTTTTTTGTACCCAGGGATCAAAACAAGAGGAATTTAACCACTGAGCCACATTATTAGCACATTTTATATTTTATTTTGAGACAGAGTCTCAGTAATTTGCCTAGAGTCTCACTACTAATCAAAGTAACCTACATCAATGACATAAAGGCTATTTGTTACAAATCCAAGGTAAATATCATACTAAATGGAGAAAAACTGAAAGAATTTCTTCTTAATTTAGAAACCACAAAATACTGTTCTGTTCAATGTCATTAACCTATTTAATATAGTCCTTGAAACATGAGCCATTGTGATCAGGCAAGAAAAGGAAATCAAAGGATACAAATAGGAAAAAAAGAAGTCCAAATATTTCTGATTGTTCTTGGTATTATCATATTTAGAAGATGCAAAAACACCATGAGAAGACTTGTAGAGCTTATAAATGAGTTGACAAACAAAAAAGATGCAAATTGACCATATATAAACTAATAGATGTCCTATAGTGCCACAGTATTTCAGCAGGCAAAGACATTGGAATACCCTTCAATTTTCAAATCCTCAAAAATATAAATACTTGAAAATTACCTAAGAAAGTAGGCAGTAGAACTGTACAATGAAATTCCTTGAACACTAGAATATGAAATTGAAGAAGTCTATAGAGAATTGCAGGACCACTCATGTTCTTGTGTGTTCAGAAATAATATTGTAAAAATGTCCATACTCCTAAAAGCAATGAACAGATTCAGAGCACTCCCGAAGAACANAATATATATATATATATATATATATATATATATATATATATATATATATATATAATCTACACACTTTGTCTTTTTATTTATTTAATTATATGTGCATATTTATATATGTAAAAATAAATATATGTATACATATATGTATGTGTACATATTCTGGGTTTTTTTCCCCCAGAACTGGAGATTGAGCACAGGGGTGTCCTACAACTAAGCTACATCCCCAAATGTTTTATTTATTTTTTTAACTTAGGGACTGGGTCTTGCTAAGTTCCTGACACTGGCTTTGACCTTGTGATCCTTCTGCCTCAGTCTCTTGAGTACCTGGAATTAAAGTCCTGCACCTTCCTACCACTGGGTTGTGATAAATTGGAGGATGTACATGGAATTGATCATTTTATATTTGTGTGGTCACCTTTCTGCTGTTTACAAGACTATTCTGACTCTTTAAATCTTTGCACATTTGAACATAATGTATCTCCACGTGGTCATTGGGAGTTCTTGCACTGTGCTTTCATATCAGGTATTTTGGTGCCTCCTGCTTTGATAATCTCGTTTATTATTTCTTTTCCTGCTCTGGGTCTCTTATTCTTCCAAATGCATTTAAAACTTTTTATTTCCAATTCTGTGATCAATGTCCTTTTTATGTTCTTCGGGAGTGCTCTGAATCTGTTCATTGCTTTTAGGAGTATGGACATTTTTACAATATTATTTCTGAACACACAAGAACATGAGTGGTCCTGCAATTCTCTATAGACTTCTTCAATTTCATATTCTAGTGTTCAAGGAATTTCATTGTACAGTTCTACTGCCTACTTTCTTAGGTAATTTTCAAGTATTTATATTTTTGAGGATTTGAAAATTGAAGGGTATTCCAATGTCTTTGCCTGCTGAAATACTGTGGCACTATAGGACATCTATTAGTTTATATATGGTCAATTTGCATCTTTTTTGTTTGTCAACTCATTTATAAGCTCTACAAGTCTTCTCATGGTGTTTTTGCATCTTCTAAATATGATAATACCAAGAACAATCAGAAATATTTGGACTTCTTTTTTTCCTATTTGTATCCTTTGATTTCCTTTTCTTGCCTGATCACAATGGCTCATGTTTCAAGGACTATATTAAATAGGTTAATGACATTGAACAGAACAGTATTTTGTGGTTTCTAAATTAAGAAGAAATTCTTTCAGTTTTTCTCCATTTAGTATGATATTTACCTTGGATTTGTAACAAATAGCCTTTATGTCATTGATGTAGGTTACTTTGATTAGTAGTGAGACTCTAGGCAAATTACTGAGACTCTGTCTCAAAATAAAATATAAAATGTGCTAATAATGTGGCTCAGTGGTTAAATTCCTCTTGTTTTGATCCCTGGGTACAAAAAAATTCATGAAAATCAAAACATTGGGAAAACCTGTGTCCATCCAAAGAAAATAAAAACATGTAGCCTAATATTACTCAAGGGAAACCAGCCATACAATGAAAGGTTAACTCCTTCTGGCCCAGTGAGTTACCCAAGAGATAGAAGATGATGTAGCTCTCTGATATCAATCAATGTAATTAAGCCCTTTATTAGAGAGAAGGTGGAGTTTCTGACATGGGCAGAATTGAGTTCTTTGCTGGCCAATTCCTATGTTGAAATCTGTCCCCCAGGACCAGTGTCCCCAATGAATAACTTAGCCATACTGAGGCACTAGGGGTATGTACTAATTCATGATGGATCATGTCCATATAAAAAGGGGAAATGTGAACTTCCAAGGAGCAGCATGGATGGTGGAGAAGAGAGAACCATGTGAGCCCAGGACAAGATGGTGGCCATGCGCCAGCCCAGGAGGGAGCTTCAGAGGAGCCAGGCCTCTCCACTCACTGGAATGGTCACAGATGGATACCTTCCCATCATCTGTGATCCATGAAAAGATCCTGGACTCACAGCATTATGTTTTCATGGCATTCATAGGACCAGTGGATACCCACTTGAAGTTCGCAAGTTTCTTTTTGGTGACTGAGAGTTTTTGAATTAAAATGCTCATGTCCTTCAAACTCTCATCTTTACCTACTGTGAAGACTATATGGGATGAGTTAGTGGCTGGGGCTGCCATGCACAACCCCACCCTGCTGGCTTATAGGGCAGGTGTGTCTTCCCACAACCCCGAAGGCTGACCTCTGAGTGGGCACCTCTGGGACCAATGACCTTCACCTCTGGGCAGGAAGCTCTCCTCTGTCTGCTCTCAGCCCTCTGCCCCCCAAGTCTTCTAAGGGTTCACATTTCCTGTGGTTTTTCCCATCCCCCTGAGGTGCTGTCCAGGGGACTGGCTCAGTTGACCCTACCCATGGAGCCCTTGAGGTTTCAATTCCTGACTTGTTTATTTACTTTTTATCAACTTAGGGCAGTTTTTAGCCAACAGGGACCCAACTTTTGAAGAACAATGTTGCTGTATAGAGTCTTTTCTCTATTTCACCACTTTGAATGTGTCACACTATTTTTTTATGATCTCTGGACTCTCTCTTTCTCTCAAATAAATATATAATATATCATCTACACATATTATATATTTATATTTCTTTGTTCATTTATTTATATGTGTATATTTATATATGTAAAAATAAATAAATATACATATATGTATGTATCTATATTCTGGGTTTTTTTTTTGTGTGTGTGTGGTTTTCTTTTGCAGGAATAGGGATTGAGCACAGGGATGTCCTACAACTGAGCTATGTCCCCAAATATTTTATTTATTTATTTTTTAACTTACAGACTGGATCTTGCTCACTTCCTGAGGCTGGCTTTGAACAGGTGATCCTTCTGCCTCAGTCTCTTGAGTACTTGGAATTACAGTCCTGCATCATCCCACCACTGGGTTGTGATAAATTGAAGGATGTACAAGGAATTGAACTTCTTATACTTGTGTGGTCACCTTTCTTCTTACAAGACTATTCTGACATTTTAGATTTCTGCACACTTAAACATAGTGTACCCCCATGTGGTTATCGGGACCTCTCCTACTTGGACTTCTTGAAATGCTTGTTGTGTAGAAAATCCTTTTCTATAAAATTTAATCTGAACTAATTCTGCAGCACTGGTGTCATCTATAATATACAGCCAGCCAAGTCCCTCATCCATTCCAATTTTTTCATGTAAAAGTTGTTATTTTTTTAACTACTATGGTTTCAACTGTGTGTCCCTGAGAAAACAGAAGGTAGGCTTCAATCCCTCGTTGTTCAGTTCCTTTAAACACTGGAATATAAAAACCCACAGGCTGTGCCCATGGATCCTGAGATCTGCTGAACATGCATTCAGGATGCTTTCTAATAGAAATCTCTTCCACATTATCCCACATGCAATACAGCTAAGGAAGACAGTCTGAGTGAAGAAGTTCAGAAGAAGTTTGAAGAGCTGATGGTGGAAAATAACATTCCAAAGGAAAACATAAGACATGTTATTGAAGCAGGTAAAGTCACTTTCCCTGTTCCTGTAGTATTCTGAAATGAACCAAAGGACAGGGAGCTTGATTCATATCTTCCATTTCAAAATTCAAATCCTTAGACATGGAACAACCCCACTGATCTAGATGTTTCCTTCCCTTCTCTTTCCCAGATAACTGTCCTGATGCCTAAGGACCTTGCTTGATGAGCAGTCACTTGAGGTTTGTAATTCCTGACATTTGTTCTCTTTGGTATTTTTCTTCCCCTTATGAGACTTTGCACAATTCAGGAGCCACTTGTCAAACAGAAACAAACTTTGTTTTTAGAACACACACACCACACCACTGGAGCTCTTCAGGAATTCCCTCAGAGCCCAACTGCCACCACCGGCTTCCCACAAGCCTCTCAAACCCCCCCACTCCTCCTGCTCTTGAGGCCGATTGGCTGGGTCACATGGGCAGAGCCAAAAAAGTCCCCCAATGAGCAGCTCCGTGGTCTGAAAGGGCTGGGAAACAGCCCAATGAGCATCTCGGCAGAGGAGCCAATCAGCTGGCAGCTGGAAGTTTGCTGGGGCCCCTTAGGCTGTGGCTCTCAAGAACTTGAGGTTTGTACTTATTGACATTTTGTTCTCTTAGGTATTTTTCTTCCCCTTAAGATACTTCGCATATGTATCATTGAGTGAAATGGTCCCTCCTTCAGGGTGTTGACATGAGTATATGTGTTTAAAAAATGGATCAAATAACACCCCTTTAGTTTTCAGAGAGGGGTTCATCAATTGGGAGGCGGTAGGAGAGCTTTCTGTGAAGTCATGGAGAATGGAATAGTCTTAACATTAGTGAATTCCTGTGTGAAAAAGTACTCTGCTTTGGAAAATCTCCAATAAACCTAGAGGAGATTTCTCAAAGACTGCAGTTCTGGAGGAGGGGAACTAGGGGTTGAACCCAGGGAATCTCTACCCCTGTGTTATATTTCCACCCCATCTTATTCTTTATTCTGACACAGCATCTAATATTCAGAAACTCACCTTGAACTTGAGGTCCTCATCCCGCAGCCTACTGAGTCCCTGGGATTACACCATGCACCATTGCTCTAAGCACAAAATTTTGAATATGTTGCACACATGCACATGCCCCTTAGAATGTCTCAAAGCAAGAGGTGACCTTGCAAATGTAGATTTTCCTATGAAAATGATCCCTGCAGAACCCATCCATGAACAGACAAGGTCCAGAGAGAAGAACTATGTGTGAGCGGTCCTGCAATCCACTACCCAGGAGTGGATTTTTCCTTTTAATTCAAACACTCCCCAATATCATGCAACTGAGATCAGTTTGGTGATATTTTGATTTTTCTTTTAAATATTCACAAATCCTAATGAGATCAAGAATGTTTGCAACATCATCTTCTGAAGGACTTCAGAATCATCTGCATGAAGACAAAATATACTCTCTTTAAAATTATGATTTCATCATTTTTGGGAAGAAGCAAACTCTGTCTTAGAGATTTGCTGTCTGTTCTCTTTAATATCTCTCCTGCTATTCTTGTTGCTAACTGATAAATAAATTTGATCTTATATGCTCAAATATGGGTCTTTGAATATGTTAATGAAGATTTAAATGCACAGAAATACCTACTTCACTGTACCTATTAAAAAGCAGGATCTATAAATAAACAAGAGGTCATTTTAGGTAAAAAGGATTATGTGATGGCTGACTTCACATGAGGATAGGAAAAGGGATGGGCTGCAACATCGTAGATGTGAGTGTGCTGTGGTCAGTTACGAGGTGTCCCTCCAAAGCTCCTGTGTGAGATCATGCAAGAATAGTCAGAGATGAAATGATAAAATGTGAATGCTGTAACCTAATAAATGGATTAATCCACTTGAATGGACTCACTGGGTGGTGACTGCAGCAGGTGGGGTGTGGCTGGAGGAGGGGGTCCCTGGGTATCCCTTTGAGGTCTCTATCCTGTCTTTGGTGAGCAGAGAACTCCCTGCTCCCTGGTGCCCTGTCCTGAGCTGCTCTCCTCCTCCAGGGCCTACCACCATTTTATTCTGCTTCCCCTTGGGCCAGAGCCATGGAATTGGCCAACAACAGTATGAACTTCTAAAACACTGGGCTCAGATAAACTTTTCCTCCTCTAAAATCAGTTCTAGTATGGCATTGCTTCACCACAGTAAGACAGCTGAGTAAACTTACTGATGCATGAATTTTTTAATCAGATATTCCATGAGAGGCCAGGCTTTATGTCCACACTGCTGAACAAAAACAGAGAAAGGAAAGTCATGATAGAGACTGAGAGTATGTAAAGAAAATGCCCACCTGACAGGGATGAGGGCAGGATCTCCATTAGTTACAATCCTCCAAGTTTCAGATAATAATCAGATCATTATGAGTTTGAGTGGCAGGGCAGTGCCCCTGGGTGTTTGGGCTGAGGTTGAGAAATGTTGAGAACACCAATATTGAGAGACAGTCCTTCCTGTCCCTAGAGTAATATTTCCCAGAACTGTGGTTCTTAGTCATCGATGTGGGAGAGACAGGTTACATCTGAAATGGGGCCAGTGCAGAAGGAGATCACCAAGGAGAGTCCCCATTTGCAGATTTGGACACATCATTCGCAGAGTTCAAAGACTGCAGAGGATCTCATATGATCAAAGAACAATCATCAGAAGATACTGGCATATGTCATTGTCCCTTAGGAGATGGACAAAATGCTAATGAGCAGAAAAAGAACACTGTTCCTTTGAGGAAAGTCTCCCTTTAGGAATTGCCCCTTCCTAAGACAGATGCCTTGGAGGAGAAGGGAGGTGGGTGTTGACAAACCTACAGGAGGACAGTCAGCAGAGACAGCTCCAGGCAGATGACACGTGTGCAGACAGGTGCCTGGGGACTTGGAAACTTAGGGCAGGATCAGGGGCTGTGAATCCAGGAAACACAGACGAGGGCAGGAATCACCCCCAGCTAGACATGAAGTCTCTGGGCTCTGAATGTGGGTTCAGCAGACCTCAGGATCCATGGGCAGAGCCTGTGGGTGGTTTTATTCAGGTGTTTAAAGGAGCCGAACAATGAGGATTGAAGTCTACCCTCTGCTTTCTCAGGGACACACATTTCAAATCATAGTAATGAAAATATAATAATTTTTACAACAATATTTTGGAACGTATGAGGGACTTCATTGGCTGCATATCATAGAGACCACCAGTCCCGCATAATTATTTCAGACCAAATGTTCTAGAAGAAGATTTACTACATTTCAAGTGTTTCAAGAACTCCATTCAGGAGAAGTCCCAATGACCAGGTGGAGGTACATTATGTTCAAATATGCAAAAATCTAAAGTGTCAGAATAGTCTTGTAAGCAGCAGAAAGGTGAAGACACAAATATAAAATGATGAATTCCTTGTACATCCTCCAACTTATCATACCTCAGTGGTGGGAAGGTGCAGGACTGTGATTCCAGACACTCAAGAGACTGAGGCAGAAGGATCACAAGTTTCAGGCCCAGGAATATAGCAAGATCCATTTTGTAAATTAATAAAAATAAAATCAAATATTTGGGGATGTAGTTCAATTGTGGGACATCCCTGTGCTCAATCCACAGGCCTATAAGAACAAAACACAACAACAAAACACAGAATATACCTACATCCATAGACGTATATATTTATTTATATTTACATACATAAATATACACATATGAATGAATGAATAAATAAATATAAATATGTAGTAAGTGTAGATTATATATATATATATATATATTATATATTTGTTTGTTTGTTTTTGGAGAGAGAGAGAGCAAATCCAGAGATCATAAAATAATAGTGAGACAAATTCAAAGTGCTGAAATAGAGAAAAGACTCTATTCAGCAACATTCTTCTTCAAAAAGTGGGTCCCTGTTGGCTTAAAACGTCCCTGCGTTCATAAAAAGTAAATAAACAAGTCAGGAATTGAAACCTGAAGGTCTACATTTGTAGGGTCAACTGAGTCAGTCCCCAGGACAGCACATCAGGGGGACAGGAAAAGCCACAGGAAATGTGAACCCTTAGAAGACATGGGGGGGCAGAGGGCTGAGAGCAGGCAGAGGAGAGCTTCCTGCCCAGAGGTGAAGGTCATTGGTCCCAGAGGTGCCCACTCAGAGGTCAGCCCTCAGGGTTGTGGGAAGACACACCTGCCCTATAAGCCAGCAGGGTGGGGTTGTGCATGGCAGCCCCAGCCAGTAACTCATCCCACACAGTCTTCACAGTACATAAAGATGAAAGGTTTGAAGGGCATGAACATTATAATTTAAAAACTCTCAATCATCAAAAAGAAATTTGCTGATCTTCATGTGGGTATCCACTGGACCTATAAAAGCCATGAAAACATAATGGTGTGTCAGTGATCTTTTCATGGATCACAGATGATGGGAAGGTGTCCATCTGTGACCGTTCCAGTGAGTGGACAGGCCTGGCTCCTCTGAAGCTCCATCGTGGGCTGGCACATGGCCGCCATCTTGTCCTGGGCTCACATGGTTCTCTCTCTTCCCCACCATCCATGCTGCACCTTGGAAGTCCAAATTTCCTCATTTTATATGGACATGATCCATCCTGAGTTACTACACACCCCAAGTATCTTAGTATGGCTAAGTTATCCATTGGGGACACCAGTCCTGGGAGACAGATTTCAACATAGGAATTTTCCTGCAAGGAACTCAATTCTGCCCATGTCAGAAACTCCACCTTCTCTCTCATAAAGGACTTAATTACATTGATTGATTATCAGAGAGCTACATCATCTTCTATTTCTTGGTAACTCACTGGGCCAGAATGAGTTAACCTTTCATTGTATGGCTGGTTTCCCTTGAGTAATATTAGGCTACATGTTTTTATTTTCTTTGGATGGACACAGGTTTTCCCAATGTTTTGATTTTCATGAATTTTTTTTGTTCCCAGGGATCAAAACAAGAAGAGTTTAACCACTGAGCCACATTATTAGCACATTTTATATTTGATTTTGAGACACAGTCTCACTAACGTGCTTACAGTCTTACTACTAATCGAAGTAACCTACATCAATGATATAAAGGGCATTTATTACAAACCCAAGGTAAATATTATACTAAATGGAGGAAAAAACTGAAAGAATTTTCCTGTAATTTATAAACCACAAAAGACTTTTACTTTCACTAATCCTATTTGATATAGTCCTTGAAACAAGAGC
Source organism: Marmota marmota marmota (assembly GCF_001458135.2). Lineage (NCBI taxonomy): Eukaryota > Metazoa > Chordata > Mammalia > Rodentia > Sciuridae > Marmota > Marmota marmota. The sequence goes on from NW_026000327.1 coordinate 3,094,606, forward strand.
CATTGTGATCAGGCAAGAAAAATAAATCAAAGGATATAAATAGGAAAAAAAGAAGTCCAAATATCTCTGATTGCTGATGGTATAATCATATTTAGAAGATGCAAAAACACCATCAGAAGGCTTGTAGAGTTTATAAATGAGTTTAGCAAAGAAAAAAGATACAAATTCAACATGTATAACTAATAGTAATTCAGCAGGCAAAGAAATTTGGAAAACCTTTCCATCCACAATAATCTCAAAAAATTAAATAGTTAATAATTATCTATGCAAGTAGGTAGAAGAGCTGTATAATGAAATTCAGTGAGCACTGGGAAAGAAATTAAAGAAGTCAATAGACAATTGAAGGACCACTCATGTTCTTGAATAGGCAGAATTAATATTGTAAAAATGTCCATTCTACTAAAAGAGATTCAGAGCAGTCCCCATGAAAATAAAAAAAGACATTTATCACAGAATTAGAAATAAAATGTTTTAAATGCATTTGGAAGAATAAGAGACCCAGAGCAAGAAATGAAATAATAAGTAAGACTATCAAAGCAAGAGGCCAAAAAATACCTGATATGGAAATATACTACACAGCAGTATAGCAAAAAGAGCCTGGTAATTCCACCAATATGAGCATGAAGACCTAAGAAATAAAATAGAGGACACTGAGACAAAGTCACATGAGTCTAGGCATCTGATGACTGACATGTTGACAGAAATACGTTCTTGGGGAAGTCAGACTTGTCATGAGGGAAACTGGATAGCTATTTGTAGAAAAATAAAGTAGGACTCCTGTCCCTCACCCTGCACAAAACTCACATCAAAATAGTTCAAAAATGTGGGAAATAGACAAGAGACTTCCAAACTTCCAAGAAAACCAGGGTCAAATATCCAACCTACAGGATCCTCACAGGTACCATTGGTGTAGATCCTGTAGCAAGTGCCCTGATTCTCTCAGGGTGATTGGCTGTGGTTGATCTACTTGGTGGAAACACAAGGGGAATTCAACTGGATAACTTGAAGCAACATGAATCTCAGTTGAAAAAATATACATATCATAAATTGATAAGAGGTCAGATTTGAATTATTATTGTTATTTTTTGTTAATATCTTCTTAAATTTAAACATGGACCTGTTTGAGAGATGCCTTGTTACCTTGCATTTGAGGTAGAGATGCCGTAATCCTATTTGGTAAGGCCACAGGTTACCATCTTTGATTTTAGAAGTAACTTTAAGCATTCAACCCAAATGTTAAAGAAGTGATACAGGCACTTGAATAGACGTTTTGTCCTTGAACTTCCATGACAGCCATGGGGATCAAAGAGGAAATACACATTACTGTCCTTGGAGTCAATGACAGGCTTTGTGCATGAGTCATATATAGAGGTCAATGATCTGGTCGAACTTAAGCTTCTGCTAATATTAATCTCATTATTTAAATAACAGAAGGTCCTAGAGGGCCCATCCAAGCCAACCAGGAAGCACTGAGCAGACTAGAAGGTTCAGGATGAAAAACAATGGATCCATTGCTGCTCATGCCAAGCATCAATATTCTATAAAGAGGCATCAAACTCGTTCTCTCCACTCACTCACCTCCCCTGAGCCCCTGAAGGACTGGAAGAGAGAGCTCATCAAGATGAGGACCTTTCTGCTTGCTCTCGGATTCCCTCTGATCTGTGCTTCATCCCAGTTTGAACAGGCAGAGGTACCTGGATGGGCTGATCTTGGGGGTGATCTCTCTCTGTCTCTCTCCTTTTTTCTCTCTTCCCACATTTCTCAAATTTAAGTAACATGGGATTTTATGAGCATCTCAGTCCACACATATCTATAAACATGAGATGATCCTTCTCTACTTCTGTATTCCAACTCTTTCTGTGACTATCACATTTCTCCTGAAGTAAGGAAGTTAACGAAAGTTAAGGTACCAGAAGGTAACACAGTGTCCCCGACTAGTTCTTATATATCTGGTGATTCGGTTCAGCTGTTTCAGAGCCTCTCATTTCCATGCTCCCTGTGGGAATCTGACCTAATCCTGTGGGATTCTACCTGTGGAGAGCAGAGCTTGCTTGGCTACCTCCTGATTGGGTTTGTTGTTTCCTTCTGAGCTAAACCAGCTGCCATGGTTCTAATAAGTGTGGAGGGGAGACGAGAAGGAGGAGCCAGTATCCATTCCCAGGGGACCTTTCCTTTGCAGATCAGTAGGGTCTGGCAAAGCATTCTCTTAGGAGCTGATAACGTAGAGAAGATTAGTGAGGAAGGAGATCTCAGAGTCTATCTCCGTCACTGAATGTATTGATGCATGTGAGAAGGTAACCATCACCTTCTATGTCAAGTAAGTGAAAAAATTGTCCCCATGTTGAGGAACTAAATGGTTCAATTGTGACATGTGGGCTGGGCTCCAATCCATGGTGAGACGTCTTGATGATGCTCACAGAACGGAGTCTTCTGACCTCTTCATGGACCTGTGTTCTTGCTTGGAAGGAAGCTGGACATCAACAGGAGCATCCTAGAGACTCACCACTATTGGTGTTTTCTTGAAGCAGATTGTGGTTTTGAGATCCTGTTGAACCACATCCCTTAACATAAAGACCAGGAGACAGTGAGCAAAGACTCTTCCTTGGAATCCTGAGCTGAGTGCAAAGGTCCATCAGACCCCAGTATGAGTGCTGGACTCTTTCCATTGTCTGTCTATGCAATGGATTGCATAAATTAGCTTTATTGATGAATTCAAAAGAGCAGGAACTACACATTTATCCATGTCAATCATGATTCTCCAGCTGATGTTTTCTATGACAAAATTGATTCAATAGATATATATTTGACTTGGAAATTAATATTTGTACAATGATCAGGATTCTGTGGTTATGGGGATAGAGGGGCAAAAATTTAAATTCTCTATATAATATAAATGTAACATATATTCGCGTATATAGAATGTCTCATCTTCATGATTCCAATTGAAATCATTGCCCATAAGAGTGACTTAATGGTTAATCCAATGACAAAGTGTGTATAAATAAACAACTATGACAGTCCTTGAAATCAAAACACAAATATGACAATTACATCATGAAAGACTTAAATATTTTTCAATGAAGACCCAGGAGAAAATAAAAATGAGGTCTAGTTCATAGGAAGCAGAGTCTGTTATGTTTCGGTTCATGAGATTCAACACCCATTGGTCATTGAAGTTTTCAAACATGCATCTCTTACCATGCTGATCCCCCCCCAAAAATTGGAAATGACAATATGGCACCCAAATACCTCCTCTTAACATGATTATTGATGAAGTTGAAGGTGAGTTGGAATTTGGGATATCCGTATTGGGTCTTCTTCAAGTCCGATGCAAAAATTTTTGCAAGAATAAATGAGGAAAAAGGGACCTTCTCTTGGTTTGTGTTTAAGGTCCAATGGGGAGTGTCAGAAGTTCTCAGTGGTCGCCACAAAAGGACCTCATAATGTTTTTGAAGCCAAGTGTGAGTATTTGCTCTAATGTGGACTGCATGACCCAAGCCTTGAGGGGTGTTCAGATTCATGGTCATGGTGGGCACACAGATCAGGGGTCTAGACACTGGCCACCATTAGCAAACTTCTCCTTGCTCATGCCACCTTGGAAAGGCTAGTGAACTTGTGAGCATTGGAGTCACCAGAGAGAGTTAGAATAAGGTCCATATCATATCAGGTTCCCAAGTGGGATGTTGGTATTAATGATGAGTCAGAAGGGTTCCCTGTTTATATAGCTCATGGGGTTCTCTTCGTGGAGAGCTGTTTCAAAGGACCCTAAATAACACCTACGTTCCTGCAAAATTAGCCTTCTTCTCTGACAGATATGATCACTCTTACTTTTCATTGAACCAAGTATCTGAATATTAAAAAGATGTGTAATAGACACACTATCAAGGATTTATGATCTGAAAGTCTGTAACCCCAAAAGTAAGAATGAGAATAGTGAAAATAATAGCAAAATGTTTACATTAAATTCAACCTAATTTAAACTTCAGCTAAAATAACCCAAAAAATAATAGAGACTTCTATATTTTTGCTTTGACATAACAATTTTTCAAAAACACATCCTATAATATTAAAGGAACAATTGCCTACATGTTTCATTTGATGGAGACCAAAATGTCCAATGTATATTCTAGTCTTGATCAGAGATTTTTTTCTCATTGGAATATGAATATACAGCAATGTGATTCAATACAATACAACTATATTTTAATATGCATATTTATACATATATGTATTCAAAAAATAGAAGTGTGACATTTTTATAACATGAAATATGCATAATTGTGTATATATATATATATATATATATATATATATATATATATATATAAATTGAGAGAGAGAGAGAGAGATCCAGCTCTTTTTATGCTTCAAGTTGAATGTGATATGTTAATTCGACATGGGTGGAATTAAATGATAATATTGCTTAGACTGCATAATTGGGTCATAAAATTGCTGGGGATTTGAAAATTGGTTCTGTGGGATGATTTAGAAAGTGCAAGCTCTCCAACTACCATGATTCTGCAGATCCTGCAACCATGATCTTGGCTCTCAGGAAACCATTTGCCATCCATGAATGCCTAGGTGATTCCAAGGACAGGGACTCTTACAAAATTAAGATGGGGATGTGGAATTGTTAGACTTTGTCTGTAGCTTTTGTGACTGATTCTAATACAGGACGTGGAACTTTAGTGAAACAGAGATTATTCTGGAAGAAATGTGTATTATATAATAGTGTATTTCCAGCAAGTCACACCAAAGAATTTTTTAAGAAAGTGATAATTTGGAGTTTTGAAGTGTTTTTGTTTTTTCTATTGCAGACAAAGGGCAAAATTTCTTCCAAATTGAGTACTTCTCTCTTGGTGTCATAGTATTTTATAATATAAATGTGGATGGAGACGGCAAGGTTACACATATGACTCTGCTAGCTGGTAAGTATAAGTGACATTTACCGTCTGAGGCACAGCATACTAAATTCTTTTTCTTTTCTTTCTTATTTTATTTTATTTAAATTTTTTACTTATTTTTATTTTTGTAGTGATGGGGATTAAACCCAGGACCTTGTGTATGGGAGGCAAGCACTCTATCAACTGAGCTACAGCCCCAGCCCCTAGAGTAATTTCTTTTCTGTTATCAGTTCAGGAGAGAAGTATGAGCATATATGTATTTTTGTACCTAAAGCTAGTACAAAGCTTGTACTAAAAGCTAGTACTAGTACTAGTACAGAAATGTGTTCCCAGGGAAGGGTCCATTGAGTGAGGTGTACTGAATATTGCCTTCCAGGAAATAGAGACACATTGCATAGAGTGACTTACTGAAAGTCACTTCTAAAAGTTGCAAACCTTCAAAAATGAAGGAGGAGATTTTCTTTTTTTTTCTTTTATTATTTATTGATTTATTTGCTTTGCATTAGCAAGGATGACCATGCTAATATGATATGTGAAAACTTCCGATAAATTGCACCGTCTTTTAGTCTTAAATATTGGATGAATGGTCCAAAGTACTGTGGCATAAACTGTAGAATGTGTACACAGTTGAAATGAGAAGTCACTGTAGAAAATATTTCCCAAACTCAGGTCCTGGATTTGTTCTGGAAAATGAGAAAACATTAGGCAGGACTGTGTTCACACAATAAAGGGACTTGAAAGACCTCAGTGGTTCTAAGAATTACAAATGATATGATGTTCCATAAGTGGAGTTTACGTGCATTCCCATGTCACCCATGAATGACCTGGAAGTACTATTAGTCAGAGCATGGAGCTGGTGGGATCAACTGGTCTACCTGGGAGCCAGAGGATGCTTTCTAACAGAAACCTCTTCCACGTTATGCCACGTGCAAAACAGCTAACGAAGACATTCTGTGTGATGAACGTAAGATGTTTGAAGAGATGATAACGGTGGAGAAGAACATTCCAAAGCAAAACATAAGAAATGTTATTGAAACAGGTAAAGTCACTTTCCCTGTTCCTGTAGTATTCCGAAATGAACCAAAGTAGAGGGAGCTTGATTCATATCTTCCATTTGCAAAATTCAAATTCTTAGACATTGAGTAACCCCACTGATCTATTTTTTCCTTCCCTTCTCTTTCCTGGATAACTGTCCTGATATCTAAGAACCTTGCTTGATGAGCAGACCCTGGAGGTTTGTACTTCCTGACATTTTGTTTTCTTAGGTATTTTTCTCCCTCTTATGATAGTTTGCAAATGTTTCAAGGAGTGAAATGGTCCCTCCTTCAGGGTATTGAGATGACTATATGTGTTTAAAACATGGATCAAACAACACTCCTTTAGTTTTCAGAGTGGGATTCTTGAGTTGAGAGAGAGTGGGAGATTTCTTGGACGCCATGGAGAAGGGAATAGTCTGAACATTGGGGAAATCCAATGTGAATAAACAACCCTGCAATGGAAAATCTCCAATAACCCTGAACGAGACTTCTCAAAGACTTAGAGTTTTTGGAGGTGGGAAACTATTGGTCAAACCCAGCGATTCCCTATCCCTGAGATACATCTCCATCCCATATTATTCTGTATTCTGACACAGCATCTAAGATTCAGAAACTCACCTTGAACTTGAGATCCTCATCCTACACCCAACTAAGTCACTGGCATTATAAGTATGCACCATTGCTTTAAGCACAAAATTTTTAATTTGTTGCACACATGCACATGCCCCTTAGAAGCTCTCAAAGCAAGGGTGGCTTTGGAAATGTAGAATTTCCAATGAAAATGCTCCCTGTGTGATCCATACATGAACATACAAGGTCCAGAGAGAAGAGCTATATGTGAGCAGTCCTGCACTCCACTACCCAGGAGTGGATTTTTCCTTTTCATTGAAACGTTACCCAATATCATGCAACTGAGATCAGCTTGGAGATATTTTAATTTTTTTCTTTTAAATATTGACAGATCCTAATGAGATCAGGAATATTTGCAACATCATCTTATAAAGGACTTCAGAATCATCTGCATGAAGACAAAAGACTCTCTCTTTAAAACTTATGATTTCATCATTTCTGAGAAGGAGCAAACTCTGTCTTAGAGAATTGCTAATTGTTCTCTTTAATATCTTTCCTGCTCTTCCTGTATTACTAATTGATTAATAAATTTGATGTTATATGCTCAAATATGAGCCTTTGAATCCTTTAATGAGGATTTAAATGCACAGAAATATCTACTTCACTGTACCTATTAAAAAGCAGGATCCATAAATAAACAGGAGGTCATTTTAGTTAGGGAGGATTGCATGATGGCTGACTTCACATGAGGATAGGAAAATGGATGGGCTGCAACATCGCAGATGTGAGTGTACTGTGGTCAGTTATGAGGTGTCCCTCCAAAGCTCTTGTGTGAGATCATACAAGAATAGTCAGAGATGAAATGATAAAATGTGAATGCTGTAACCTAATAAATGGATTAATCCACTTGAATGGATTCACTGGGTGCTGACTCTAGGCAGGTGGGTATTGCTGGAGGAGGGGGTCCCTGGGCTGTGCCTTAGAAGTCTCTATCCTATCCCTGGTGAGCAGAGCTCTCTCTGCTTCTTGGTGCCCTGTCCTGAGATGCTGTCCTCCTCCAGGCCCTGCCTCCCTTTGGCCAGAGCCATGGAATTGGCCAACCACTGTTTGAAATTCTAAAATGCTGAACCCAGATAAACTTTTTCTCCTCTAAAAGTAGTTCTAGTAATGCATTGCATCACCACAGTAAGACAGCTGAGTAAATTTACTGATGTGGTGAATATTTTTTTTAATGAGATATCCCATGAAAGGCCAGGCTTCATGTCCAGACTGCTGAACAAAAAAAGAGAAAGATACTGAGAGAATGTAAAGAAAATGCCCACCTGACAGGGATGAGGGAAGGCTCCTCATTAGTTACAATCCTCCTAGTTTCAGATAATAATCAGATCATTATGGGTTTGAGCTGCAGGGCGTTGCCCCTGGGTGTTTGTGCTGAGGTTGAGAAATGTTCTGAACACCAATATTGAGACAGAGTCCCTCCTGTCCCTAGAAAAATATGTGAATTTCCTCTTTGATCCCAATGGCTGTCATGGAAGATCAAGGACAAAACGTCTATTCAAGCTCCTGTATCACTTCTTTAACATTTTGGTTGAATGCTTAAAGTTACTTGTAAAACCAAAGATGGTTCCCTGTGGCCTAACCAAATAGGATTACAGTACCTCTACCTCAAATGAAAGGTAACAAGGCATCTCTCAAACAGGTCCATGTTTAAATTTAAGAAGATATTACCAAAAAATGAATAACAATAATAATTCAAATCTGGCCTCTTGTCAATTTATTTTAT
>NW_026000327.1:3104599-3108480 GCF_001458135.2 Marmota marmota marmota
AAAAATAAAATACTTGGGAATCAACCTAACAAAAGAGGTGAAAGATTTATACAATGAAAACTACAGAACCCTAAAGAGAGAGATAGAAGAAGATCTTAGAAGATGGAAAAATGTACCCTGTTCATGGATAAGCAGAACCAACATCATCAAAATGGCGATATTACCCAAAGTTCTCTACAGGTTCAATGCAATGCCAATCAAAATCCCAATGACATTTCTTGTAGAAATAGATAAAGCTATCATGAAATTCATATGGAAAAACAAAAGACCCAGAATAGCAAAAGCTATTCTAAGCAGGAAGTGTGAATCGGCAGGTATAGCGATACCAGATTTCAAACTGTACTACAGAGCAATAGTAACAAAAACAGCATGGTACTGGTACCTAAACAGGCAGGTGGACCAATGGTACAGAACAGAGGACACAGAGACCAATCCACAAAATTACAACTTTCTTATATTTGATAAAGGCGCTAAAAGCATGCAATGGAGAAAGGATAGCATCTTCAACAAATGGTGCTGGGAAAACTGGAAATCCATATGCAACAAAATGAAGCTGAACCCCTTTCTCTCACCATGCACAAAAGTTAATTCAAAATGGATCAAAGAGCTTGATATCAAATCAGAGACTCTGCGCCTGATAGAAGAAAAAGTTGGCTCCGATCTACATATTGTGGGGTTGGGCTCCAAATTCCTTAATAGGACGCCCATAGCCCAAGAGTTAAATACAAGAATAAACAAATGGGACTTACTTAAACTAAAAAGTTTTTTCTCAGCAAGAGAAACAATAAGAGAGGTAAATAGGGAACCTACATCCTGGGAACAAATTTTTACTCCTCACACTTCAGATAGAGCCCTAATATCCAGAATATACAAAGAACTCAAAAAATTAAACAATAAGATAACAAATAACCCTATCAACAAATGGGCCAAGGACCTGAACAGACACTTCTCAGAGGAGGACATACAATCAATCAATAAGTACATGAAAAAATGCTCACCATCTCTAGCAGTCAGAGAAATGCAAATCAAAATCACCCTAAGATACCATCTCACTCCAGTAAGATTGGCAGCCATTGTGAAGTCAAACAACAATAAGTGCTGGCGAGGATGTGGGGAAAAGGGTACACTTGTACATTGCTGGTGGGACTGCAAATTGTTGCGGCCAATATGGAAAGCAGTATGGAGATTCCTGGGAAAGCTGGGAATGGAACCACCATTTGACCCAGCTATTCTCCTTCTCGGACTATTCCCCAAAGACCTTAAAAGAGCATACTATAGGGATACTGCCACATCAATGATCATAGCAGCACAATTCACAATAGCTAGGCTCTGGAATCAACCTAGATGCCCTTCAATAGATGAATGGATAAAAAAAAATGTGGCATTTATACACAATGGAGTATTATGCAGCACTAAAAAACGACAAAATCATGGACTTTGCAGGGAAATGGATGGCATTAGAGCAGATTATGCTAAGTGAAGATAGCCAATCCTTAAAAAACAAATGCCAAATGTCTTCTTTGATATAAAGAGAGCAACTAAGAACAGAACAGAGAAGAAGAGCATGAGGAAAAGATTACCATTAAACAGAGACGAGTGGGGGGAGAGAAAGGGAGAGAGAAGGGAAACTGTATGGAAATGGAAGGAGACCCTCATTGTTACACAAAATTACATATAAGAGTTTGTGAGGGGAAAGGGAAAAAAAACAAGGGAGAGAATTAAACAACAGCAGATGGGGTAAAGAGGGAAGATGAGAGGGAAGGGGAGGGGGGATAGTAGGGGTAGGAAAGGCAGCAGAATACAACAGTCATTAATATGGTATTATGTAAAAATGTGGATGTGTAACCGATGTGATTCTGCAACTTCTATTTGGGGCAAAAATTGGAGTTCATAACCCACTTGAATCAAATGTATGAAAGATGATATGTCATGACCTTTGTAATGTTTTCAACAACCAATAAAAAAATTTAAAAAAAGAGTGGACCTTCAAATTTTTATAGAGTTCTTCAATTTCATCTTCCAGTGTTCACTGAATTTTCTTGTACAGCTCTTCTACTTACTTGCATAGATAATTTTCAAGTATTTAATTTTTTTAGATTATTGGGAATGCCAAGGTTGTCCAAATTTCTTAGCCTGTTGAAGTACTGTGGCACTATACGACATGTATTAGTTTACCTATGTTGAATTTGTATCTTTTTTTTCTTTGCTAAACTCTTTTATAAACTCGGCAAGCCATTTGATGGTGTTTTTGCATCTTCTAAATATAATAATACCATCAGCAATCAGAGATATTTGGACTTCTTTTGTTCTCTTTATATCCTTTGATTTCCTTTTCTTGTCTTATCCCAATGGCACATGTTTCAAGGACTATATGAAATAGGATTAGTTACACTGAACAGTCTTTTGTGCTTTCTAAATTAAAAGGAAATTCTTTCAGTTTTTTCCTCCATTTATCATGATATTTACCTTTGGTTTATAATAAATGCCCTGTATGTCATTGATGTAAGTAGTGAGAAAGTAAGTACATTAGTGAGAATCTGTATCAAAATAAAATATAAAAAGTGCTAATAATGTGGCTCAGTGGTTAAGCTCCTCTTGTTTTGGTCCCTGGGAACAAAAAATAGTCATGAAAATCAAAACATTATGAAAACCTGTATCCATCCAAATCATATAAACATATATCGCCTAATATTACCAAGGGAAACCAGCCATACAATGAAAGGTTAACTCATTCTAAGCCAGTGAATTACCCAAGAGATAGAAGATGATGTAGCTCTCCGATAATCAATCAATGTAATTAAGCCCTTTATTAGAGAGAAGGTGGAGTTTCTGACATGGGCTGAATTGAGTTCCTTGTTGGCCAATTCCTATGTGGAAATCTGTCCCCCAGGATAACGTAGACATAATGAGGCACTTGGGGTAAGTACTAGCTCAGTATGGATCATGTCCATATAAAAAGAGGAAATGTGAACTTCCAAGGAGCAGCATGGATGGTGGAGAAGACAGAGAACCATGTGAGACCAGGATAAGATGGCTGCCATGTGCCAGTCCACCATGGACTTCAGAGGAGCCAGGCCTGCCCACTCACTGGAACGGTCACAGATGGACACCTTCGCATCATCTGTGATCCATGAAAAGATCACTGACTCACACCATTATGTTTTCATGGCATTCATAGGACCAGTGGATACCCACATGAAGATCAGCAAATTTTCTTTTGATGTCTGAGAGTTTTTAAATTAAAATAATCATGTCCTTCAAACCCTTCATCTTTGCCTACTGTTAAGACTGTATGGGATGAGTTAGTGGCTGGGGCTGCCATGACACAGCCCCACTCTGCTGGCTTATAGGACAGGGTGTGTCTTCCCACAGCCCTGAGGGCTGACCTCTGAGTGGGCACCTCTGGGACCAATGACCTTCACCTCTGGGAAGAAAACTCTCCTCTGTCTGCTCTCAGCCCTGTGCCACCCAAGTCTTCTAAGGGTTCACATTTCCTGTGGCTTTTCCCATCCCAGTGATGTGCTGTCCTTGGGACTGACTCAGTTGACCCTACAAATGCAGACCTTCAGGTTTCAATTCCTGACTTGTTTATTTATTTTATCAACTTAGGAAAGTTTTTAGCCAACAGGGACCCTCCTTTTGAAGAACTATTTTGCTGTATAGAGTCTTTTCTCTATTTCATCACTTTGATTGTGTCTCAATATTGTTGTATGATCTTTGGACTATCTCTCAAATATATATATATATATAAAATCTACACACATTATATATATTCATTCATTTATTTTTGTGTATATATCTATATATGAAATATAAATAATACATACATACATGTATATATATATATATATATATATATATATATTTTTTTTTTTTTTTTT
>NW_026000327.1:3108913-3127169 GCF_001458135.2 Marmota marmota marmota
TTTTTTTTTTTTTTTTTTTTTTTTTTTGTAGGACGGAAATTTGAGCATAGGGAGGTCCTACAACTGAGCTACATCCCCATGTATTTTATTTTATTTTTTAATTTAGATACTGGGTCTTGCTCACTACCTGAGCCTGGCTTTGAACTGGTGATCCTTCTGACTCAGTCTCTTGAGTACCTGGAATTACAGTCCTGTACCATCCCACCAATGGGTTGTGATAAATTGGAAGACATACAAGAAATTGATCATTTTATATTGTGTGGTAACCTTTCTTCTTGCAAGACTATTCTGATAGTTTAGATTTTTGCATATTTGAACATAATGTATCTCCAAGTGGTCATCAGGACCTCTCCTACGTGGAGTTCTTGAAATACTTGATGTGTAGAAAATATTTCTCTATAATATTTGGTCTGAACGAATTCTGCAAGAATGGTGTCCTCTTTAATATGCACCCAGGGAAGTCCATTCCTTTCCAAAATTTCCTTGTAAAATGTGTTTTTTTTTTTACTTAGTTGGTTTCAAATATTTGTCCCTGAGAAAGCAGAGGGTAAACTTCAATCCTCGTTGTTTGGTTCCTTTAATGACCTGAATAAAACAACCTACAGTCTGTGCCCATGGGTCCTGAGGTCTGTTGGACATGCATTCAGAGCCCAGGGACTTCAGGTCTAGCTGTGGGTGATTCCTGCCCTGGTCTGAGTTTCCTGGATTCACAGATCCCTGATATTGCCAAAGATTTCCAAGTCCCAAGGCACCTGTCTGCACACATGTCACCTGCGTGGAGCTGTCTCTGCTGACTGTCCTCCTGTAGGTTTGGCAACACCCACCTCCATTCTCCTCCAAGGTATCTGTCTTAGGAAGGGGCATTTCCTAAAGGGAGACTTTCCTCAAAGGGACAATGTTCTTTTTCTCCTCATTAGCATTTTGTCCACCACCTAAGGGACAATGGCATATGCCAGCACCTTCTGATGGTTGCTCTTTGATCATATGAGACCCTCTGCAGTCTTTGGACTCTGTGAATGATGTGTCCAAATCTGCAAAAGGGGACTTTCATTGGTGATCTCCTTCTGCTTTGGCCCCGTGTCAGATGTCACCTGTCTCTCCCACATCGATGACCAAGAACCACCACAGTCTTGGGAAATATGGGGAATATTACTCTAGGTACAGGAGGGACTCTCTCTCAATATTGGTGTTCAGAATATTTCTGAATCTCAGCACAAACACCCAGCGGCACTGCCCTGCTGCTCAAACACATAATGATCTGATTATTATCTGAAACTAGGAGTATTGTAACTAATGGGGATCCTGCCCTCATCCCTGTCAGGTGGGCATTTTCTTTACATACTCTCAGTCTCTCCTGTGACTTTCCTTTCTCTTTTTTTGTTCAGCAGTGTGGACATGAAGCCTGGCCTCTCATGGGATATCTGATTAAAAAAAAAAAATTCACCGCATCAGTAAATTTACTCAGCTGTCTTACTGTGGTGATGCAATGCCTGATTGGACCTGTTTTTAGAGAAGGAAAAGTTTATCTGGGCTCAGCGTTTTAGAAGTTCAAACTGTGGTTGCCAATTCCATGGCTCTGGACCAAGGGGAGCAGAACAAGATGGCGGCAGGGCCTGGAGGAGGAGAGCAGCTCAGGACAGGGCACCAGGGAGCAGAGAGAGAGCTCTGCTCACCAGGGACAGGATAGAGACCCCAAAGGCACAGCCCAGTGACCCCCTCCTCCAGCAATAGCCACCTGCCTAGAGGAGCACCCAGGGAGTCCATTCAAGTGGATTAATCCATTTATTAGGTAACAGCATTTGCATCTTATCATTTCATCTCTGACTATTCTTGCATGATCGCACACAGGAGCTTTGGAGGGACACCTCATGACTGACCACAGCACACTCACATCTGCGATGTTGCAGCCCATCCCTTCCCCTATCCTCATCCTTAACTAAAATGACCTCCTGTTTTCTTATAGATCCTGATTTTTAATAGGTACAGTGAAGTAGGAATTTCTGTGCATTTAAATCCTCATTAACGGATTCAAAGACTCGTATTTGAGTATATACGATCAAATTTATTAATCAGTTAGTTATACAGGAATAGCAGGAAAGATATTCAAGAGAACAGACAGCAATTCTCTAAGACAGAGTTTGCACCTTCCCAAAATGTTGCAATCATAATTTTAAACAGAGAGTCTTTTGTCGTCATGCAGTTGATTCTGAAGTCCTTTATAAGATGATGTTGCAAACATTCCTGATCTCATTAGGATCTGTGAATATTTAAAAAAAAATTAAAGTATCACCAAGCTGATCTCAGTTGCATGATATTGGGTAGTGTTTCAATGAAAAGGAAAAATCCACTCCTTGTTAGTGGAGTGCAGAACCATTCATACACAGCTCTTCTCTCTAGACCTTGTCTGTTCATGTATGGATTCCACAGGGATCATTTTCATAGGAAAATCTACATTTCCAAGGTCACCCTTGCTTTGAGACATTCTAAAGGGCATGTGTATATGTGCAACAAATTATAAATTTTGTGCCTGAAGCAATGGTGCATGGTTGCAATCCCAGGGACTCAGCAGGCTAACAAATGGGGATCTCAAGTTCAAGGTGAGTTTCTGAATCTTGGATGAGGTATCAGAATAAAGAGTAAGATGGGTGGAGATGTAACTCAGGGCTAGAGAGTCCCTAGGTTTAACCCCTAGATCCCCACCTCCAAAATTGTAGTCTTTGAGAAATCTCCTCTAGGGTTATTGAAGATTTTCCAAAGCAGGGTAGTTTATTTACACTGGAACTCACCAATATTAAGGCTATTTCATTCTCCACGGCTTCACAGAATGTTCTCCCACTCTCTCCCAACTCAAGAACCCCACTCTGAAAACTAATAGAGTGTTGTTTGTTCCATGTTTTCAACACATATACTCATCTGAAGGAGGGAACATTTCATTCATTCATACATATGCCAAGTATCATGAGGGGAAAAATATCCAACAGAATAAATGTCAGGAAGTATAAACCTCAAGTGTCTGCTCATCAGGCAAGGTCCTTAGACATCAGGACAGTTATCTGGGAAAGAGAAGGAAAGGAAAAATCTAGATCAGTGGGGTTTCTCAATGTCTAAGGATTTGAATTTTGCAAATAAAAGATATGAATCTAGCTCCCTGTCCTTTGGTTCATTACAGAATACTACAGGAACAAGGAAAGCGACTTTACCTGTTTCAATAACATTTCTTATGTTTTCCTTTGGAATGTTATTTTCCACTGTCAGCTCTTCAAACTTCTTTTGCACATCTTCACTCAGATTGTCTTCCTGAGCTGTTTTGCATGTGGGATAACATGGAACAGGTTTCTGTTAGAAAGCATCCTCTGGGTCTGAGGTAGACCAGTTGATCCCACATCTCCATGCTCTGACTAATACTACTTCCAGTCATTTATGATTGACATGGGAACGTGGAAAAATTCCACTTATGGAAATCATATCATCCTGTAATTCTTAGGACTACTGAGGACATTCAAGATCCTTTATTGTGTGAATTCAATCCTGCCTAATGTTTTTGTATTATCAGGGGCTAAGCTTTGGAAATTATTCTATACTGTGCCTTCTCCTTTCAACTCTGTCTACATTCTAGAGTCTATGCCCCTGGATTCTGGATCATTCATCCAGTATTCAATAGCACAGGAGGGGTGGTGATGATCTGGGCTTTCCACCTACCACATTAGCATACTCATCTCTGCTAATGCAAAATGAGGAAAAGAGAGAGAGAGAGAGAGGAGAGAGAGAGAGAGAGAGAGAATCTCCTCATTCATTTTTAAGGGTTTCAAAGTTTTAGAAGTTCCTTGCAGTAGGGCATCATATGAAATGTGTTTCTATTTCCTGGAAGGCAATATCTCAGTACACCTCACTCAATGGACCCTAATGTGGGAACACATTTCTGTACTAGTACTAGTACTAGCTTTTAGTAAAATCTTTATACTAGCTTTAGTTATAAAAGTACATATATGCTCATACATCTCTCCTGAACTTATAATACAGAAAAAAATTATTATAGGGGCTGGGGCAATAGCTCAGTTGGTAGATTGCTTGCCTCCCAAGGTCCTGGGTTCAAATCCCAGCTATACAAAAAAAGAAAAAGAAATCACTATGTTGTGTTTTAGATGACAAATGTCACTTATACTTACCAGCAAGCACAGTCATATGGGTAACCTTGCCGTCTCCATCCACATTTATATTATAAAATACTATGACACCATCAGAGAAGAACTCGACTTTGAAGAAATTTTGCCCTTTGTCTGTGATAGAAAAAGAATCACTTCAAAACTCTAAATAATCACCTTTAAAAAAAAATCTTTGGTGTGACTTGCTGGCAACACACTATTCTGAACGCTTTGGTCCAGAATAATCTCTGTTTCACTAATGTTCCACATCCTATCTTGGAATCAGGCACAGACGCTGCAGAGAGAGGCCAACAATTCCATGTCCCCATCTGAACGTGGTAAAGGGTCCCTGTCCTTTGAATCACCTAATCATTCATAGATGGTAAGTGGTTTATTGAGAGCCATGATCCTGGTTGCAGGATCTGCAGAATCATGGTAGGAAGTATTTTTCAAAATTTGTTACTTTCAAGCCTAAATATAGAAGTCTGTATTATTTTGGGGGGTTGCTTTTAGCTGAAGGTCAAATTAGGTTGAATTTAGTATAAATAGTTTGCTGTTATTTTCACTATTCTAATTCTTACATTTGGGGTTTCAGACTTTCAGAATCTGAAATAGTGTGTCTATTCCACATCTTTTAATATTCAGATTGTTTGTTCAATAAAAAGAAGAAGGCTAATTTTGAAAAAAAAAATGTTGTAACTTAAGGTCATTTTAAACAGCTCTCCATGCAGAGACCCCATGAGCTATATAAACAGGGAACCCTTCTGACTCATCATTAGTACCAACATCCCACTTGGGAACCTGAGATGATATGGACCTTATGCTAACTCTATCCGGTGACTCCAATGCTCAACAGTTCAGCAGCATTTCCAAGGTTTCATGAGCAAGAAGTTTGCTAATGGTGGCCAGTGTCCACACCCTCCGATGTGTGTGCCCATCAAGACCACGAATCTGAACACCCCTCAAGGATTGGGTCACGCTGTCCACCTTAGAGAAAATACTCACATTTGGCTTCATAAATATCATGAGGGCCTTTGGATGATCTGACTAAGAACTTCTGACACTCTCCATTGGACCTTGAAAACAAACCAAGAGAAGCCCATTTTTGCTTATCTATTCGTGCAGAAATCTTCATATTTCACTTGAATACGGATATGAGTGAGGAGATAATTGAGATGGGAAAATCCATCGTTGAGGTCACTCTTCTATGCATTGAATGTCTCCATGTTATGCGATGTTTTTGGATGATCTATGGCACAGTTACTCAACCTCGGCAATTACCAGCTCTGGGTGGGATGGGTTAGGTTGTGTTAGAGACTCCCGGACATTGTCCAGCTTCATAATCACTGGCCTGAACCCAAAACATAATCTTAGCTCTCACTGCCATTGGGACAGCCAGAGATCTGCAGGTCTGACCACGTAGCCAGTGGAGGGGTTTGCAAGGAGACTCCCACTTCAGGATGACAAGAAAATGTATGCACATTCCTATGCATGTATACATACTATAGGTGCATAATATTTCTATGCATAGGCATGCATAAATTATAGATACCTAATATTATATTAACAATGTTAAATCCTTAATATTACCAATATTCCACCTAAACAATCTCTATATATGCACATGACATGAATATGCATACTTTTATTTTCTCCTGTCTTAATTATCAGAGCTCCAACTCTCATACAAATGCTGCTGCTCCTGTGAATGTCTTCTGGTAATTCAGGATACAGTTCTTTCCAAGCAGGGACACAGACGCAAACACAGAATTGAGCACAGAAGTGACCTCTGTTGTGTCAGAGGTTTCCCCTGTTGTTCCATTACATTGGGGATGATTTTCACTTACTTGGAGTACAAGAGGAAGTCTATCTTGTTGCCTCCATCACTACAATCCAAGTGACGGAAATGGAACCTCATCTCTCCATATTCACTAATCTTCTCTAAGTCATCAGCTCCCACGAGAATGGTGTGCCAGTCCCCGGTGACCTGCAAAGAAAAGGTCCCCTGGGAATGGCTATGGGCTCCTCTTGTTCTGCTCTCATCCACACTATTTATCACCACGGCAGCTGGTTTAGCTCAGAAGAAAAACTAAATCCAGTCAAGAGGTCGCCATGCAAGCTCTACTCTCCACAAGGTACAATTGTATCAGAGAAAGTCACGAATCAGATTCCCACAGAAGAATGGAAATGAGAGGCTCAGAAACTAAGCAATATCAGAAAATATATGGCAACTAGGAGATAGCATTTTGGCACATTAATTTTTTTACATTTATTTACTTAAAGGTGAATGTGATAGTCATAGAAAGAGTTGAATGACATGAACAGGGAAGGTTAATATCATGAATATAGATGTATGTGGACTGAGATGCTCAAAAAATCTCATGTCAAATAAAATTGAGAAATATGGGAAGAGAAAGAGAGAGAGAGAGAGAGAGAGAGAGAGAGAGAGAGAGATATCACCCCAAGATTAGCCCATCCAGGTACCTCTGCTGGGTCTATCTGGGATGAAGCACAAATCAGGCTGAATCCAAGAGCCAGCAGAAAGTTCTTCATCTTGATGAGATCTGTCTTCCACTCTGCAGAAGCTCAGGGGAGGGGGGCACTGGACATAACGAGTTTGATGCCCCTTTATATAGCATTGTTGACTTGACATGACAGGCAATAAATCCATTGTTTTCATCCTGTGATCTTCTGTCTGCTCAGTGTTTCCTGGTTGGCAGGGATGAGCTCTCTAGGAAATCCTGATATTTATCTAATGCTATGAATATTGGGAAAACTTTAGTTTGGCCAAATAATTGACCTTTATGTATGGCTCTCACACAAAGCCTGTCATTTATTCCAAGGACAGTAATGTTTCTTTCCTCTTTGATCCCCCATGGCTGAATGGAAGATAAAGAACAAAGCATCTATCACAAGTTCCTGTATCACTTCTCTAATATTTTAGTTGAATGCTCACAGATACTTCTAAAATCAAAGGTGGTACCCTGTGGCCTAATCAAATTAGATTATGGTATCTCTACCTCAAATGCAAGGAAACAAGGCATCTCTCAAACACGTCCAAGTTTAGATTTAAGAAGATATTACAAAAACTGATAATAATCATACAAATGCTAGCCTCTTGCCAATTTATGATTTTTTGTTTTGTTTTGTTTTGTTTGTTTTATTTAGATCCATGCTCTTTCAAGTGATCCAGTTGAATTATCCTTGGGTCAACAACCACATTAGATCAACCACAGCCAATCACTCTGAAAGGACTAGGACACTTGCTATAGGATCTACACCAGGGGCAACTGTGAGGATCCTGTCAACAGCTAAAATACACCTGTATATTGGATCTATGACCTGGAATTTCTTCTGGAAGATTTTTAGTCTCTTGTCTAATTCCTACATATTTGAACAATTTTGATATAGGTTTTGTGCAGGGTGAGGAATATGGGCCCTATTTTATTTTTCTACCAATAGCTATCCAGTTCACCTGCACCATTTTGTAAAGCGTCTCTCATCCCCCAGAATATATTCTTGGCAACGAGTCAAATACTAGATACTATACTCACAGGAATTTGTCTCAGTGTCCTCTATTCTGTTTTTGGTCTTCATGCCAATATTGGTGGAACTTCCATGCTCTGTTTGCTCTATACCTCAGTAGTGTCCTTTTCAGATCAGGCATTTTGGTGTCTTCTGCTTTAATAACCTTAATTATTATTCCTTACCCTGTTCAGGTTCTCTGATTCTTACAAACGCATTTAAAGATATTTTTTCTAGTGTAGTTAAAAATGTAATTCACTGTTGAGAGCCACAGCCGAAGGGGCCCCAGCAAACTTCCAGCTGCCAGCTTATTGGCTCCTCTGTGGTGATGCTCATTGGGTTGTTTTCCCACTCTCTCAGATCACGGAGCTGCTCATTGGGGGACTCTTTTTGCTCCACCTATGGGACCCAACCAATCGGCCTCAAGAGCAGGAGGAGTGTGGGGTTCGGAGGCTTGTGGGAAGCCTGTGGTGGCAGTTGGGCTCTGAGGGAGTTCCTGAAGAGCTTGTGTAGTGCCGGTGTGTGTTCTAAAAATAAAGTTCATTTCAGCTTGACAAGTGGCTGGTGAATTGTGCCCATCCAGACTGTGGCAATTCATATTTTCATGGGGAGTGCTATGAATTTGTTTATTGTTTGTAGGATGTCTAGTTTTGCAATATTAATTCTGCCTCCAAGAACATGGAATGTTCTTCTTCCATGGTTTTCTTCAATTTCTTTCTTCAATGTCTGTGAATTTCCTTGTAGGGCTCTTTTAACTTCTTGTTTAGATAATATCCAAGAATATATTTTTTGAGATTGTTGTGATTGGAATGGTTTTCCAAATTTCTTTGCCTGCTGCATTAACTTTGTTGGCAATCTATTGGTTTATATGTGTTGATCTTGTATCTTGCTTCTTTGATAAACTAATGTATAATCTCTAGAATTATTCTGGTACAGGTTTTCATTTTGTGAATATGGTAATATTATCAGCAATTTCAGATAGTTGGCCTTCTCTTTTTTGCTTTTTGTATCCTTCAATTTCCTTTTCTTGTCTGATCACTTTGGCTAATGTTTCAAGGACTATAAGTATTAAAATGGTGACAGAAGACACACTTATATTGTTCCTGAAATACGAAGAAATTCTTTTAGTTTTTCTCCATTTACTACTATATTGACTTTGGGTTTGTCATAAATGGCCATTATGTGGTTGATATAAGCTCCTTTAATTAATAGCGAGACTCTAAGCAAGTTAGTGAGATTCTGCCTCAAAATAAAATATGAAAAGGTCTGGGCTTCTGACACAGTGATTTAACTTCCCTCATTTAGTTCCCTAGCATCAAAAAATATTAATAAGAATGAAATGATATAAATAAAACCTATGTCCACCCAAAGAATTTAGAAATACGTAGCATAATATCCGCTAAATGAAAGCAGCCATACATTTAAAGGTTAACTCCTCCTGACCAAGTGACTTACCCAAGAGATATAAGATGATGTAGCTATCTGATAATCAATCAGTTTCATTAAGCACTTTATCAGAGAGAAGATGAAGTTCCTGATAGGGGCTGAACTGAGTTCTCCATCTGACAATTCCTATACTGAAATCTGTCCCACAGGACCAGGGTCTTCAGTGGGTAATTAAGCCAAAATGAGGGGCTTGGTATTTGCACCAATTCATTTGGATCATGTCCATGATAAAAGAGGAAATGTGAACTTCCAAGGATCAACATGGACGTTGGAGAAGAGAGAGAATACCAAGTGATCCCAGGACAAGATGGTGGCCATCTGCCAATCCAGGACGGCACCTTAGGTGGAACCAGACCTACCCACTCACTGCAAGGACCACCATCAGATTTGCATTCCCACTGTCTGTGATCCATGAAAAAAACACTGACTCTCACCATCACATTTGCATTTAATTAACAGCACTAGTTGATGCCTACCTGAAGTTCACCACGCTTCTTTTTTGGTAATGGAGAGTTTTATATTAGAATGCTCATGTTTTTCAATCCCTTCTTCATCATCCATGGTGAGGAATGTAAGGGATAGTTAGTGGCTGTGGCTGCTATGGCAAAGCCCCATGCTTCTATATCATAGGGCAGAATTTATCTCCCCAGAGATGTGAGGGCTGACATATGGATACTAATAATCTTCACCTCTGGGCAGAAGGAATTTCTCCGCATCTTCTGAGCCTTGTAGCAACCAAATTTTCTAAGAGTGTAACTTTCCTTTGAATTCTCCCCATTCCTCTGAGGAACAGTCCACATGAATAACTGAGTTGATCTTACCATTGGAGCTCTTCAAGTTGCAGATTTTCTGTTGATAGGAGCCCTCTCCTTGGTTTCCTGAACTCAGAGCACCCTGATCCTGCACCTAGGTTTCCAAATCCCTGGGGACCTGTCTGTAGGTATTAGAAGCTGCCTGGCTGGTCATTAGCATTTTGTCCACATATAAGGGACTCTTACTTTATTTCAGCATCTTCTGATAATGGTCCTTGATCAAAGGAGACCTCTACAGTCATTAGACTTGGAAAAGGATCTGTCCACGTCTGCAACTGGAATCTTCACTCAATGCTCTTTTCCTGCCTTGACCCCATATCTGATTTCACCTGTCTTGTGCATAATGATGACTAAGAACCATAGTCCTGGGAAATAAAGCCCAGACCTCTGAACTCCCCCGCTCCCCCCTCCCCTCTGATCTTTTCCCTCTTTCTTTAATAATATATATCAACACAATAACCCAGCAGGGACTAGGAGGAACCCTCTCTAAACCCAGTCACTGAGGACATCAAGTTTCAGATTCCTTGTTGATTTGGAGCTCTCTGTTTCCTGAAATCATAGCACCCTACTCTTCCACCTAGGTTTCAAAATCCCCAGGGACCTGTATTGGAAACTGCCTAGCACTCTTTTCTGACAGTTGTCATCTAGGTTTGGGATGACACACCTCCCATCTCCTACAAGACATCGGTCTTAGGGAGATACATTCATTTCTTCTCAATTATTTGCCACAATCTACTGGGACTACTCAAATATATAGAACTTTCTTTTGGCTGGTCATTAGCATTTTGTCCACATACAAGAAACTCTTACTTTATACCAGCATCTTCTGAGGAAGGTTCTTTGATCAAAGGAGACCTCTGCAGTCATTAGACTTGGAGAAGAATCTGTCCATGTCTGTAACTGGAATCTTCACTCAATGCTCTTTTTCTGCTTTGACCCCATATCTGATTTCAGCTGTCTTGTGCATAATGAGGACTAAGAACCACAGTCCTGGGAAATGTGGTCCAGATCTCTGATCTCCCCCCACTCCAGTCTCTCTCTCTCTCTCTCTCTCTCTCTCTCCCTCTCCCTCTTCCTCTCCCTCTCTCCCTCTCTCCCTCTCTCCCTCTCTCCCTCTCTCCCTCTCCTCTAATCTTCTCTGTCTTTCTTTCATAATATATATCAACACAGGGACCTCAGTGATCTAAACCTGATCATGGGGACATTTCTGAAATTCACTCCCAACCCCTGCAGTACATTCATGCAGCTGAACCACAGAAGATTTGAACATTGTCTGATATTATATAAAGGAACATTTTTCAGGCCAAAAAGACTCTTCACCCTCATTCATGTAAGAAGGGACATTTTACTGCAACTTGTAAGTCTATGATTTCCTATTTTCTTTTCTTTTTTTCCTTTTTAAGCACAGTCTTCATACACAGTCTGGTCTCTTAAGTTGATCTGATGAAAAAAAGTTTTCTGTTGCATCATAAAAGAACACGTTTAATAAGGTTTTTGCCTTTGGTGTTACAAAGACCTTATGAGTACAATTTTATAGGAGGAGAATTTTTAGTTGTGATTCATGGATTTAGAGGTTCAGTCCATGGATGGCTGACTTCATTGGCTCTGGCCCAATGGGTATCAGAACAAAGTGGCGGAAGGGCCTGGAGGAGGAGAGAAGCTCAGGACAGGGCATGAGGAAACAGAAAGAGCTCTGCTCACCAGGGACAGGATACAAACCCCAAAGGCACAGCCCAAGGACCTCCTCCTCCAGCCACACTCCACCTGCCTACAGTCACTCAGTCCATTCAAGTGGATAATCTACTGATTAGGTCACAGCTCTCATACTCAATCATCTTACCTCTGAACATCATTTCATAGTCTCACTTGATCTTTTGGGTCCCTTCATATCTAAACAAGAACACACTCATGTATGTGTGATGTTGCAGCCCATCCCTTTCTCTGTACTCATGATACATTGCACAGTTGCACAATCAACCTTAACTAAAATGGTCTCCTGTAGATCCACTGTTGAATATAGCATCAGAGTAGATATTTCTGTGAATTGAAATTGTCATAAACTTATCCAAAGACACAGTTTGTGCATATAAAGTCAAATTTATTAATCAGTTAGGAATACAGAAATAGCAGGAAAGATATAGAAGAGAAATAATGGGTAATCCTTAAGACAGGGTTTGCAACTTTACAGAAAAAAAGAAATTACAATTTTAATAAAAGAAGGGCATTTTATCGTCATAGAGATGATTCCTGAGCCCTTGAAAAGATGATGTTGCAAGCATTCCTGATCTCATTAGGATCTGTAGGATTCAAAAGAAAAACAAAGTAAAATATGGCCAAGCCAAACTTAATGATATGATATTGGGGAGTGTTAGAATGCAAAGGAAAAATCCAATCCTGGGTACTGGGGTGCAGAAACACTCACATGCAACTCTTTTCTTGGACATTATATGTTCATGTATGAGTTGTACAGGGGTCACTTTCATAAGAAACCTACACTTTCAAGGTCACCTCTTGCTTTGAGGGATCCTAAGATGCATGTGCATGTGTGCAACAATTTAACATTATTTTTTTTGTGCCAGGAGCAATGGTGCATGCCTCCAATCTGAGGACTCAGAGACTGTATCAAGAGCAGGAGGATCTCAAGTTCAAGGTCAGCTTCTGCGTCTTAGAGGCCATGTCAAAATAAAGAATAAGATATGGTAGAGATTGACTCAGTGGTAGACTGTTCCTGGGTTAAAACTCTGGTACCTTTCCCTCCAAAATCTGAAAGCCTTTGAGAAATCTCCTTTAGGGATATTGAAGATTTAACCATTGCAAGGTAATGTATTCCCCAATGTTAATACTATTCCATTGTCCATGGCTTCTCAAAATGCTGTCCTACTGTCTCCCAATAAGAGATCCCACTCTGAAAACTAAAGCAGATTTGTTTGATTCATGTTTTAAATGCATGTAGTCATTCAACACACTTAAGGAGAGACCATTTCACTCATTCAGACCTATGCCAAGTATCATAAGGGGAAAGTAATACCGAACAAAACAAAATGTCAGGATGTACAAACCTCAAGTGTCTGCTCATCAGGCAAGGTCCTTAGGCAGCAGGACAGTTGTCTGTGAAAGAGAAGGGAAGGGAAAGTCTAGATCACTGTGGTTTCTCAATGTGTAATGATTTGCATTTTGCAAATGGAAGATATGAATCAAGCTCCCTCTCCTCTGCTTTATTTCAGAATACTACAGGAACAGGGAAAGTGACTTTACCAGTTTCAATAATATTTCTTATGTTCTCCTTTGGAATCTTGGATGCCACTGTCACCTCTTCAAACTTCTTCTTCTGTTCTTCACTCAAACTGTCTTCCTTAGCTATGTTTCATGGGGGATATGGAAGAGGTTTCTGTTAGAAAGCTTCCTCTGGGTCCCAGGTAGACCAGCTGATCGCACCAACTAAGAGTACTTCCAGGTCATTTATGGGTGATATAGGAATGTGGGTAAATTCCACTTATGGAAATCATATCATCTTGTAATTCTTAGGACTACTGGGGACATTCAAGACCCTTTATTGTGTGAATTCAAACCTGCCTATTTTTTTTCATTTTCCAGAACACCTCCAGGACCTAAGCTCTGGGAAATATTCTGTACTGTGGCCTCTCATTTCAACTCTGCCTATATTCTAGAGTTTATGCCCCCATATTCTGGACCATTCATCCAATATTCAATATCAGAAGATTGTAAGTGTTGATCTGAACTTTTCTCCTAGCACATTAGCATGGTCATCCCTGCTGCAAAGCAAAAAACAAAATAAAACAAAAAGAAAAAAACAACCAAAAAAAGAAAATCTTTCTTTAATCTTTGATAAAATAAGTTTTAAGCTGCATCAATTTCAAAGGTGAATCTAAGACCTCAAAGGTTCAAATTTATCTTTTGTTTGCTCTGAGGCAAGACGCAAAAGTCTTAGCCCTGGCAGTATTGGAGCAGCGTATGTTATGAGTGGTGTTCTTGAGTATTTATTTTAAGAATGGTAACTTTAAGTTTTGAAAGTATTCAAAAAATTATGATAAAATGAAGGGTTGATGGTGGAGACCACTATGGTCCTTAGTACTGATATGTGGGAACTGAATTTGAATTTTAATATAAATTAATAGGTTTCCATATTGTTCATTGGTGCTTTTTAATTTTCTATAAGATTGGATTCAGCATTGCATATTCACAATTATAGGCATATAATCTAAATTCAACTTTAAAAAAAATAAGAAAGAAAGAAAAAAAAAAACAAATTACTCTCCTGTGCTTCAAAGAGTACATGTCACTTACACTTACCAACAACAGAGGTCACATGAGTAACCTTGCCATTTCCATCCACATGTATAGTATAAAATACTATGATACCATTGGAGAAGTACTCGATTTGGAAGAAATTTTGTCCTGCATCTGTCATTGAAAAAGAAACACTTCAAAACTCTAAATTATCGCCTTTCTTACAAAAATCATTTGGTGTGAGTTGCTGGCAGCACACTATCATAGACCCTTTTTCCCCCAACAATCTCTCTTTCACTAATGTTCCATGTCCTGTGTTAGAATCAGGCACAGAAGCTTCAGACAGAAGCCAACAATTCCATGTCCCTGTCTGAATGTGGTAAAGAGTCCTGACCTTGGAATCCCCGAGGCATTCATGGATGGCAAGTGATTTCCTGAGAGCCAAGACCCTGGTTGCAGGATCTGCAGAATCATGGTAGGTGGAGAGCTCACACTTTCTAAATCATCCCACAGCAACAAATTTTCAAATCCTAAGCAATTTTATGACTCACTCATCCAATCTAAGCAATATTATCATGTAATTCCACCCATGTCGAATGAATACATCACATTCAACTTGAACCATAATAAGAGCTGGATATCTCTAACTCTCTCTCTCTCTCTCTCTCTCTCTCTCTCTCTATTATATATATATATATATATATATATATATATATACACACACACACACCCACACACACATATATTTATACATATGTTCATGTTATAAAAATGTTACCCTTTTATTTTTCAATACATACACACATATATGTTTAAATATGATATGTCAAGAAATTTGTAATGTTTTGAACAACCCACAATAAAAAATTAAAAAAATAAATAAATAAATAAAATAAATATACAAATATATGCATATTAAAATATAATTGTACCTTATTGAAACATATTGCTGTGTATTCATATTCCAATGAGAAATGAATCTTCTCCGATCAAGACTAGAATACTATATTGGACATTTTTGTCTCCATCAAATGAAACATGTAGGCAAGTGGTCTTTTAATATTATAGGATGTGTTTATGAAAATTTGTTATATTAAAGCAAAAATGTAGAAGTCTGTATTATTTTTGGGGTTGTTTTAGCTGAAGTTTAAATTTGATTGAATTTAGTGTAAATATTTTGCTGTTATTTTTTATTATTCTCATTCTTACATTTGGGGATTCAGACTGTCAGATCATAAATTCTTGATAGTGTGTCTAGTACACATCTTTTTAGTATTCAGATAGTTTGTTCAATGAAAAGCAAGAGTGATCATATCTGTCAGAGAACAAGGCTAAATTTGCAGGAATTTTAGTGGTATTTAATGTTGTTTTAAACAGCTCTCCATGCAGAGAATCCCATGAGCTATATAAACAGGGAACCCTTTTGACTCATCATTTATACCAACATCCCACTTGGGAACCTGAGATGATATGGACCTTATTCTAACTCTCTGGTGACTCCAGTGCTCACCAGTTCACCAGCCGTTCCAAGGTTGCATGAGCAAAGAGAAGTTTGCTAATAGTGGGCAGTTTCCACACCCCCTGATGTGTGTGCCCACCAAGACCAAGAATCTGAACACCCCTCAAGGCTTGGGTCACACAGTCCACATTAGAGCAAATACTCACACTCGACTTCATAAACATCATGAGGTCCTTTTGTGGAAACCACTGTGAACTTCTGACACTCCCCGTTGGACCTTAAATGCAAACCAAGAGAAGGTCCCTTATTCCTCAGCTATTCTTACAAAAATGTTGTATTGGTCTTGAAGAAGATCCAATACTGATATCCCAATCTTAAACTCACCTTCAACTTCATCAATAATCATTTTAACTGGAGGCGTTTGGGGTGCCATATGGTCTTTTAAAATTTCCTTTTTTTTTGCATTCAGCATGGTAAGAGATGCATGTTTGAAAACGTCACTTACCAATTGGTGTTGAAACTCATGGTCTGAATTGTAACAGAATCTGCTTCCTATGAACGAGTTCTTAATTTTTTTTCTCCTGGTTTGGTTAACAAATCTTTAAGACTTTCGTGATGTAATTGACATATTTGTGTTTTTATTTCAAGGACAGTCATAGTTGTTTATTTATATACACTTGGTCATTGGATTAACCATTGAGTCATTCTTATGAGCAATGATTTCAATTTGAACCATGGAGATGAGACATTCTATATACACCTATATGTTACATTTATATTTTATACAGATTTTAAATTTTTGCCACACAATGGCAATATCCACACAATTCTAATCATCCTACAGATATTAACTTCCTTGTCAAATATATATTGATTGATTCAATATCATCATAGAAAATGTCAGCTGAAGAATCATGATCAATGTGTAGATCTTGCTATTTTGAATTTATACTTAAAGCTAATGGATGCAAACTATTGTCAATAGACAGAGAATGGAAAGAGTCCAGCACTCATACTGGGGTATGATGGACCTTCGCACTAAGCTCGGGTTTACAAGGGATGAGTCTTTGCTCACTGTCTTGGGGTCTCTATGTTAAGGGATGTGGTTCAACAGGAGCTCAAAACTACAATATCCTTCAAGAAAACACCAATAGTGGTGATTCTCTAGGGTGCTCCTGTTGATGTCAATCTTCCTCACAAGCAAGAACACACTTCCATGAAGAGGTCAGAAGACTCCATTCTCTGAGCATCATCAAAACGTCTCACCATGGATTGGAGCCCAGCCCATGTGTCAGAAGGGAACTATTTAGTTCTCAACATGGGGACAATTTTCACTTACTTAACATAGAAGGTGACGGCTAACTTCTCACATGCATCAATACATTCAAGGTGACGTAAAAGGAATCTCATATCTGCATCTTCACTAATCTTCTCTAAGTTATCAGCTCCCAAGAGAATGGTACGCCATTCCCCAGTGATCTGCAAAGGAAAGGTCCCCTGGGAATGACTACTGGCTCCTCCTTCTCGTCTCTCATCCACACTTATTAGAACCATGGCACCTGATTTAGCTCAGAAGAAAACAACAATCACAATGAGAAGGTAGCCAAGCAGGCTCTACTCTCCAGAGGCAGAATCGCATCCGATAAGGTCAGAGTCCCACAGGGAGCATGGAATTGAGAGGCTCTAAAATAGCTTAACAACATCACCAAATGTAGGGTATCTAGTAGGTGACACTGTGGCACCTTAAATTTTATTAACTTACTTCAGGAAGAATGTGATAGTCACAGAAAGGGTTAGAATATAGAAGTAGAGAAGGATCATCTCATGATTATAGATGTATGTGGGCTGAGATGCTCCTAAAATCCCATGTCACTTAAAATTGAGAAATTTGGGGAGAAAGAGAGAAAGAAGGAGCGAGGAAGAGATCACCCCCAAGATCAGCCCATCCAGGTACCTTTGCTGGGTCGACCTGGGATGAAGCACAAATCAGAGCGAATCCGAGAGCGAGCAGAAAGGTCTTCATCTTGTTGCAATCTGTCTTCCTGTCCTTCAGGAGATCAGGGTAGATGAGTGATTGAAGAGAATGAGTTTGATTCCTCTTTATATAGTATTGATGTTTGGCATGAGCAGCAATGGATTCATTGTTTTTCATCCTGAACCTTCTGTTTGCTCAGTGCTTCCTGGTTGGCTTGGATGGACCTTCCAGGACCTTCTCTTATTTAACTAATGAGATTAATATTAGCAAAAGCTTAAGTTCGATCAGATAATTGACCTTTATATAAGACTCATGCACAAAGCCTGTCATTGACTCCAAGGACAGTAATGTTTATTTCCTCTTTGATTCTGATGGCTATCATGGAAGATCAAGGACAAAACGTCTATTCAAGCTCCAGTATTACCTCTTTAACATTTAGTTTAAATGCTTAAAGTTACTTCTAAAATCAAAGATGGTACCCTGTGGCCTAACCAAATCAGACTAAGCCATCTCTACCTCAAATGCAAGGTAACAAGGCATCTGTCAAACAAGTCCATGTTTAAATTTAAGAAGATATTACAAAAAAGTAATAATAATAATTCAAATCTGGCCTCTTGTGTGTGTGTGTGTGTGTGTATATATATATATA
>NW_026000327.1:3130272-3135482 GCF_001458135.2 Marmota marmota marmota
TATATATATATATATATTTATTCATTTTTATATGTGAATATTTATACATGTAAAAATAAACAAATATATACATATATGTATGTATATATATTCTGTTTTTTTTTTTCAGGAATGGCGATTGAGCACAAGATTTTCCTACAACTGAGATACACCACCATATATTTTATCTTTTATTTTTTTTTAATTTGGAGACAGGGTCTTGCTAACTTCCTGAGGCTAGCATTGAACATATGATCCTTCTGCCTCAGTCTCTTGAGTACCTGGAATTACAGTCCTGGATCATCTCACCACTGGGTTTGATAAATTGGAGGATGTAAAAGGAATTGATCATTTTATATTTGTGTGGTCATCTTTCTGCTGCTTCCAAGGCTAATCTGACACTTTACATTTTTGCACATTTGAACATAGTGTACCCCCACAGGGTTATCGGGAATTCTCCTACATGGAGTTCTTGAAATACTTGACATGTAGAAAATTTTTTTCTATAATTTTTGGTCTGATCTAATTTGGCAGGACTGGTGTCCTCTTTAACAAGCAGCCAGTGAAGTCCATTCCTTTTTAAAATTTTCTTGTAAAATATGTTATTTTTTTTTAATTACAATGGTTTCAACTGTGTGTTCCTGAGAATGCAAGTGTAGACGTCAATCCTCGTTGTTCGGCTCCTTTAAACACCTGAATAAAACCACCCACAGTCTGTGCCCATGGATCCTGAGGTCTGCTGAACATGCATTCAGAGCCCAGGGACTTCAGGTCTAGCTGTGGGTGATTCCTGCCCTGGTCTGAGTTTCCTGGATTCACAGATCCCTGATATTGCCAAAGATTTCCAAGTCCCAAGGCACCTGTCTGCACACATGTCACCTGCGTGGAGCTGTCTCTGCTGACTGTCCTCCTGTAGGTTTGGCAACACCCACCTCCCTTCTCCTCCAAGGCATCTGTCTTAGGAAGGGGCATTTCCTAAAGGGAGACTTTCCTCAAAGGGACAATGTTCTATTACTGCTCATTCGCATTTTTCCACCTCCTAAGGGACAATGACATATGCTAGCATCTTCTGATGATGGTTCTTTGATCATATTGAGACTCTCTGCAGTCCTTGGACACTGTGAATGATGTGTCCAAGTCTGCAAATGGA
Source organism: Marmota marmota marmota (assembly GCF_001458135.2). Lineage (NCBI taxonomy): Eukaryota > Metazoa > Chordata > Mammalia > Rodentia > Sciuridae > Marmota > Marmota marmota. The sequence goes on from NW_026000327.1 coordinate 3,131,402, forward strand.
GACTTTCCTTGGTGATCTCCTTTTGCCCTGGCCCCATGTCAAATGTCACCTGTCTCCCACATCGATGACTAAGAACCACAGTCCTGAGAAATATGGGAAATATTGCTCTAGGGACAGGCGGGACTCTCTCTCAATCTTAGTGTTCAGGACATTTCTTATTCTCAGCTCAGACACCCTGGGGCACCACCCTGCAGCTCAAACACATAAAGATCTGATTATTGTCTGAAACTAGGAAGATTCTGACTAATGGCGTTCCTACCGTCTTCCATGTCAGGTAGACATTTGCTTTACCCACTCACAGTCTCTACCATGACTTTTCTTTCTCTTTTTTTGTTTAGCAGTCTGGACATGAAGCCTGGCCAATCATGAAATATCTAATTTAAAAAAAAATTCACTGCATCAGTGAATTTACTCTGCTGTCTTACTGTGGTGATGCAATGCCTTACTAGAACAATTTTTAAAGGAGGAAAAGATTATCTGGGCTCAGGGTTTCATAAGTTCAAACTGTGGTTGGCCAATTCCATGTCTCTGGGCCAAGGGGAGCAGAACAAAATGGCGGCAGGGCCTGGAGGAGGAGAGCAGCTCAGGACAGGGCACCAGGAAGCAGAGAGATCTCTGCCCACCAGCGACAAAATATAAACCCCAAAGGCACAACCCAGGGACCACCTCCTTCAGCCATACTTGAGCATTATCTGCCTAGAGTCATCACCCAGTAAGTCCCTTCATGTGGATTAATCGATTTATTAGGTTACAACATTCACATCTTATCATCTCATCTCTGACTATTCTTGCATGATCTCACAGAGGAGCTTTGGAAGGACACCTCACATCTAACCCCAATATATCACACCTGTGATGTAGCAGCCCCTCCCTTCCCCTATTGTCATGTGAAGTCAGCCATCATGCAATCCTCCTTAAAATGACCTCCTGTTTTCTTATAGATCCTGATTTTAATAGGTACAGTGAAGTAGATATTTCTGAGCATTTAAATCCTCATAAAATTATCCAAAGACTTATATTTGAGCATTTAAGATCAAATTTATTAATCAATTAGTTATACAGGAATAGCAGGAAATATATTGAAGAGAACAGACAGAAATTCTCTAAGACAGAGTTTGCACCTTCCTAGAAATGATGAAATCATAATTTTAAAGAAAGGGAGTATTTTGTCTTCATATAGATGATTCTGAAGTCCTTTAGATGATGGTGTTGCAAACTCTCCTGATCTCATTAGGATCTGTGATTATTTAAAAGAAAAAATCAAAATATGGCCAAGCTGATTTCAGTTGCATGATATTGGGGAGTGTTTGAATGAAAAGGAAAAATCCACTCCTGGTTAGTGGACTGCAGGACCGCTCACACACAGCTCTTCTCTCTGGATCTTCTCTGTTCATGGATGGGTTCTACAGGGATCATTTTCATAGGAAAATTTACATTTGCAAGGTCACTTCTTGCTTTGAGACATTCTAGGGCCGTGTGCATGTGTGCAACAAATTAAAAATGTTGTGCCTAGAGCAAGGGTGCATGGTTGCAATCCCTGGGACTCTGCAGGCTGTGGGATGAGGACCTCAAGATCAAGGTGAGTTTCTGAATCCTAACTGCTGTGTCAGAATAAAGAATAAGATTGGATGGAGATGTAACACAGGGGTAGAGAATCCCTGGGTTCAACCCCTAGTTCCCCTCCTCCAGAACTGCAGTCTTTGAGAAATCTCTTCTAGGGTTATTGGAGATTTTCCAAAGCAGGGTGCTTTTTTCACACTGGAATTCACTAATGTTGTGACTATTCCATTCTCCATGACGTCACAGAAAGCTCTCCTACTGTCTCCCAATTGATGAACCCCTCTCTGAAAACTGAAGGGGTGTTGTTTGATCCATATTTTAAACATATATACTCATGTCAACAGCCTGAAGGAGGGACCATTTCACTCAATGATACACATGCAAAGTATCATTAGGGAAAGAAAAATACCTAAGAGAACAAAATGTCAGTAAGTACAAACTTCCAGTGTCTGCTCATCAAGCAAGGTCCTTAGGCATCAGGGCAGTTATCTGGGAAAGAGAAGGGAAGGAAACATCTAGATCAGTGGGGATACTCAATGCCTAAGGATTTGAATTTTGAAATGGAAGATAGGAATCAAGCTCCCTGTCCTTTGGTTCATTTCAGAATACTGCAGGAACAGGGAAAGCGACTTTAACTGTTTAATAATATGTCTCATGTTTTCCTTTGGAATGCTCTTTTCCACTGTCAGGTCTTCAAACTTCTTCTGAACTTCTTCACTCAGACTTTCTTCCTTAGTTGTTTCTTGTGGGATAACATGGAAGAGGTTTCTGTTACAAAGCGTCCTCTGGGTCTCAGGTAGACCAGCTGATCCCACCACCTCCATGCTCTGACTAATAGTACTTCCAGGTCATTTATGATTGATGTGGGATTGTGGATAAATTCCACTTATGGAACATCATATCATTTTGTACTTCTTAGGACTCCTGAGGACACTCAAAAACCTATTTTGTGTGAACTCAATCCTGCCTAATATTTTTGTGTAGTCAGTGGCTAAGCTTTTTGAATTATTCTATACTGTGCCTTCTCATTTCAACTGTATCTATATTCTTGAGTCTATGCCCCAGTATTCTGGACCTTCATCCAATATTCAATAGCAGAAGAGGGGTGGTATTGATCTGAATTTTCCACATAGCACATTAGCATGCTCATCTCTGCCAATGCAAAGAAAAAAAGAAAAGAGAGAAAGAAAGAAAGAAAGGAAGGAAGGAAGGAAAGAAGAAAGGAAGGATGGAAGGAAGGAAGGAAGAAAATATCCTCCTTCATTTTTAAGGGTTTGCAACTTTTAGGAGTGACTTTCAATAGGGCATTTTATAAAATGTGTCTCTATTTCCTGGAAGGCAATGTCTCTGTACACCTGACTCAATGGACTGTATCCTGGGGAACATCTCTGTACTAGCAGTATCTTTAGGTATAAAAATAGATAGGTAGATATACTTCTACTTCTCTCCTGAACTTATAACATAGAAGAAATTACTATACTGGATGGAGCTGTAGCTCAGTTGGTAGAGTGCTTGCCTCCCATACACAAGGCCCTAGGTTCAAATCCCAGCTATACAAAAATAAATAAATAAAAAGAAATCACTATGCTGTGCTTCAGATGATAAATGTCACTTATACTTACCAACAAGCACAGTCATATGGGTAATCTTGCCGTCTCCATCCACATTTATATTATAAAATACTATGACACCATTAGACAAGTACTCGATTTTGAAGAAATTTTGCCATTTGTCTGTGATAGAAAAAGAAACACTTCAAAACTCTAGTTTCGGAATCAGGGTGATGTTGGCCTCATAGAATGAATTTGGAAGAGCTCCCTCTTTTTCTATTTTCTGAAATAACTTGAAAAGTATTGGTATTAATTCTTCTTTAAAGGTTTTGTAAAACTCCGCTGTATACCCATCGGGTCCTGGGCTTTTCTTGGTTGGTAGTCTTTTGATTGCTTCTTCTATTTCATCCATTGATATTGGTCTGTTCAAATTGTGTGTATCCTCCTGACTCAGTCTGGGCAAATCATATGACTTAAGAAATTTATCGACGTCTTCAATATCTTCTATTTTGTTGAAATATAGGGTTTCAAAATAATTTCTAATTGTCTTCTGTATTTCTGTAGCATCTGTTTTGATATTGCCTTTTTCATCCCGTATGTTAGTAATTTGAGATGTCTCTCTTCTTCTCTTCATTAGCATGGCTAAGGGTCTGTGGATCTTATTTATTTTTTTGAAGAACCAACTTTTAGTTTTGTCACTTTTTTTCAATAGTTTCTTTTGTATCAATTTCGTTGATTTCCACTCTGATTTTAATTATTTCTTGTCTTCTTCTACATTTGCTGTTGTTTTGCTCTTCCTTTTCTAGGGCTTTGAGATGAAGTGTGAGTTCATTTATTTGTTTTTTTTTTTCTTTTTTGAGGAATGAACGCCAGGTGATGAATTTCCCTCTTAAAACTGCTTTCATTGTGTCCCATAGATTCCGATATGTTTTGTCTGTATTTTCATTTATCTCTAAGAAATTTTTGATTTC
>NW_026000327.1:3135490-3172192 GCF_001458135.2 Marmota marmota marmota
CAAATCAGAGACTCTGTGTCTGATAGAAGAAAAAGTTGGCTCTGATCTACATATTGTGGGGTCGGGCTCCAAATTACTTAATAGGACACCCATAGCACAAGAGGTAATAACAAGAATCAACAAATAGGACTTACTTAAACTAAAAAGTTTTTTTTCTCAGCAAGAGAAACAATAAGAGAGGTAAATAGGGAGCCTACATCCTGGGAACAAATTTTTACTCCTCGCACTTCAGATAGAGCCCTAAAATCCAAAGTATACAAAGAACTAAAAAAAAAATTATACAATAAGAAAACAAATAAACCCATCAACAAATGGGCCATGGACCTGAACAGACACTTCTCAGAGGAGGACATACAATCAATCAACAAGTACATGAAAAAATGCTCACCATCTCTAGCAGTCAGAGAAATGCAAATCAAAACCACCCTAAGATACCATCTCACTCCAGTAAGATTTGCAGCCATTATGAAGTCAAACAACAAGTACTGGCGAGGATGTGGGGAAAAGGGTTCACTTGTACATTGCTGGTGGGGCTGCATTTGGTGCCGCCAATTTGGAAAACAGTATGGAGATTCCTTGGAAACCTGGGAATGGAACCACCATTTGACCCAGCTATTCCCCTTCTTGGACTATTCCCTAAAGACCTTAAAAGAGCGTACTATAGGGTCACTGCTACATCGATGTTCAGAGCAGCACCATTCACAATAGCTAGAGTGTGGAACCAACCTAGATGCCCTTCAATAGATGAATGGATAAAAAAAATGTGGCATTTATACACAATGGAGTATTACTCTGCACTAAAAAATGATAGAATCATGGAATTTGCAGGGAAATGGATGGCACTAGAGCAGATTATGCTAAGTGAAGCTAGCCAATCCCTAAAAGACAAATGCCAAATGTCATATTTGATATAAGGAGAGCAACTAAGAACAGAATAGGGAGGAAGAGCATGAGAAGAAGATCACCAGCCAGGGGTGGTTTGACAGTTGGCATGGAGTGCTTTTTGATTAGAGGGTAACGATCAGGCGAGCCAGGAGGGCTAGTCTGATTGGTGGGTAAGGATCAGGTGAACAAGCAGGGCTCACATTGGATGGCAGGATCATGTGAGCCAGCAGAGCTCACCATTGGACAGCTCTTCTTGGGGGATGGGAAAGTTAGTCTTTGGAGCCGGGGTGACTCCCAACAATGAGGTCGCCATGCAAGCCCGGCTCTCCACAAGGTAGAATTGTATCAATTCATGAATTAAATTGAGAGGCTTTGAAACAACTAAATGATATCAGCAAATATATGGTAAGTAGTAGATAGTACTATGGCAGATTAAGTTTTTGACATTTTACTTAAAGAGGAATGTGATAGTCATAGAAAGAGTTGGATTACACTAATAGCAAAGGTTACCATCATGAATATAGAGGTATGTGGACTGAGATGCTCATAAAATCTCATGTCACATAAAATTGAGAAATGTGGGAAGAGAAAGAAGGAGAGAGAGAGAGAGAGAGAGAGAGAGAGAGAGAGAACCCCTGCATCAGCCCATCCAGGTACCTCTGCTGGGTCGACCTGGGATGAAGCACAGATCAGGCTGAATCCGAGAGCAAGCAGAAAGGTCCTCATCTTGATGAGATCTGTCTTCTGCTCTGCAGAAGCTCAGGGGAGGAGGGTACATCACAGAATGAGTTTGATGCCCCTTTATATAGCATTGGTGATTTGACATGACAGGCAATGAATTCATTGTTTTCATCCTGAGATCTTCTGTCTGCTCAGTGTTTCCTGGTTGGCAGGCATGAGCTCTCTAGGAACTCCTGTTCTTTACCTAATGCTATGGATATTGGAAAAGCTTTAGTGTGGCCAAATAATTGACCTTTATGTATGGCTCTCGCACAAAGCCTGTCATTGATTCCAAGGACAGTAATGTTTATTTCCTCTTTGATCCCCATGGCTGAAATGGAAGATCAAAGACCAAAAATCTATTCAAGTTCCTGTGTCACTTCTTCAACATTTTAGTTGAATGCTCATAGTTACTTCTAAACTCAAAGATGATACCCTGTAGCCAAACAAATTAGATTATGGTATCTCTACCTCAAATGCAAGGTAACAAGGCATCTCTCAAACAAGTCCAAGTTTAAATTTAAGAAGATATTACAAAAAATGGTAATGATAATACAAATGCTAGCCTCTTTCCAATTTATGATTTTGTTTTGTTTTGTTTTGTTTTGTTTAGATCCATGTTCTTTCAAGTGATCCAGTTGAATTATCCTTGGGTCAACATCCACATTACATCAACCACAGCCAATCACTCTTAAAGTATTAGGACACTTGCTATAGGATCTACACCAAGAGCATAGACCAACTGTGAAGATCCTGTCAACAGCTAAAATACACCTGTCCATTGGATTTATGATCTGGGATTTCTTCTGGAAATTTTTAAGTCTTTTGTCTAATTCCTACACATTTGAACAATTTTGATATAGGTTTTGTGCAGGGTGATGAATACGGGCCCTATTTTCTTTTTCTACCAATTGCTATCCAGTTCACCGGCGCCATTTTGTAAAGCATCTCTCATCCCCCAGAATATATTCTTAGCAACGTGTCAAACGTCAGATAGCTATACTCATAGGAATTTGTGTCAGTGTCCTACATTCTATTTTTGGTCTTCATGCTCATATTTGTGGAATTTCTATGCTATGTTTGCTCTATAGCTCAGTAGTGTCCTTTTCAGATCAGGTATTTTGGTGTCTTCTGCTTTGATAATCTTGCTTACTATTTGTTTCCCTGCTCGAGTTCTCTTATTCTTACAAATGCATTTAAAAATATTTTTCTAGTGTACCAAAAAATGTCATTCATATTTTCATGGGGAGTGCTATGAATTTGTTTATTGTTGTTGTTACAATGTCTAGTTTTGCAATATTAATTCTGCCTATCCAAGAACATGGAATGTTGCTCTTCTATGATTTTCTTCAATTTCTTTCTTCAGTTTTCTGTGAATTTCCACATAGAGCTCTTTTAACTTCTTGCTTAGATAATTTCCACGAATATCTTTTTTTGAGATTGTTGTGATTGGAATGGTTTCCCAATTTTCTTTGCTTTCTTAATTAACTGTGTAGGCAATCTATCAGTTTGTACGCATTGATCTTGTATCTTGCTACTTTGATAAACTCATGTATAAACTCTAGATTTCTTCTGGTGCCTTTTTTCTTTTTTGTGAATATGATAATGCTATCAGCAATCACAGATACTTGGCCTTCTCTTTTTGCTTTTTGTATCATTTGGTTTCCTTTTCTTCCCTGATCACTCTGGCTCAAGTTTCAAGGATTATATGGAATAAGATGGTGACAGTGGACACATTGTATTGTTCCTGAATTAAGAAGAAATTCTTTTACTTTTTCTCCATTTACTATATGATATTAACCTTGGGATTGTCATAAATAACCTTTATGTGATTGAGATAAGCTCCTTCAATTAACTGTGACGGTCTAAGCAAGTTAGAGAGATTCTGTCTCAAAATAAAATATACAGATGACTGGGATGAGGCTCAGTGATTTAGTGCCCCTTATTTTGTTCCCAAGTAATGGAAAATATTAATGAGAATGAAAATATATTAAGAAAACCTATGTCACAGAACGCATTTATAAATATGTAGCATGATATGCACCAAATGAAACTGGCCATACATTTAATTGTTAACTCCTCCTGACCAAGTGATTTATCAAAGAGATATGAGATGATGTAGCTCTCGGATAATGAATCACTTTCATTAAGCATTTTATCAGACAGAAGATGAAGTTCCTGTTAGAGGCTGAAATGAGCTCCCTGTCTGGTAATTCCTATACTGAAATCTGTCCCACAGGACCAGGGTCCCCAGTGGGAATTAAGCTGAAATGAGGTGCTTGGTGGTTGGAGTGCTTTTTTGGATCATGTCCATGTAAAAAGAGGAAATGTGATCTTCCAAGGATCAACATCACGCTGGAGAAGATAGAAAATATAGTGATCCCAGGACAAGATGGTGGCCATCTGCCAACCCAAGATGGAGTCTCAGGAGGACCCAGGCCTGCCCACTCACTGCAAGGACCACAGTCAGATGCATTTCCACTGTCTGTGATCCACCAGAAAAACACTGACTCTCACCATCACATTTACATTTAATTAGCAGCACTAGTTGATGCCTACATGAAGTTCACCACACTTCTTTTTGGTAATGGAGAGATTTATATTAGAATGCTCATGTCCCTCAAGCCCTTCCTCATCATCCATGGTGAGGAATGTAAGGGATAGTTAGTGGCCAGGGCTGCCATGGTAAAGCCCCATGCTGCTCTCTCAGAGGGCAGAGTTTATCTCCCTAGAGATGAGAGGGCTGACGTCTGAGTACTAATAATCTTCACCTCTGGGCAGAACAAACTTCTCTGCATCTTCTGAGCCTTCTAGCAACCAAATTTTCTAAGAGTGCAAATTTCCTTTGGATTCTGCTCATTCCCCAGAGGAAGAGTCCACGTGAATAACCGAGTTGACATTACCATTGGAGCCCTTCAGGTTATAGATTTCCTGTGGATAGGAGCCCTCTCCTTGGTTTCCTGAACTGAGAGCACCATGATCCTGCACCTAGGTTTCCAAATGCACAGGGACCTGTCTGCAGGTATTGGAAGCTGCCTGGCTGGTCATTAGCATTTTGTCCACATGTAAGGGACTCTTACTTTTTTCAGCATCTTCTGATGATGGCCCTTGATCATAGGAGAGCTCTATAGTCATCAGACTTGGAAAAGGATCTGTCCAAGTCTGCAATTGGAATCTTCACTCAATGCTCTTTTCCTGCCTTGACCCCATATCTGATTTCCCCTGTATTGTGCATAATGATGACTAAGAACCATAGTCCTGGGAAATGTAGCCCAGATCTCTGATCTCCCCCTCTCCCCCCCTCCCCTCTGATCTTCTACCTCTTTCTTTTATAATATATATCAACACAATAACCCAGCAGGGACCAGGAGGAACTCTCTCTAAACCCGATCACTGAGGACATTTACTAAACTCACTCCCAACACCTGCAGTACATTTATGCAGGTGAACCACAAAAAGGATGTCTGATATTACCGAAACGGACATTTTTCAGGCAAAACAGACTCTTCACACTCATTCATGTAAGAAGGGACATTTTATCGCATCATGTAACTCCATCATTCCCTATTTTCTTTTCTTTTTTTCTTTATTAAGCACAGTCTTCATTCACAGCCTGGTCTTATAAGTTTATCTGGTCAAAAAAAAATTCTGTTGCATCATAAAAGAACACTTTTAATGAGGTATTTGCCGTTGGCGATACAAAGACATCATGAGTACAATTTTAGAGGGGGAGAATTTTTAGTTGTGGTACATGGATTTAGAGGTTCAGTCCATGGATGGCTGACTTCATTGGCTCTGGCCCAATGGGTATCAGAACAAAATGGTGGAAGGGCCTGGAGGAGGAGAGTAGCTCAGGACAGGGCACGAGGAAACAGATAGAGCTCTGCTCACCAGGGACAGGATACAAACCCCAAAGGCACAGCCCACGGACCCCCTTCTCCAGCCACACTCCACCTGCCTAGAATCACTCAGTGACTCCATTCAAGTGGATAATCCACTGATTAGGTCACACCTCTAATACCCAAACAATTCACCTCTGAACATCATTTCATTATCTCACGTGAGATTTTGGGTCCCTACATATCTAAACAAGAACAAACTCATGTATGTGTGATGTTGCAGCCCATCCCTTCCTCTGTACTCATGAGACATTGCACAGTTGCACAAGCATCCTTAACCAATATGCTCTCCTGTCTCCTGTAGACCCAGTGTTGAATATTGCATTAGAGTAGATATTTATGTGAATTGAAATTGTCATAAACTTATCCAAAGACACAAGTTTGTGCATATAAGATCAAATTTATTAATCAGTTAGAAATACAGGAATATCAGGAAAGATATAGAAGAGAACTGACAGGTAATCCCTTAGACAGGGTTTGTAACTTTACAGAAAAGAAGAAATTACCATTTCAATAACAGGGGTGCATAATTTTATCTTCATAGAGATGATTCCAGAGCCCTGAGAAGACAATGTTGCAAACATTCCTAATCTTATTAGGATCTATAGGATTCAAAAGTAAAATATGGCCAAGTGGATCTTAATGATATGATTTTGGGGAGTGTTAGAATGCAAAGGAAAAATCCAATCCTGGGTAGTGGAGTGCAGGAACGCTCACACACAACTCTTTTCTCCAAACTTATATGTCCATGTGTGGGTTCTACAGGGGTCACTTTCATAAGAAACCTACACTTGCAAGGTCACCTCTTGTTTGAGGGATCCTAAGGTGCATGTACATGTGTACAATAATTTAACATTTTTTGTGTGTGTCATGAGCAATGGTGCATGCTTCTGATCCGAGGATTCAGAGACTGTGTCAAGAGCAGGAGGATCTCAAGTTCAAGGTCAGCTTCTGCGTCTTAGAGGCCATGTCAAAATAAAGAATAAGATATGGTAGAGATTGACTCAGTGGTAGACTGTTCCTGCGTTAAAACTCTGGTACCTTTCCCTCCAAAATCTGAAAGTCTTTGAGAAATCTCCTTTAGGGATATTGAAGATTTTTCCATTGCAAGGTAATGTAGTCACCAATGTTAATGCTATGCCATTGTCCATGGCTTCTCAAAATGCTGTCCTACTGTCTCCCAATAAAATATCCCACTCTGAAAACTAAAGGGGTGTTGTTTGATCCATGTTTTAAATGCACGTAATCATTTCAAAACCCTGAAGGAGGGATCATTTCACTCATTCATACCAATGCTAAGTATCATAAGGGGAAAAAAATACCTAGTGGAACAAACTGTCATGATGTACAAACCTCAATTGTCTGCTCATCAGGCAAGGTCCTTAGGCAGCAGGACAGTCATCTGTGAAACAGAGGGGAAGGGAAAGTCTAGGCCACTGTGGTTTCTCAATGTGTAATGATTTGCATTTTGCAAATGGAAGATATGAATCAAGCTCCCTCTCCTCTGCTTTATTTCAGAATACTACAGGAACAGGGAAAGTGACTTTACCAGTTTCAATAATATTTCTTATGTTCTCCTTTGGAACCTTGGATGCCACTGTCACCTCTTCAAACTTCTTCTTCTGTTCTTCACTCAAACTGTCTTCCTTAGCTGTGTTTCATGGGGGATAGCGTGGAAGAGATTTCTGTTAGAAAGCATCCTCTGGGTCCCAGGTAGACCAGTTGATCCCACCAAATAAGAATACTTCCAGGTCATGTATGGGTGACATGGGAATGTGGGTAAACTCCACAATGGAAGTCATATCATGTGTAATTCTTAGGACTACTGAGGACATTCAAGGCCCTTTATTGTGTGAATTCAAATCTGCCTAGTTTTTATGCATTTTCCAGAACAATTCTAGGGCCTAAGCTTTGGGAAATATTCTGTACTGTGGTTTCTCATTTCAACTCTGTCTACATTCTACAGTTAGTGCCCCAGTATTCTGGACAATTCATCCAATATTCAATATCAGAAGAGGGGTGGTGTTGATCTGAACTTTTCACCTAGCATATTAGCATGGTTGTCTCTGCTAACGCAAAGCAAAAGCAAAACAAACAAACAAAAAGAAAATCCTTTTTTAATCTTTGATAAAATAAGTTTCAAGCTGCATCAATTTCAAAGGTGTATCTATGACCTCAAAGGTTCAAATTCAGCTTTTGCTTGCTCTGAGGCAAGACACAAAAGTCTCAGTCCCTGGCAGGATTGGAGCAGCATATGTGATGAGTGGTGTTCTTGAGTTACTTTAAGTTTTGAAAGTATTCAAACAATTATGATAAGATGAAGGGTTGATGGTGGAGATCAGTATGGTCATTAACACTGAAATGAATGAACTTAATTTGAATTTTAATATACATAAGTATTTTTCCATATTGTTCATTGGTGCTTTATAATTTTCAATAAGAATTGGTTCAGCATTGCATATTCACAAGTATAGGCACATAATCTGAATTCAACTGTTAAAAAAATAAGAAAGTAAAAAAGAAATTACTATGCTGTGCTTCAAAGCGTAAATGTCCCTTATACTTACCACCAACATTAGTCATATGAGTAACCTTGCCATTTCCATCCACATGTATATTATAAAATATTATGATACCATTGGAGAAGTACTCGATTCGGAAGAAATTTTGTCCTGCATGTGTCATTGAAAAAGAAACACTTCAAAACTCTAAATTATCACCTTTCTTAAAAAGTCATTTGGTGTGAGTTGCTGGCAATACACTATCATGGACCCTTTTTCCCCAACAATCTCTCTTTCACTAACGTTCCACATCCTGAGTTAGAATCAGGCACAGAAGCTGCAGAGAGAGACCAACAATTCCGTGTCCCCATCTGAACACGGTAAAGAGTCCCCCTCCTTGGATTCGCCTAGGCATCTTTGGATAGCAAGTGGTTTCCTGAGAGCTAAGATCCTGGTTACAGGATCGATAGAACCAGGGTGGGTGGAGAGCTCGCACTTTCTAAATCATCCCACAGAAACAAATTTTCAAATCCCCAGCAATTTTCTGACCCAATTATCCAATCTAAGCAATATTATCATTAATTCCACCCATGTTGAATGAATACATCACATTGAACTTGAAGCATAGAAAGAGCTGGATCTCTCTCTCTCTCTCTCTCTCTCTCTCTCTCTCTATATATATATATATATATATATATATATATATATATATAAACATGTTATAATATACTTGTATCTTATTGAAACATATTGCTGTATATTCATATTCCAATGAGAAATAAATCTTCTCTGATCAAGACTAGAATACCACATTGGATATTTCTGTCTCCATCAAATGAAACATGTAGGCAATTGGTCTTTTAATATTATAGGATGTGTTTTTTAAAATTTTGTTATGCTAATGCAAAAATATAGAAGTCTCTATTATTTTGGGGGTTGTTTTAGCTGAAGTTTAAATTGGGTTGAATTTGGTTTAAATATTTTGCTGTTATTTTTTACTATTCTCATTCTTACATTTGGGGATTCAGACTTTCAGATCATAAATACTTGAGAGTGTGTCTATTACACATCTTTTTAATATTCAGGTTGTTTGTTCAATGGAAAGCAAGACTAATCATATCTGTCAGAGAAGAAGGCTAATTTTGCAGGAACGTAGGTGTTATTTAAGGTCATTTTAAACAGCTCTCCATGCAGAGAACTCCATGAGCTATATAAAAAGGGAACCCTTCTAACTCATCATTAATACCAACATCCCACCTCTGAGCCTGAGATGATATGGACCTTATTCTAAATCTCTCTGGTGACTCCAAAGCTCACCATTTCACCAGCATTTCCAAGGTGGCATGAGCAAGGAGAAGTTCGCTAATGGTGGACAGTGTTCAGACCCCCCAATGTGTGTGCCCACCAAGACCATGAATCTGAACACCCCCCAAGGCTTGGGTCATGCAATCAATATTAGAGTAAATACTCACACTCAGCTTCAAAAACATCATGAGGTTGGTCCTTTTGTGGACACCACTGAGAACTTCTGACACTCACCGTTGGACCTTAAAAACAAACCAAGAGAAGGTCCCTTTTTCCTAATTTATTCTTGCAAAAATCTTTGTATTGCTTAGACCCAATACGGATATCTCAAACTTCAACTCACCTTCAACTTCATCAATAATCATGTTAAAAGGAGGTATTTGGGTGTCATATGGTCTTTCGGGGTGGGGGGCATCAGCATGGGAAGAGATGCATGTTTGAAAACTTCAATGACCAATTGGTGTTGAAACTCATTTTCTGAATTGTAAACAGACTCTGCTTCCTATGAACGAGTTCTCATTTTTATTTTCTCCTGGGTCTTGGTTGAAAAATATTCAAGTCTTTTGTGATGTAATTGTCATATTTGTGTTTTTATTTCAAGGACCATTATAGTTGTTTATTTATACACACTTTGTCTTTGGGTTTTCCACTGAGTCATTCTTATGTGCAATGATTTCAATTGGAACCATGAAGAGGAGACATTCTATATATAACACCAATATGTTACATTTATATATTATATAGATTTTAAATATTTGCCACACAATCCCAATATCCACATAATCCTAATCATTCTACAGATATTAACTGCCTTGTACAAATATATATCTATTGAATCAATTTTGTCATAGAAAATGTCAGCTGGAGAATCATGATTGACATGGATTAAGGTGTAGATCCTGCTTTTTTGAATTCATCCTTAAAGCTAATGGGTGCAATCTATTGTCAATAGACAGAGAATGGAAAGAGCCCAACACACATGCAGGGGTCTGATGGACCTTTGCACTCAGCTCAGGATTCCAAGGGAAGAGTGTTTGCTCACTGTCTTGGGGTCTCTATGTTAGGGGATATGGTTCAACAGGATCTCAAAACCACAATCTCCTTCAAGAAAACACCAATAGTGGTGAGTCTCTAGGGTGCTCCTGTTGATGTCCATCTTCCTCACAAGCAAGAACACACATCCATGAAGAGGTCAGAAGACTCCCTTCTGTGAGCATCATCAAGATGTCTCACCTTGGATTGGAACCCAGCCCACGTGTCAGAAGTGAACTATTTAGTTCATTAACACAGGGACAATTTGCACTTACTTGACATAGAAGGTGATGGCTAACTTCTCACATGCATCAATACATTCAAGGTGACGGAAACGGACTCTCATGTCTGAATCTTCACTAACCTTCTCTACGTCATCAGCTCCCATGAGAATGGTACGCCATTCCCCAGTGATCTGCAAAGGAAAGGTCCCCTGGGAATGGCTACTGGTTCCTCCTCCTCATCTCTCATCCACTTATTAGAACCATGGCACCTGATTTAGCTCAGTAGAAAACAACAAACCCAATCAGGAGGTAGCCAAGCAAGCTCTGCTCTCAAGAGGTAGACCACCCGATAAGGTCAGATTTCCACAGGGAGCATGGAATTGAGAGGCTCTGAAACAGCTGAACAACTTCACTAAATGTATGGGATCTAGTAGGTGACACTGAGGCACCTTAACTTTTATTTACTTCCTTATTTCAGGAGGAATGTGATAGTCACAGAGAGAGTTGGAATACAGAATTTGAGAAGGATCATCTCATGATTATAGATGTATGTGGATTGAGATGGTCATAAAATCCCATGTGGGAAGAGGGAGAGAAAGAGGGAGCGAGGAAGAGATCACTCCCAAATCAGCCCATCCAGGTACCTCTGCTGGGTCATATTGGGAAGAAGCACAGATTAGAGCGAATCCAAGAGTGAGCAGATATGTCCTCATCTTGATGAGTTCTGTCTTCCTCTCCTTCAGGGGCTCAGGGTAGACGAGCAATTCAAGAGAATGAGTTTGATTCCTCTTTATATAGTATTGATGGCTTGGCATAAGCAGCAATGGATCCATTGTTTTTCATCCTGAACCTTCTGTCTGCTCAGTGTTTCCTGGTTGGCTTGGATGGACCATCCAGGATCTTCTGTTATTTAACTAATGAGATTAATATTAGCAAAAGCTTAACTTCAACCAGATGATTGACTTTTATATAATAGACTCATGCACAAAGACTGTCATTGACTCCAAGGACAGTAATGTGTATTTCCTCTTTGATTCTGATGGCTGTCATGGAAGATCAAGGATAAAACGTCTATTCAAGTTCCTGTATCACTTCTTTAACCTTTGGGTTGAATGCTTAAAGTTACTTCTAAAACCAAAGATGATACCCTGTGGCCTTACCAAATTACGGCATATCTACCTCAAATGCAAGGTAACAAAGCATCTCTCAAACCGGTCCATGTTTGAATTTAAGAAGACATTACCAAAAAAGTAATAATAATAATAATTCAAATCTGGCCTCTTGTGAATTTATGATATATAAAATTTTTTTATTTGAGATGCATGTTCCTTCAAGTTATCCAGTTGAATTCCCCTTGGGTCAACCAACACATGGATCAACCACAGCCAATCACCCTGAAAGTATTAGGGTACTGGCTGTAGGATCTACACTAATGGTACCTGTGAGGATCCTGTATGTTGGATTTTTGACCCTGGATTTCTTCTGGAAGTTTGGAAGTCTCTTGTCTATTTCCTACATTTTTGAACCAATTTGATATGAATTCTTGTGCAGGGTGAGGGACATGATTCCTACTTTATTTTTCTACAAATATCTATCCAGTTTCCCTCATGACAAGTCTTACTTCCCCCAAGAATGTATTTTTGTCAACATGTCAGTCATCAGATGCCTAGACTCATGTGACTTTGTCTCAGTGTCCTCTATTCTATTTCTTAGGTCTTCATCCTCTTATTGGTGGAATTACCATGTTCCTTTTTGGCCTGAAAATGGAACATGTAAGAAGAGGCATTTTACTGCATCTTGTAAGTCTCTATCATTTCCTAATTTCTTTCTTTCTTTTCTTTTTTAAGCACAGTCATGATACACTGCCTGACCTCTTAAGTTATATCTGATCAAAAAAAAAAACTGTTTTCTGTTCCATCATAAAAGAACACTTTTAGTAAGGTTTTTCACTGTTGCAACACAAAGACCTTATGAGTACAATTTTAGAGGAGGAGAATTTTTATTTGTGGTTCATGGATTCAGAGGTTCAGTCCATGGTGGCTGACTCCATGACTCTGGCCCAAGGGGAGCAGAACAAAATGGTGGCAGGGCCTGGAGGAGGAGAGCAGCTCAGGACAGGGCACCAGGAAGGAGAGACCTCTGCTCACCAGGGACAGGATAGAAACCCCAAAGGCACAGCCCAGGGAATCCCTCCTCCAGCCACACCCCACCAGCTATAGTCACTACTCATTTAATCCATTCAAGTGGATTAATCCACTGACTAGGCCACACCTCTCATACCCAATCATTTCACCTCTGAACATCATTCCATTGTATCACATGAGCTTTTGGGTCCCTTCATATCTAAAGAATAACACACTCACATCTGTGTGATGTTGTAGCACATCCCTTCCTCTGTACTCATGATACAATCAGCTGTTGCACAATCATCCTTAACTAAAGTGATCTTCTGTATTCAGTAGACTCAATGTTGAATATTGCATCAGAGTAGATATTTCTGTAAATTGAAATTGTTATAAACATATTGAAAGACACATGTATGTGCATGTTAGGTCAAATTTATTAATCAATTAGGAATATAGAAATAGCAAGAAAGGTATAGAATATAACTGACAGGAAATCACTTAGACAGGGTTTGCAATTTACAGAAATAAAGAAATTACAATTTTAATAAAAGAAGGACATTTTATCTTCATAGAGATGATTCCTGAGCCCTTGAGAAGATGATGTTGCAAACATTCCTGATCTCATTAGGATCTGTAGGATTCAAAAGAAAAAGAAATTAAAATATGGCCAAGAGGATCTTAATGACATGATATTGGGGAGTGTTAGAATGCAAAGGAAAAATCCAATCCTGGGTAGTGCAGTGCAGGAACGCTCACACGCAACTTTTTTCTCAAAACTTATATGTTCATGTATGGGTTCTACAGGAGCCACTTTCATAGGAAAGTCTACATCTGCCAGGTCACTTCTTGTTTTGAGGGATCCTAAGGTGCATGTGCATGTATGCAATAACTTAACATTTTGGGGGGCCAGGAGCAATGATGCATGCCTATAATCCCAGGACTCATAAACTGAGTCAAGTGCAGGAGAATCTCAAGTTCAAGGCCAGATTCTGTGTCTTAGGGGCCATGTCAAAATAAAGAATAAGATGGGGTAGAGATGTAACTCAGTGGTAGATTGTCCCTGGATTAAATCTCTAGTACCTTTCCCTCCCAAATCTGAAAGTCTTTGAGAAATCTCCTTTAGAGATATTGAAGATTTTGCAATTACAAGGTAATGTTTTCACCAATGTTAATACTAATCCATTGTCCATGGCCTCAAAATGCTGTCCCACTGTCGCTCAATAAAAGATCCCACTCTGAAAACTAAAGGGGTGTTGTTTGATCCATGTTTTAAATGCATGTAGTCATCTCAACACCCTGAAGCAGGGACCATTTCACTCATTTATACCTATGCCAAGTATCATAAGGGGGAAAAGACCTAAAAGAACAAATGTCGGGATGTACAAACCTCAAGTGTCTGCTCATCAGGCAAGGTCCTTAGGCAGCAGGACAGTCATCTGTGAAAGAGAGGAGAAGGTAAAGTCTAGATCACTGGGGTTGCTCAATGTGTAATGATTTGCATTTTGCAAATGAAAGATATGAATCAAGCTCCCTCTCCTCTGGTTCATTTCAGATTACTACAGAAACAGGGAAAGTGACTTTACCAGTTTCAATAATATTTCTTATGTTCTCCTTTGGAATCTTGGATGTCACTGTCACATCTTCAAACTTCTTCTTAAGCTCTTCACTCAGACTGTCTTCCTTAGCTGTGTTTCATGGGGGATAACGTGGAAGAGATTTCTGTTAGAAAGCGTCCTCTGGGTCCCAGGTAGACCAGTTGATCCCACCAACTACGAGTACTTCCAGGTCATTTATGGTGACATGGGAATGTGGGTAAATTCCACTTATGGAAATCATATTATCTTGTAATTCTTAGAACTACTGAGGACATCCAAGACCCTTTATTGCATGAATTCAAACCTGCCTACTCTTTTTGCATTTTCCAGAACACCTCCAGGGCCTAAGCTTTGGGAAATATTCTGTACTGTGGCTTCTCATGTCAACTCTGTGTACATTCTAAAATTTATGACCCAGTATTCTGGAACATTCAGCCAATATTCAATATCAGAAGAGGGGTGGTGATGATCAGAACTTTCTCCTAGCACATTGACATGGTCATCTCTGCTAATGCAAAGCAAAAAACAAAACAAACAAAAAAAAAACCCAAAAACTAAAGAAGAAAATCTTCTTTTTTTAATCTTTGATAAAATAAGTTTAAAGTTGCATCAATTTCAAAAGTGAATCTAAGAACTCAAACGTTCAAATGCAGCTTTTGTTTGCTCTGAGGAAAAAGGCAAAACTCTAAGTCCCTGGCAGGATTGGAAGGCGTATGTGAGGGGTGATGTTCTTGTGTATTTATTTAAAGAATGGTAACTTTAAGTTTTGAAAGTATTCAAACAATTATGATATGATGAAGGGTTGATGGTGGAGATCAGTATGGTCATTAATACTGAAATGAGGGAACTGAATTTGAATTTAAATATACATAAGTATTTTTCCATATTGTTCATTGGTGCTTTATAATTTTCCATAACATTGGATTCAGCATTGCATATTCACAATTTTAGGCATACAATCTAAATTCAACTTTGAAAAAATTAAGAAAGAAAATACTATGCTGTGCTTCAAAGGGTACATATCACTTATACTTACCACCAACAGAAGTCATATGAGTAACCTTGCCATTTCCATCCACATGTTTATTATAAAATATTATGATACCATTGGAGAAGTACTCGATTTGGAAGAAATTTTGCCCTGCGTCTGTCATTGAAAAAGAAACACTTCAAAAACTCTCAATTACCACCTTTCTTACAAAAATCATTTGGTGTGAGTTGCTGGCAACACACTATCATGGACCCTTTTTCCCCCAACAATCTCTCTTTCACTAACATTCTACGTCCTGTGTTAGAATCAGGCACAGAAGCTACAGAGAGAGGCCAACATGTAAAGAATGGTAACTTTAAGTTTTGAACATGGTAAAGAGTCCTGACCTGGGAATTGCCGAGGCATCCATGGAAGGCAATTGGTTTCCTAAGACCCATGATCCTGGTTGCAGGATCTGCAGAATCATGGTAGGTGGAGAGCTTGCACTTTCTAAATCATCCCACAGAAACAAATTTTCAAATCCTCAGCAATTTTATGACTCAATTATCCAGTCTAAGCAGTATTATCATGTAATTCCACCCATGTCAAATGAATACATCACATTCGACTTGAACCATAATAAGAGCTAGATCTCTCTCTCTCTCTCTCTCTCTCATATATATATATATATATATATATATATATACACACATACACACACACACATATATATTTATATATATGTTCATGATATAAAAATTTCACCCTTCTGTTTTTTCAACACATACATACATATATGTATAAATATGCAAATATATGCATATTTATAATATAGTCATACCTTATTGAGTCACATTGCTGTATATTCATATTCCAATCAGAAATAAATCTTCTGATAAAGACTAGAATACCACATTGGACATTTTTGTCTCCATCAAATGAAACATATAGGCAATTGGTCTTTTAATACTATAGGATGTGTTTTTCAAAAATTTGTTATGTTAAAGCAAAAATATAGAAGTCTCTATTATTTTTTGGAATGCTTGTAGCTAGATTTTAAATTAGGTTGAATTTAGTTTAAAAATTCTGCTGTTATTTTTCACTACTCTCATTTTTACATTTGGGGTTTCAGACTGTCAGATAATAAATCCTTTATAGTGATAGATATTACACATCTTTTTTTTGTATTCAGAGAGTTTGTTCAATGAAAAGCAGGTGTGATCATATCTGTCAGAGAACAAGGCTAATTTTGCAGGAATTTAGGTGGTATTTAAGGTCGTTTTACACAGCTCTCCATGCAGAGAACCCCATGAGCTATATAAACAGGGAACCCTTCTAACTCATCATTGATACCAACATCCCACTTGGGAACTTGATATGATATGGACCTTATTCTAACTCTCTCTTGTGACTCCAATGCTCACCAGTTCACCAGCATTTCCAAGGTGGCATGAGCAAGCAGAAGTTTGCTAATGGTGGTCAGTGTCCAGACCCTTGATATGTGTGCCCACCAAGACCACCAATCTGGACACTTCTCAAGGCTTGGGTCATGCAGTCCACGTTAGAGCAAATACTCACATTCGACTTCATAAACATCATGAGGGCCTTTTGTGGCAACCACTGAGAACTTCTGACACTCCCCGTTGGACCTTAAAAACAAACCAAGAGAAGGTCCCTTTTTCCTCATCTATTCTTGCAAAAAATTTTGTATTGGGCTTGAAGAAGACCCAATACGGATATCTCAAACTTCAACTCACCTTCAACTTCATCAATAATCATTTTAACAGGAGATATTTGGGTGCCATAAGGTCTTTTCAAATTTGTTTTTTTGTTGTTGTTGTTTGTTTGTTTGAGTGGGGAGCATCAGCATGGGAAAAGATACATGTTTGAAAAGTTCAATGACCAATTGGTGTTGAAACTCATGGTCTGAATCGTAAACAGACTCTGATTCCTATGAATAAGTTCTCATTTTTATTTTCTCCTGGGTCTTGGTTGAAAAATATTCAAGTCTTTTGTGAGGTAATTGTCATATTTGTGTTTTTATTTCAAGGAGCATTATAGTTGTTTATTTATACACAATTTGAATTTGGGTTATCCATTGAGTCAGCCTTATGTGCAATGATTTCAATTTGAACCATGAAGATGAGACATTCTATATACACGTATATATGTTACATTTATATTTTATAGATTTTAAATTTTTTCCACACTATTGCAATAACCACACAATCCTAATCATTCTACAGATATTAACTGCCTTGTACAAATATATATCTATTGAATCAATTTTGTCATAGAAAACGTCAGCTGGAGAATCATGACTGACATGGATTAATGTGTAGATCCTGCTTTTTTGAATTCATCCTTAAAGCTAATGGATGCAATCTATTGTCAATAGACAGAGAATGGAAAGAGCCCAACACACATGCAGGGGTCTGATGGACCTTTGCACTCAGCTCAGGATTCCAAGGGAAGAGTGTTTGCTCACTGTCTTGGGGTCTCTATGTTAGGGGATATGGTTCAACAGGATCTCAAAACCACAATCTCCTTCAAAAAACACCAATAGTGGTGAGTCTCTAGGGTGCTCCTGTTGATGTGCATCATCCTCACAAGCAAGAACACACGTCCATGAGAGAGGTCAGAAGACTCCCTTCTGTGAGCATCATCAAGACGTCTCACCATGGATTGGAGCCCAGCCCATGTGTCAGAAGTGAACTATTTAGTTCCTCAACATGGGGACAATTTTCACTTACTTAACATAGAAGGTGACGGCTAACTTCTCACATGCATCAATACATTCAAGGTGACGGAAACGGACTCTCATGTCTGCATCTTCACTAATCTTCTCTAGGTTATCAGCTCCCATGAGAATGGTACGCCATTCCCCAGTGACCTGCAAAGGAAAGGTCCCCTGGGAATTGCTACTGGCTCTTCCTTCTTGTCTCTCCTCCACACTTATTAGAAACATGGCAGCTGGTTTAGCTCAGAAAGAAACAACAAACTCAATAAGGAGGTAGGCATGCAAGCTCTGCTCTCCAGAGGTAGAATCTCATTGATAAGGTCAGATTCCCACAGGGAGCATGGAATTGAGAGGCTCTGAAACAGCTAAACAACATCACCAAATGTATGGGATCTAGTAGGTGACACTGTGGCACCTTACCTTTTTATTAACTTACTTACTTCCGGAGGAAAGTGATAGTCACTGAAAGAGTCAGAATACAGAAGTAAGAAGGATCATCTCATGATTATAGATATATGTGGACTGAGATGCCCCTAAAATCCCATGTCACTTAAATTTGAGATATTTGGGGGGAAAGAGAGAAAGAAGGAGTGAGGAAGAGATCACCCCCAAGAGAAGCCCATCCAGATACCTCTGCTGGGTCAAACTGGGATGAAACACTGATCAGAGCGAATCCAAGAGCGAGCAGAAAGGTCTTCATCTTGATGCAATCTGTCTTCCTGTCCTTCAGGAGATCAAGGTAGATGAGCGATTGAAGAGAATGAGATTGATTCCTCTTTATATAGTATTGATGTTTGGCATGAGCAGCAATGGATCCATTGTTTTTCATCCTGAACTTTCTGTCTGCTCAGTGTTTCCTGGTTGGCTTGGACGGACCATCCAGGACCTTCTGTTATTTAACTAATGAGATTAATATTAGCAGAAGCTTAAGTTTGACGAGATGATTGACCTTTATATAAGACTCATGCACAAAGCCTGTCATTGACTCCAAGGACAGTAATGTGTATTTCCTCTTTGATTCTGATGGCTGTCATGAAAGATCAAGGACAAAACGTCTATTCAAGCTCCTGTATCACTTCTTTAGCATTTGGTTGAATGCTTAAAGTTACTTCTAAAATCAAAGATGGTACCCTGTGGCCTAACCAAATTAGACTAAGGCATCTCGACCTCAAATGCAAGGTAAAAAGGCATCTCTCAAACAGGTCCATGTTTAAATTCTAGAAGATATTACCAAAAAGGTAATAATAATAATAATTCAAATCTGGCCTCTTGTCAAATTATTTTATGTATATATATATATTTTTTTTTCTTTTTTTTAATTGAGATGCATCTTACTTTAAGTTATCTAGTTGAATTCCCATTGGGTCAACCACCACATAGATCAACCACAGTCAATCACATTGAGAGAATCAGAGCACTTACTATACGATCCACGCCAATGGTACCTGTAAGGATCTTGTATGTTGGATTTTTGACCATGGATTTCTTCTGGAAGTTTGGAAGTCTCTTGTCTATTTCCTATATTTTTGTACCAATTTTTATGAGTTTTGTGCAGGGTGTGGGACAGTATTCCTACTTTATTTTTCTACAAATAGCTATCCACTTTCCCTCATGACAAGTCTGACTTCCCCAAGAACATATTTCTGTCAACATGTCAGTCATCAGATGCCTAGTCTCATGTGACTTTGTCTCAGTGTCCTCTGTTCTATTTCATAGGTCTTCATGCTCATATTGAGGGAATTACCAGGCTCTTTTTACTATACTGCTCTGCAGTATATTTTTAGATCAGGTATTTTTTTGCCTCCTGTTTGACACTCTTACTTATTATTTCTTTTCTTGCTCTGGGTCTGTTATTCTTCCAAATATATTTATAACTGTTTATTTCAAATTCTGTGATAAGTGTCCTTTTTATTTTCCTGGGGAGTGCTCTGAATCTGTACATTGCTTTTAGTAGAATGGACATTTCTACAATATTGATTGTGCCTATGCAAGAACATGAGTGGTCCTGCAATTTTCTTTGGAGTTCTTCAATTTCTTTTCCAGTGTTCAATGAATTTCATTCTACAGCTCTTCTATCTACTTGCTTAGATAATTTTCAAGTATTTAAATTTTTAAGGGTATTGTAAATTAAAGGTTTTCTAAATTTCTTTTCCTGCTGAATTACTGTGGCAGTATAGGACATCTATTAGTTTCTATATGATTTTTGATTTTGTATCTTTTTTTCTTTGCTAAACTCATTTATAAACTCTATAAGAATTCAGATGGTGTTTTTCCATCTTCTAAATATGATAATACCATCAGTAATCAGAGGTATTTGGACTTCTTTTTTTTTTTCTCTTTATATCCTTTTATTTCCTTTTCTTGCCTGATCACAATGGCTCATGTTTCAAGGACTATATCAAATAGGATTAGTAACAGTAAACACTCTTTTGTGGTTTCTAAATTAAAGGGAAATTCTTTCACTTTTGTTTCTCCATTTAGTAGGATATTTATCTTTGTTTTATGATGAATGACCTTTATGTCATTGACGTAGGTTACTTGGATTACTAGTGGTACTCTAGCACATTAATGAGACTCTGTCTCAGAATTAAATATAAAAAATGCTAATAATGTAGCTCAGTGGTTAAATTCCTCTTGTTTTAATCCCTGCTAACAAAAAAATCATTAAAATCAAAACATTGTGAAAACCTGTGTCCATCCAAAGCATATAAACACATGTAGCCTAATATTATTCAAGTGAAACCAGCCATACAATGGAAGGTTAACTCCTTCTGACCCAATGAGTAACCCAAGAGATAGAAGATGATGTAGCTCTCTGATAATCAATCAATGTAATTAAATCCTTTATTAGAGAGAAGGTGGAGTTTCTGACATGGGCAGAATTGAGTTCCTTGCTGACCAATTCCTATGTTGAAATCTGTCCCCCAGGACTGGTGTCCCCAATGGATAACTTAACCATAATGAGGCACTTGGGGTATGTACTAATTCAGTATGGATCATGTCCATATAAAAAGAGGAAATGTGAACTTCCAAGGAGCAGCATGGATGGTGGAGAAGAGAGAGAACCATGTGAGCCCAGGACAAGATGGCGGCCATGTGCCAGCCCATGAGGGAGCTTCAGAGGAGCCAGGCCTGTCCACTCACTGGAACAGTCACAGATGTACACCTTCCTATCATCTGTGATCCATGAAAACATCACTGACTCACACCATTATGTTTTCATGGCGTTCATAGAACTCGTGGATACCCACATGAAGTTCAGCAAGTTTCCTTTTGATGACTGAGAGTTTTTTAATTAAAACACTCATGTCCTTCAAACCCTTCATCTTTACCTACTGTGAAGACTGTGTGGGATGAGTTAGTGGCTGGGGCTGCCATGCACAACCCCACCCTGCTGGCTTATAGGGCTGGGTGTGTCTTCCCACAGCCTTGAGGGCTGACCTCTGAGTGGGCACCTCTGGGACCAATGACCTTCACCTCTGGGCAGGAAGCTCTCCTCTGCCTGCTCTCAGCCCTCTGCCACCCAAGTCTTCTAAGGGTTCACATTTCCTGTGGCTTTTCCTGTCCCCCTGATGTGCTGTCCTGGGGACTGAGTCAGTTGATACTACCCATGGAGCCCTTGAGGTTTCAAATTCCTGACGTGTTTATTTACTTTTTATCAACTTAGGGAAGTTTTTAGCCAACAGGGATCCACCTTTTGAACAATGATTTTGCTGTATAGAGTCTTTTCTCTATTTCTCCACTTTGAATATGTCTCACTTTTGTTTTATGATCTCTGTACTCTCTCTCTCTCTCTCTCTCTCTCTCTCTCTGTCAAATATATGTATATATATATATATATATATATATATATATATATATATATATATGAAATAAATAAATATATGCATATATGTATGTATATATATTCTGGGGTTTTTCTTTTTCTTTTTTTTTTTTTTTTTGCGGGACTGAGTATTGAGTACAGGGTTATCCTGCAACTGAGCTACATTCCCCCATTTTTTTTTAAATTTAGAGACTGGATCTTGCTCACTTCTTGAGGCTGGCTTTGACCTTGTGATCCTTCTGCCTCAGTCTGTTGAGTACCTGGAATTACAGTCCTGCTCCATCCCACAACTGGGTTGTGATAAATTGGAGGACGTACAAGGAATTGATCTGTCGCAGTCTGGCTGGGCACAAATCATGAGCCATTGAAGCAGGAACAAACTTTATTTCTGAACTCCACCAGCACACTACACACACGCTCCTGGGAACTCCCCCGAATGCCATGCGGCTCCTCCAGGAACCAGCAACTGGAAAATCCCTCCTCTGGCACTTCCCCAACCAATGGGAACTCTGCAGGAATCCCCACGAGAGCTCAAGTGGAAATCAATGGGAACTCTGCCAGAACTCAAAAGTCATCATCTTAATGGCTCGCTAGCGTCACCTCTCAACCACTACTTCTGGCAAAAATGCCATGTGTCATCCCGACTCGGCTCTGGCCCTCAATATCTCCCCCCTTCTGTTTAATTAAACAACAAGCAATGTGGCTTGGGGACCGTGCCTATTAGGCTGTCCAATACTACATATGGTTCTTACTCGTCATCGGATGACCTCAAGGCGTCAGCCTCCTGTCTTAGGTTGGTACCACTGCAATTGGATCATACCCATCACTGACTTCCGGTCCAGCATACAGCCATACTTGTGGATAGGCCTTTGCACCAGTGAGGGGGGGGTGAGGTTCTTTGCCTCACCTCTGTTGGCCCCAAATTTGGCCTTTGCACCAGTGGGGGGGTGAGGTTCTTTGCCTCACCTCTGTTGACCCCCAAATTTTAGACCATCACTAGCAGAAGGGAGGAGGATGCAAAATGCCATGACACCAAGCCAAATGACGGCTCTTTTTGGAAAAATAGTATCACCGATGACACCATCTGCAAAGATACGCCAGCACTACCACAATTTGCTGCATCAACAGATAGTTCACAATGCATACAAGTGATACATAGTCCAGGCAAGTTCTGCAAGCAGTTCAAAGCAGAGGAATCCATCAATATGTCCATTTACTCCCAAAGTAAATCGACTCCTTGATTGAGCATTACTTGTTGAGTTATTATTCATTGATGCATCAGTTTATACAGTTTGTTGTGATAACTATCGAAGAAGCTGTAGTTTGGTTTTATCTTTGTCTTCACTGGCACTGGGATGAAGATAGGAATTCTGGCAATGATGGCTAAAAAAAATTATGTAACATTCCAACAGGTACTAAGAAAACAATTTTCTGAACAATTTACATTATCCTGAGCAGAATTATTAAATATAATGAAAAGGAAAGGTGAAAGTAAACAAACAGATCTGTTAACCTCCTTTTTTGTTAACATATTAAAACAATCTTCAACAGCTGTTTACCAAATTTAAATTAAACCATTTAAATCATTTAAATAAAAAAATTCAGATCCATTTTTTCATGAGCACTCCTCATATATGATATATGGACATACACACATACAGAAATACAACACAAACACAAGTGTGCACACATAATGTACAACACATAAGACAATAGTAAAGGCCTTGTAGCTTTACACAGGTGAAATCTCCATTGCAATGTTTAAAAACGCCACAGTCAAAAAATAAAACTGATCAGAAAAACATTAACCTAGGTCTGTATGAGCTCAAAAAATAAAATAGAACTTTATGATGTGGGAAAAGGCAATAATAAAATAGATATTGAAAAAAGCATCCTGGTTAATCACTGTCGCAGATGTAAGAATAGCCAAGCTGGAGCTCTGGATATCAGCTGTTATGGATTTGAGTCAAATCATCTTCTTTTTGGTCTGTAGAAATTGCTTTGGTTAGTCTCTCTGCAATCCAAATTGGCTGATGTTCTCCCTGTGGAAACACACAAACAGACCCCCAACTCCAGACAATCACTGGGTCAGGACCTTTCCATTGTCCTGTTAGAATATCCTTCCAAAGTACCTTAGGCTTATGTACATTTTTTGGACACATATGCCTTTCTGCAGCACTAAGCCCTGATGAATCCAAATTTAAAAAGTTTAGAGTAAAAAGGGTTATTTTAAAATTCTCTTTGGGGAATATATACCCCTTCCCAATTCCTTCTTTTTGCTTTAATAAGTACATTTTAATAGTTTGATGAGCTCTTTCAACTATGCCTTGTCCCTGTGGATTGTATGGGATTCCTGTTATATGAGTAATGCCAAATGATGAGAAAAATTGTTTTAAAGAGCTAGAAGTATAACCAGGGGCATTATCTGTTTTTGACTGTTTTGGAACGCCCACAGTGGCAAAATTTTGTTAGCAATGAGCTATAATATCTTTAGTTTTTTCTCCGGCATGAAAGGAGCCCATCAAAAATCCAGAAGAAGTATCAACTGTAACATGCAAATATTTTAATTTTCCAAATTCTGGCAAGTGTGTGACGTCCATCTGCCAAATATGGTTATGACCAGGGCCGAGACGGCTCCCCCTCTGGTTCTCACCTCGAACCACCTGGTAGGGCAGCAAGGATCACTCAGGGCTAGCAGGAGAGAGAGAGGGAGCACGCCAGGGAGCAGCCTTTTATTGGGGAACAAGAAATTCAGGGGAGAATTCCATCCAATGAAGGTTGAGGGGGGCCGCACTCCAAGGTCAGGGTCAGTGATTGGCCCCCGGGGTCAGTGGTCAGTCACACCCCCACACGGACAGGCTCTCACACCAGGAGAGGGCCAGGAAAGCTCCAACACAGTTTAGCCAGAGCACCTCAGACCCAAACCGGTAGTTGCCCAGTCACGTGTGAGAATGGCTCCCCACATTCAAAAGAAAGAGAAATTAAAATATTGCCAAGCTGATATTAATGAGATTATGATTAGGCTCGTTACAGTGAAAAGGCAAAAATCCCTTCCTGGGTAGTGGAGTGCAGGAATGTTCACTCACAACTCTCCCCTCTGGACCTTGTATGTTCATGTATGGGTGCTACAGGGAGCAGTTTCATAGGAAAAGTCTACATTTGCAAAGTCACCTCTTGCTTTCAGAGATTCGAAGGGACATGTGGATGTGTGCAACAACTTAAAAATTTTGTGCTTGGAGCAATGGTGCATGGACATAATCCCAGGGACTGAGCAGGCTGAGGCACGAAGATATCAAGTTCAAGATGAGTTTCTGAATCTTAGGTGCTGTGTTAGAATACAGAATAAGATGGGATGGAGATGTAACACAGGGATAGAGAGTCCTTAGGTTTATCCCCTATTTCCCACCTCCAAAAACTCTAAATCTTTGAGAAATATCCTCTAGAGTTATTGGAGATTTTCCATTGCAGGGTAGTTTATTCACAGTGGAATTCACCAATGTTCAGACTATTCCATTCTCCATGGCTTCACAAAATGCTCTCCCACTGTCTCCCAACTCAAGAACCCCACTCTGAAAACTAAAGGGGTGTTGTTTGATCCATGTTTTAAACACGTATACTCATGTCAACACCCTGAAGGAGGGACCATTTCCCTCATTGATACATATGCCAAGTATCATAAGGTGAAGAAAAATACCTATCAGAACAAAATGTCAGGAAGTACAAACCTCAAGTATCTGCTAATCAGGCAAGGTCCTTAGGCATCAGGACAGTTATCTGGGAAAGATAGGGGAAGGAAAAATCTAGATCAGTGGGGTTGCTCAATGTCTAAGGATTTGAATTTTGCAAATGGAAGGTATGATTCAAGCTCCCTGTCCTTTGGTTCATTTCAGAATACTACAGGAACAGGGAAAGCGATTTTACCTGTTTCAATAACATGTCTTATGTTTTCCTTTGGAATGTTATTTTCCACTGTCAGCTCTTCAAACTTCTTCTGCACATCTTCACTCAGATTGTCTTCCTGAGCTGTTTTGCATGTGGGATAATGTGGAAGAGATTTCTGTTAGAAAGCATCCTCCGGGTCCCAGGTAGACCAGTTGATCCCACCATTTCCATGCTCTAATAGTACTTCCAGGTCATTTATGAGTGACATGGGAACGTGGGTAAATTCCACTTATGGAAATTATATCATCTTGTAATTATTAGGACAACTGAGGACATTCAAGTCCCTTTATTGTGTGAATTGAATCCTGCCTAATGTTTTTGTATTGTCAGGGGCTAAGCTTTGGGAATTATTCTATACTGTGGCTTCTCATTTCAACTCTGTCTACATTCTAGAGTTTATGCTCTAGTATTCTGGACCTTTCATCCAATATTCAATAGCAGAAAAGGGGTGGTGTTGATCTAAACTTTCCACCTAGCACATTAGCATACTCTTCTCTGCTAATGCAAAAAAAAGGAAAAAAAAAGAAAGAAAGAGGGAAAGTAAGAAAGTAAGAAAATCTCCTCCTTCATTTTTAAGGGTTTGCAACTTTTAGGAGTGCCTTTCAATAGGGCATAATATGAAATGTGTCTCTATTTCCTAGAAGGCAATGTCTCAGTACAACTCACTCAATGGACTCTGACCTGGGAACACATTTCTGTACTAGTATTAGTACTAGCATTTAGTACAATATTTATACTAGCATTAGGTAAAAAATACATATATGCTCATACTTCTCTCCTGAACTTATAATACAGAAGAAATTACTATAGGGGCTGGGGCAGTAGCTTGCCTTCCGAGGCCCTGGGTTCAAATCCCAGCTATACAGAAAAAAAAGAAATAAATAAATCACTACGCTGTGCTTCAGACAGTAAACATCACTTATACTTACCAGCAAGCACAGTCATGTGCGTAACCTTGCCGTCTCCATCCACATTTATATTATAAAATACTATGACACCATCAAAGAAGTATTCAATTTGGAAGAAATTTTGCCCTTTGTCTGTGATTGAAAAAGAAACAATTCAAAATTCAAAATTATCACCTTTCTTAATTTGGGGGGGGGTAACTTAATGTCATTTTAAACAGCACTCCATGCAGAGAACACCATGAGCTATATAAACATCGAACCCTTCTGAATCATCATTAATGCCCACATCCCACTTGGGAACCTGAGATGATATGGACCTTATTCTATGGTGACTCCAATTCTCACAAATTCACTAGCATTCCCAAGGATGCACAAGCAAAGAGAAGTTTGCTAATGGTGGCCAGTGTTCAGACCCCCCAATGTGTGTGCCCACCAAGACCATGAATCTGAACACCCCTCAAGGCTTGGGTCATGTTGTCCACCTTAGAGCAAATACTCACACTTGGCTTCATAAATATCATGAGGACCTTTGGATGATCTGACAAAGTACTTCTGACACTCCCCATTGGACCTTGAAAGCAAACCAAGAGAATCCAATTGTTGCTCAGTTATTCTTGCAAAAGTCTCTATATTTGACTTGAATGAAGGAATTATTGAAAAGGTAACTGAGATGGGAAAATCAATTGATGATTTCACTCTTCCATGCATTCGATGTCTCCATGTTATGGGAGGTTTCTGGATGTTCTATGGCAGGGTTTCTCAACCTTGGCAATTACCAGCTCTGGATGGGATGGGTTAGGTTGTGTTGGAGACACCTGGACACTGTCAAGCAGTATGATCACTTTCTTGGACCCACCACATAATCTTAGCTCTCACTGCCATTGAGACACCCATAGAGGTCTACAAGTCTGGCCTAGTAGCCAGTGGAGGGGTTTGCAAGGAGACTCCCACTTCAGGATGAAAAGAAAAATTATGCATATGCCTATGCTTGCATATATACTATATGTACATGATATTTATATGCATATGCATGTATACCTAATAGATGCACCTAATATTTATATTAACAATGTTAAATCCTTAATATTGTGAACATATGATGTTCCACTAAACAATCTATATTTATGCATGTGACATTAATGTACACACTTTTATTTTTTCCTGTCTTAATTATCAGAGCCCCAACTCTCATATAAATGCTGCAGCTCCTGTGAATTCTGAAATCTGAATCCCTCACACTCTGTCCTCTCTCTCTATCTTCTGGGAATTCAGGATACAGTTGTTTCCAAGCAGGGACACAGACACAAACACAGATTTGGTGCAGAAGTGACATAAGTTGTGCCAGAGGTGATCCCCATTGTTCCATTACACTGGGCGATTTTCACTGACTTGGAGTAGAAAGTGAAGTCTATCTTCTTGCCTCCATCACTACAATCTAAGTGACGGTAATGGAACCTCATCTCTCCATATTCACTAATCTTCTCTAAGTCATCAGCTCCCATGAGAATGGTGTGCCAGTCCCCGGTGACCTGCAAAGAAAAGGTCCCCTGGGAATGGCTATGGGCTCCTCTTGTTCTTCTCTTGTCCACACTAATTATCACCATGGCAGCTGGTTTAGCTCAGAAGAAAAACTAAATCCAATCGTGAGGTCGCCATGCAAGCTCTACTCTCCACAAGGTACAATTGTATCAGCTAAAGTCACAAATCAGATTCCCACAGAAGCATGGAATTGAGAGGCTCTCAAACAACTAAACTGTATCAGCAAATATATGGTAAGTAGTAGATAACACTTTGGCAGGTTAAATTTTTTACATTTATTTACTTAAAGAGGAATGTGATAGTCATAGAAAGAGTTGGATGACATCCACAGCGAAGGTTACCATCATGGATATAGACGTTTGTGGACTGAGACGCTCATAAAATCTCATGTCACATAAAATTGAGAAATGTGCAAAAAGAAAGAAAGAATGAGAGAGAGAGCAAGAGAGAGAGAGAGAGAGAGATCCCCCCAAGATCAGCCCATCCAGGTACCTCTTCTGGGTCGACCTGGAATGAAGCACAGATCAGGCTGAATCTGAGAGCCAGCAGAAAGGTCCTCATCTTGATGAGATCTGTCTTACACTCTGCAGAAGCTCAGGGGAGGTGGGTACTGGACAGAACGAGTTTGATGCCCCTTTATATCACATAAGTGACTTGACATGACAGGCAATGAATTCATTGTTTTCATCCTGAGATCTTCTGTCTGCTCAGTATTTCCTGGTTGGCAGGGATGGGCTCTCTAGGAACTCCTGTTCTTTACCTAATGATATGGATACTGGGAAAGCTTTAGTTTGGCCAAATAATTGACCTTTATGTATGGCTCTCGCACAAAGCCTGTCATTGATCCCAAGGATAGTAATGTTTATTTCCTCTTTGATCCCCATGACTGAAATGGAAGATCAAAGACTAAATTTCTATTCAAGTTCCTGTGTCACTTCTCTAACATTTTAGTTGAATGCTCACAGATACTTCTAAAATCAAAGATGGTACCTGTGGCCTAACCAAATTAGATTATGTCATCTCTACCTCAAATGCAAAGTAACATGGCATCTCTGAAACCAGTCCAAGTTTAAATTTAAGAAGATATTACAAAAAAATGATAATGATAAAACAAATGCTAGCCTCTTGCCAATTTATGATTTTGTTTTTGTTTTTGTTTTTAATTTAGATCCATCTCTTTCAAGTGATGCAGTTGAATTCCCCTTTGGTCATCAACCACATTAGATCAACCACAGCCAATCACTCTGAAAGTATTAGGACACTTGCTATAGAATCTACACCAAGGGCAACTGTCTTGATTCTGTCAACAGCTACAATACACCTTTCTATTGGATTTTTGACACAGGATTTCTTCTAGAAGTTTGAAGTCTGTTTTCTAATTCCTACATTTTTGAACAATTTTTATTAAGCATTTTGTACATGGTGAGGGATAGGGGTTCTATTTTATTTTACTACCAATACCTGCCCAGTTTACCTGTGCCAATTTGTAAAGCATCTCTCGTCTCCCAGAATATATTTTTGGCAACGTGTCAAACATCAGATACCTATACTCATAGGAATTTGTGTCAGTGTCCTCTATTCTATTTTTGGTCTTCATGCCCATATTGATGGAATTTCCATGTTCTGTTTGATCTACAGCTCGGAAGTGTCCTTTTCAGATCAGGTATTTTGGTGTCTTCTGCTTTGATAATCTTGCTTATTATTCCTTTCCCTGCTCAGGTTCTCTTATTCTTACAAATGTATTTAAAAATATTTTTTTCCAATTTAGTAAAAAAATTTCATTCATATTTTCATGGGGAGTGCTTTTAATTTGTCTATTGTTCTTGGTAGGATGTCTAGTTTTGCAATATTAATTCTGCCTATCCAAGAACATGGAATGTTGTTCTTCTATGGTGTTCTTCAATTTCTTTCTTTAGTGTTCTGTGAATTTCTTTGAAGAGCTATTTTAACTTCTTGCTTAGATAATTTCCAAGAATATATTTTTGAGATTATTGTAAATGGAATGGTTTTCCAAATTTCTCTTCCTGCTGAATTAAACTGTGTAGCAATCTATTGGTTTATATGGATTGATCTTTTATCTCGCTACTTTGATAAACTATTTATAAACTCTAGAAGACTTCTGGTGCAGTTTTTCACTTTATGAATATGATAATGTTACAAGCAATCACAGATAGTTGGCCTTCTCATTTTGCTTTTTCTATCCATTGATTTCCTTTTCTTGCCTGATCACTTTGGCTAATGTTTCAAGGACTATATGGAATAAGATGGTGACAGTGGACACATTATATTGTTCCTGAATTAAGAAGAATTTTTTTTTTAGTTTTTCTCCATTTAGTATGAAATTGAACTTGGGATTATCATAAATGGCCTTTATGTGGTTGAAATAAACTCCTTCAATTAATAGTGAGACTCTAAGCAAGTTAGTGAGATTCTATCTCAAAATAAAATATAAAGATGGCTGTAATGAAGCTCAGTGATTTAGTTCCCCTTATTTTGTTCCCCAGTAACAAAAAAATATTAATGAGAATGAAAATATATTAAGAAAACCTATGTCACCCAAAGTATTTAGAAATATGTAGCATAATAACCACCAAATGAAACCAGCCATACATTTAACGGTTAACTTCTCCTGACCAAGTGATTTACCCAAGAGATATAAGATGATGTAGATCTCGGATATTCAATCAATTTCATTAAGCATTTTATCAGACAGAAGATGAAGTTCCTGTTAGAGCCTAAATTGTGTTCCCAGTCTGACAATTCCTATACTGACATCTTTCCCTCTGGACTAGGGTCCCCAGATGGTAATTAAGCTACAATTAGGTGTTTGGTATTTGGACTACTTCATGTGGATCATGTCCATGTCAAAAGAGAAAATGTGAACTTCCAAGGATCAGCATGGATGCTGGAGAAGAGAGAGAACACCAAGCGAT
Organism: Marmota marmota marmota; assembly: GCF_001458135.2. Classification (NCBI taxonomy): domain Eukaryota; kingdom Metazoa; phylum Chordata; class Mammalia; order Rodentia; family Sciuridae; genus Marmota; species Marmota marmota. The sequence continues at coordinate 3,166,636 of NW_026000327.1, forward strand.
TCCAGGACAAGATGGAGGCCATCTGCCTATCCAGGAGGGCACCTCAGGTGAAGCTAGGCCTCTCCACTTACAGCAAGGACCACAGGAGATGCATTCCCACTGTCTGTGATCCATGAAAATGGATCTCACCATTTTTATGTCATTAACTGCACTACTTGATGCCTACATGAAGTTCACCACGCTTCCTTTTGATAATGGAGAGTTTTATATTAGAATGTTCATGTCCCTCAAGCCCTTCCTCATCATCCATGGTGAGGAATGTAAGGGATATTTAGTGGCCAGGGCTGCCATGCCAAAGCCCCATGCTGCTCTCTCACAGAGCAGAGTTTATCTCCCCAGAGACGAGAGGGCTGACATCTGGGTACTAATAATCTTCACCTCTGGGCAGAAGAAACTTCTCTGCATCTTCTGAGCCTTCTAGCAACTAAATTTTCTAAGAGTGCAAATTTCAATTGGATTCTCTCCATTCCCATGAGGAACAGTCCAAGTGAATAGCTGAGTTGATCTTACCATTAGAGCCCTTCAAGTTTCAGATTTCCTGTTGATAGGAGCGCTCTCCTTGGTTTCCTAAACTCAGAGAACCCTGATCCTGCACCTAGGTTTCCAAATCCCCAGGGATTGGTCTGCAGGTATTGGAAGCTGCCTGGCTGGTGATTAGCATTTTGTCCACATATAAGGGACCCTTCCTTTATTTCAGCATCTTCTGATGATGGTCCTTGATCAAAGGAGACCTTTACAGTCATTAGATTAGGAGAAGGATCTGTCCAATTCTGCAACTGGAATCTTCACTCAATGCTCTTTTCCTGCCTTAACCCCATATCTGATTTCACCTGTCTTGTGCACAATGATGATTATGAATGATAGTCCTGGGAAATGTGGTACAGATCTCTGATCTCCCCCATTCCCCCACCCTCCCCTCTGATCTTCTCCATCTTTCTTTAATAATATATATCAACACAATAACCCTGAAGGGAAAGGAGGAACTCTCTCTAAACCTGATCACTGAGTACATTTCTGAAACTCACTCCCAACCCCTGCAGTACATTCATGCTGTGAACCACAAAAAGATTTGAAGATTGTCTGATATTACATAAACAGACATTTTTCAGACCAAACAGACTCTTCACCCTCATTCATGTAAGAAGGGACATTTTTATTGCATCTTGTAAGTCTATGAATTCCTATTTTCTTTTCTTTTTTTTTTTCTTTTTTAAGCACAGTCTTCATACACAGCCTGGTCTCTTAAGTTTATCTGATCAAAAAAAATTCTGTTGCATCAAAAAAGAACACTTTTAATAAAGTTTTTTTTGCCATTGGTGATACAAAGATTTTATGAGTACAATTTTAGAGGAGGAGAATTTTTAGTTGTGGTTCATGGATTTAGAGGTTCAGTCCATGGATGGCTGACTTCATTGGCTCTGGCCCAATGGGTATCAGAACAAAATGGCGGAAGGGCCTGGAGGAGGAGAGTAGCTCAGGACAGGGCACGAGGAAACAGATAGAGCTCTGCTCACCAGGGACAGGATACAAACCCCAAAGACACATCCCAAGAACCCCCTCCTCCAGCCACACTCCACTTGCCTGCAGTCACACAGTTAGTCCATTCAAATGGATAATACACTGATTAGGTCACTCCTCTCATACACAATCATTTCACCTCTGAACATCATTTCATTGTATCACTTGAGTTTTTGGTTCCCTTCATATCTCAACAAAAACACACTCATGTATGTGTGATGTTGCAGCCCATCCCTTCCTCTGTACTCATGATACATTGCACAGTTGCACAATCATCCTTAACTAAAATAGTCTCCTGCATCCTGTAGACCCACTGTTGAATATTGCATCAGAGTAGATATTTCTGTGAATTTAAATTGTCCTAAACTTATCCAAAGACACATGTTTGTGCATGTAAGATCAAATTTATTAATCAATTAGGAATATAGAAATAGCAGGAAAGATATAGAAGAGAACTCGTGTGTAATCCCTTAGACAGGGTTTGCAACTTTACAGAAAAGAAGAAACTAACATTTTAATAAAAGAGGGGCATTTTATCTTCATAGAAATGATTGCTGAGCCCTTAAGAAGATGATGTTGCAAACATTCCTGATCTCATTAGGATCTATAGGATTCAAAAGTAAAATATGGCCAAGCGGGTGTTAATGATATGATATTGGGGAGTGTTAGAATGCAAAGGAAAAATCTAATCCTGGGTAGTGGAGTGCAGGAATGCTCACATGCAACTCTTTTCTCCAAACTTACATGTTCATGTGTAGGTTCTACAGGGGTCACTTTCATAAGAAACCTACACTTGCAAGGTCACCTCTTGTTTGAGGGATCCTAAGGTGCATGTACATGTGTACAATAATTTAACATTTTTTGTGTGTGTCATGAGCAATGGTGCATGCTTCTGATCCGAGGATTCAGAGACTGTGTCAAGAGCAGGAGGATCTCAAGTTCAAGGCCAGCTTCTGCGTCTTAGAGGCCATGTCAAAATAAAGAATAAGATATGGTAGAGATGTGACTCAGTGGTAGATTTTTCCTGGGTTAAAACTCTGGTACCTTTCCCTCCAAAATCTGAAAGTCTTTGAGAAATCTCCTTTAGGGATATTGAAGATTTTGCCATTGCAAGGTAATGTATTCACCAATGTTAATGCTATGCCATTGTCCATGGCTTCTCAAAATGCTGTCCTACTGTCTCCCAATAAAATATCCCACTCTGAAAACTAAAGGGGTGTTGTTTGATCCATGTTTTAAATGCATGTAATCATTTCAAAACCCTGAAGGATATGTGATGAATGGTGTTCTTGAGTAACTTTAAGTTTTGAAACTATTCAAACAATTATGATAATATGAAGGGTTGATGGTGGAGATCAGTATGGTCATTAATACTGAAATGAGTGAACTTAATTTGAATTTTAATATACATAAGTATTTTTTCATATTATTCATTGGTGCTTTATAATTTTCTATAAGATTTGGTTCAGCATTGCATATTCAAAAGTAGAGGCATATAATCTGAATTGAACTTTAAATAAAAAAGAAGAAAGAAATTACTATGCTGTGCTTCAAAGGGTAAATGTCCTTTATACTTACCAGCAACATTAGTCATATGAGTAACCTTGCCATTTCCATCCACATGTATATTATAAAATACTATGAAATCATTGGAGAAGTACTCGATTTGGAAGAAATTTTGTCCTGCATCTGTCATTGAAAAAGAAACACTTCAAAACTCTAAATTATCACCTTTCTTAAAAAGTCATTTGGTGTGAGTTGCTGGCAACACACTATCATGGACCCTTTTTCCCCAACAATCTTTGTTTCGCTAATGTTCCACGTCCTGAGTTAGAATCAGGCACAGAAGCTGCAGAGAGAGGCCAACAATTCCATGTCCCCGTCTGAACACGGTAAAGATTCCCCCCTCCTTGGAATCGCCTAGGAATTTGTGGAAAGCGGTTTCCTGAGAGCTAAGATGCTGATTGCTGGATCTACAGAACCAGGGTAGGTGGAGAGCTCACACTTTCTAAATCATCCCTCAGAACCAATTTTCAAATCCCCAGCAATTTTCTGACCCAGTTATCCAATCTAAGCAATATTATCATGTAATTCCTCCCATGTTGAATGAATACATCACATTGAACTTGAAGCATAGAAAGAGCTGGATCTCTCTCTCTCTCTCTCTCTCTCTCTCTCTATATATATATATATATATATATATATATATATAGAGAGAGAGAGAGAGAGAGANTTTCCACACTATTGCAATAACCACACAATCCTAATCATTCTACAGATATTAACTGCCTTGTACAAATATATATCTATTGAATCAATTTTGTCATAGAAAACGTCAGCTGGAGAATCATGACTGACATGGATTAATGTGTAGATCCTGCTCTTTTGAATTCATCCTTAAAGCTAATTTATGCAAACTATTGTCAATAGACAGAGAATGGAAAGAGCCCACACACATGCTGGGGTCTGATGGACCTTTGCCCTCAGCTCAGGATTCCAAGGGAAGAGTCTTTGCTCACTGTCTTGGGGTCTCTATGTTAAGGGATGTGGTTCAACAGGAGCTCAAAACCACAATCTCCTTCAAGAAAAAGAGAGGTCAGAAAACTCCATTCTGTGAGCATCATCAAGACGTCTCGCCATGGATTGGAGCTCAGCCCATGAGTCAGAAGGGAACTATTTAGTTCCTCAACATGGGGACAATTTTCACTTACTTGATGTAGAAGGTGATGACTAACTTGTCACATGCATCAATACATTCAAGTTGACGGAAAAGGAATCTCAGATCTGCATCTTCACTAATCTTCTCTAAGTTATCAGCTGCCATGACAGTGGTACGCCAGTCCCCGTTGATCTGCAATGGAAAGGTCCCCTGGGAATGGCTACTGGCTCCTCCTTCTCATCTCTCACTCATAATTACTAGAACCATGGCAGGAGGTTTAGCTCAGAAGAAAATAATAAACACAATCAGGAGGTAGCCAAGCAAGATCTGCTCTGCAGAGGTAGAATCCCATCCAATAAGGTCAGATTCCCACAGGGAGCAGCTGAACAATATCACCAAATATATGGGATCTAGTGGGTGACACTGTGGCACATTATGGCACCTTAACTTTTGTTAACTTCCTTACTTCAGGAGGAATGTGATAGTCACAGAAAGAGTTGGAATACAGAAGTAGAGAAGGATCATCTCATGATTATAGATATATGTGGACTGAGATGCTCCTAAAATCCCATGTCACTTAAAATTGAGAAATGTGGGAAGAGAGAGAGAGAGAGAAAGAAGGAGCGAGGAAGAGATCACCCCCAAATCAGCCCATCCAGATACCTCTGCTGGGTCATATTGGGAAGAAGCACAGATCAGAGCAAATCCGAGAGTGAGCAGAAAGGTCCTCATCTTGATGAGTTCTGTCTTCCTATCCTTCGGGGGCTCAGTGTAGATGAGCAACTGGAGAGAATGAGTTTTCTGCCTCTTTATATAGTATTGGAGACTTGGCATGAGCAGCAATGGATCCATTGTTTTTCATCCTGAATCTTCTGTCTGCTCAGTGTTTCCTGGTTGGCTTGGATGGACCATCCAGGATCTTCTGTTATTTAACTAATGATATTAATATTAGCAAAAGCTTAAGTTCGACCAGATAATTGACCTTTATATAATAGACTCATGCCCAAAGACTCTCATTGACTCGAAGGACGGTAATGTATATTTCCTCATTGATTCTGATGGTTGTCATGGAAGATCAAGGACAAAACATCTATTCAAGTTCCTGTATCACTTCTTTAACCTTTGGGTTGAATGCTTTAAGTTATTTCTAAAATCAAAGATGGTACCCTGTGGCCTTACCAAACTAGACGAAGGCATCTCTAACTCAAATGCAAGGTAACTGGGCATCTCTCAAACAGGTCCATATTTGAATTTAAGAAGACATTACAAAAAGAATAATAATAATAATAATTCAAATCTGACCTCTTGTCAATTTTATATATATACACACACACAGATATATATATATATATATATATATATATATATATATATATATAA
>NW_026000327.1:3177345-3253640 GCF_001458135.2 Marmota marmota marmota
GGTGGGTCGCAGGCCCGCCTACCTTGCAGGAGTGATTGGAAGCTCTGTCCTGCCGTGGGCCACTGGGCCTTTTCTGTTGGTGGTCACAGTTCCACCTACCTGGCAGGCGCGGGGGGTGGGGGGGCGGCTCTGCCCCTCAGCAGGCCGCTGGGCCTGCTCTGTGGGTGGTCACAGTTCCCTCTACCTTGCCGGCGCAGGGGGAGGGGGCGGCTCTCGAGATTCATCTTCTTTCAAGATATCCAGTTGAATTCCCCTTGGGTCAACCACCATATAGATCAACCACAGCCAATCACATTGAGAGAATCAGGGCACTTACTATAGGATCCATGCCAATGGTACCTGTGAGGATCCTGTATGTTGGATATTTGACCCTGGATTTCTTCTGGAAGTTTGGAAGTCTCTTGTCTATTTCCTATATTTTTGAACCAATTTGATATGAGTTTGTGCAGGGTGAGGGACAGGAATCCTATTTTATTTTTCTACAAATAGCTATCCAGTTTCCCTTGTGACAAGTCTGACTTCCCCAAGAATGTATTTTTGTCAACATGTCAGTCATCAGATGCCTAGACTCATGTGACTTTGTCTCAGTGTCCTCTGTTCTATTTCTTAGGTCTTCATGTTCATATTGGGGGAATTACCAGGCTCCTTTATCAGGCCAAACGGACTCTTCACCCTCATTCATGTAAGAAGGGGCATTTTTACTGCATCTTGTGAGTCTCTATCATTTCCTATTTTCTTTTCTTTTTATTTTTCTTTTTTAAGCACAGTCTTGATATACTGCCTCGTCTCTTAAGTTATATCTGATCAAAAAATCTTTTTTATGTTGCATCATAAAGGAAAATATTAGAAAGGTTTTTCACTGTTGCAACACAAAAAACTTATGAGTACAATTTTAGAGGAGGATAATTTATATTTGTGGTTGATGGATTCAGAGGTTCACTCCATGGTTGGCCGACTCCATGGCTCTGGCAGCAGGGCCTGGAGGAGGAAGCAGCTCAGGACAGGGTACCAGGGAGCAGAGAGAGCTTTGCTCACCAGGGACAGGATAGAAATCCCAAAGGCACAGCCCAGGGACCCCCTCCTCCAGCCACACCCATCTGCTACAGTCACCAGTCATTTAGTCCATTCAAGTGGATTAATCCACTGATTGGGCCACACCTCTCATATCCAATCATTTCACCTCTGAACATCATTCCATTGTATTATGTGAGCTTTTAGGTCCCTTCATATATGAAGAATAACACACTCACATCTGTGTGATCTTGCAGCCCATCCCTTCCTCTGTACTCATGATACAATCAGCAGTTGCACAATCATCCTTAACTAAAATTGTCTCCTCTCTCCTGTAGACTCAATGTTAAATATTGCATCAGAATAGAAATTTCTGTAAATTGAAGTTGTCATAAACTTATCCAAAGACACGTTTGTGCATATAAGGTAAAATTTATTACTCAATTTAGAATACAGAAATAGCAGGAAAGATATAGAAGAGGACTAACAGGAAATCCCTTAGACAGGGTTTGCAATTTACAGAAATAAAGAAGTTACAATTTTAATAAAATAAGGGCATTTTATTTTCATAGAGATGATTCCTGAGCCCTTGAGAAGATGATGTTGCAAACATTCCTGATCTCATTAGGATCTGTAGGATTCAAAAGAAAAAGAAATTAAAATATGGCCAAGCGGGTCTTAATGACATGATATTGGGGAGTGTTATAATGCAAAGGAAAAATCCAATCCTGGGTAGTGCAGTGCAGGAATGCTCACACACAACTCTTTTCTCGGAGGTTGTATGTTCATGTATGGGATCTACAGGGGTAAATTTCATAGGAAGGTCTACACTTGCACGGTCACCTCTTGCTTTGAGGGATCCTAAAGTGCATGTGCATGTGTGCAACGTTTTAAAATTTTGTGCCTGAAGCAATGGTGCTTGCCTGTAATCCCAGGACTCAGTAGTCTGCATCAGAAGCAGTGGTATCTCAAGTTCAAGGCCCTCTTCTGCATCTTAGAGGCCATGTCAAAATAAAGAATAAGATGTGGTAGAGATGTGACTCAGTGGTAGATTCTCCCTGGGTTAAATCTCTAGTTCCCTTCCCTCCAAAATCTGAAAGTCTTTGAGAAATCTCCTTTAGGGATATTGAAGATTTTGCTATTGCATGGTAATGTATTCCCCAATGTTAATACTATTCCATTGTCCATTGTCCATGGCTTCATAAAAAGCTCTCCCACTGTCTCCCAATAAAAAAATCCACTCTGAAAACGAAAGGGGTGTTGTTTGATCCATGTTTTAAACACATGCAGATATCTCAACACCCTGAAGGAGGGACCATTTCACTCGTTCATATCTATGCCAAGTATTACAAGGGGAAAAATACCTAACAGAACAAAATGTCAGGATGTACAAACCTCAAGTGTCTGCTCATCAGGTAATGTCCTTAAGCAGCAGGACAGTCATCTGGGAAAGAGAGGGGAAGGAAAAACCTAGGTCACTGCAGTTGCTCAATTGTAATGATTTGCATTTTGCAAAAGGAAGATATGAATCAAGCTCCTTGTCTTTTGGTTCATTTCAAATTATTACAGGATCAGGGAAAATGACTTTACCAGTTTCAATAATATTTCTAATGTTTTCCATTGGAATGTTCTTTTCCACCGTCAGCTCTTCAAACTTCTTCTTCTGCTCTTCACCCAGACTGTCTTCCTTAGCTGTTTTGCATGTGGGAAAATGTGGAAGAGGTTTCTGTTAGAAAGCATCCTCTGGGTCCCAGGTAGACCAGTTGATCCCACCATCCCCATGCTCTGATTAATGATACTTCCAGTTCACTTATGGGTGACATGGGAATGTGGATAAATTCCACTTATGGAACATCATATCATTTGTGATTCTTAGGAATATTGCAAACACTCAAAACCCTTTATTTTGTGAACTCAATCTTGCCTAATATTTATGCATTCTCCTCAACATCTCCAAGGCCTAAGCTTTGGGAATTATTCTATACTATGCCTTCTCATTTCAACTCTATCTACATTCTAGAGTCTATGCCCCACTATTCTGGACCATTCATCCAATATTCAAATACAAAAGGGGGGTGGAATTGATCTGAACTTTCCACCTAGCACATTAGCATCGTAATCTCTCTAATGCAAAGAAAAAGAGAGAGAAAAAAAAACTCTCCTTGTTCATCTTTGAGAAATTAAGAGTATTTAATAGCTCCTTCTATTTCAAATGTTGATCTAAGACCTCAAAGGTTCAAATGCATCTTTCATTTGCTCTGTAACAAGACTCAAAAGTCTACATTCCATCAGGATTGGAGCAGCATATGTGAGGGGCTGGTCTTATTAAGTATTTATTCAAAGAAAAAAATCTGTAATTTTGGAAAATATTGGAACAATTATGATAAAACAAAGGATTTATGGTGGAGATCACTGTGGTCATTAATACTGAACTGAGTTACCACATTTGACTTTTTATATGTACATAAGTATTTTTTCCATATTGTTCACTGGTGCTTTATAATTTTCTATAAGGTTGGGATTCACAGTTACACATTCACAAGTATGGGAATATAATTGGAATTTTACTTTAAAATATTGGTTCATTAGGTGCCAAACACCCCATTATACTACTGTGTATATCACTATGAGATCTGCAGAATGTGGTCTGCAACATTTAGGAGTGATTTTTGATAGGGCGCCATATGAAATGCGTCTCTCATTTTCAGAGAGACAATCCCTCAGTACACCTGAGTCAATGGGATCTACTGTGGGAACACATTTCTGTACTAGTGCCTTAGTTCAGAAAACCTATGCTCATACTTCTCTCCTGAATTGACAACATAAAAGAAATCACTATGCTGTGCTTTGGACAGTAAAAGTCACCATACTTACCTGCAATCAGTGTCTCATAGGTCACCTTGCCGTCTGCATCCACATTTTTATTATAAAATAAAATGAAACCATTTGCGACGTACTTGATTTGGAAGTAATTGTCACCTGAGTCTGAGACAGAAAAAGAAACACTTGAAAACTTCTTGGTCTATACCCAAAGGACTTAAAATAAGCATATAACAGTGCTGCAGCCACATCAATATTTATAGCATCTCAGCTCCTAGTAGCCAAACTATGTAACCAACCTAGGTGCCCTTCAACAATTGAGTGGATAAAGAAAGTGCGGTCCATATGCAAAATAGAATATTACTCAGCCATAAAGAAGAATTAAATCATGGCATTTGCCAGTAACTGGATGGAGCTGGAGAATATCATGCTAAGCAAAATAAACCAATCCCCCCAAAAACCAAAAACTGAAGGTTTTCTCTAATTTAGAGATGATAATTCACAATGGGAGGGGGCTAGGGAAGAATAGAGGTATGTTGGATAAAGCAGAGTAAAGGAACTGAAGGGGGCATGTGTGTTACCCTATGTACACATATCACTACCTGCCCAGTGTGTTCTTACATCAAGTATAACCAGAAGAATGAGAAATTATAGTCCATTATATATGATTATATATTGATATAGATATACATATATACAGATATAGACATGTACACACACACACATATATAGATTTGTATAAGTACTTGTCATAAAAATGTCACATTTATATTTTTACATACATATAAACTCTAAGTGTATAAGTAAGCATATGTACATATGCACATGTAAATATGCCTAGTTGTATTTTATTAAATCATGTTGCTATATATTCATGTCATTTTTTTTAAGTTTCAGGGATTGAACTCAGGGGCACTCAACCCCTGAGCCCCATCCCCAGCCATATTCTGCATTTTATTTAGAGACAGGGTCTCAATGAGTTGTTTAGCACCTCACTTTTGCAGAGCCTGGTCTCCAACTTGCAATCCTCCTGCCTCAGCCTCCTCATAGATATAGAAGTGCCCACATGGGAACCTGAGATGATATGACCTTATTCTAACTCTCCCTGGTGACTCCAATGCTCACTATTTTATTAGATTTTCCAAGGTTGCATGAGCAAGTTGAAGCAGAAATGGGGAGCAGCATGCACACATGGCGATATGTGTGGTCCCCAGGACCATGAATTACAATGCATATCAAGGTCTGGGTCATGCAGAGCACAAAAGAGCAAATACTCACAATCAGTTTCATAGACCCCATTAGCGCCTTTGATTCCCACAACTGAGAACTTGTGACACTCTCCATTCAACCTTAGAAACAAACCAAGAGAAGCCTCCTTTGACTCGACTATTTTTGCAAAATCTTTTATATTTGACTTGAAGAAGGTAATTGAGATGGGAAAATCAATCGATGATTTCCCTCTTCCATGCAATCAATGTCCCCATGTTATGGGAGGCTTCTGGATGTTCTAGGGCAGGGTTTCTTGACCTTGGTGATTCCTAACTCTGGGTGGGATGGGTCAGGTTGTGTTGGAAACTCCTGGACATTTTCCAGCAGTATGATCACTAGCCTGGACCCACCATATAACCTGAGCTCTTGCTGCCATTGGGAGAGTCATAGAGGTCTGCAAGTCTGACCATGTAGCCAGTGGAGGGGTTTGCAAGGAGACTCCCACTTCAGGACAACAAGAGAATATATGCACATTCCTATGCATGTATACATACTATAGGTGCATAATATTTCTGTGCATATGCATGCATACATAATGGATGCACCATATATCTATATTTTACATTTAATAATATAAAAGCATTAAGATTTAACATAATATTCCACCTATACAATTTATATACACACACATGACATGAATATATCACACTTTTATTTTTTTCTTCTCATAATATCATGGCCCCAGATCTCCCATAAAGGTCCATCCTTTTCTGAATTCTGCATTTCTCACTCTTGGTGCTAACACTTTAACTTGAGGTAATGCAGGATAGCATTATTTGCAAGAATTTCTGAATACCCAGGGATGGTGGGAGGGACACAGATACAGGACCCTGTGGCTATGGACCCAGACGTAAACAGACTGTATTTGCACCTCACACACAGACCTGAGGATGCAGATCCATTATTGACACCTCAAACTTCAGCTCCCTTTGAAGGTCACAATTCACTATTTTACCAGGACTTGTTTGAGGGGTCACATGGTATTTTCAGATCTGGTTTTTACCATTGGCATGTTAAGGGATGCATGTTTGAAAATTTCCATGTCCAATTGGTAATTACAGTCCTGCTCTGAATCCTATCAGACCTCTGCTTCCTATGCATACTTCTCATTTTTTTTCCTTGGGTCTTGGTTGAAAAATATTATTAAGTCTTTAGTAATGTAATTGTCATATTTATATTTTACTTCAAAGACTGACATAAATGTTTATTTATTCACATTTCGTGATTGGATTAAATGCTGAGTAAACATTATGCACACTGATGTCAATTTAAACCATCAAAATGGGACATTATATATACATGCACATGGAATACGTATACATGTACATATACGTTATATAGAGAGGGACTGTAATTATTTTTGCTATACTATCATAATGTCTTCATGTTGCTCATCATTCTACAAATATTAACTTCCTTCCAGAAGCATATATTGATTGATTCAATATCATCATAGAAAATGTCAGCTGGAGAATCATGATTGACATGGATCAATATGTAGATCCTGCTCTTTTAAATTCATCCTTAAAGCTAATGGGTGCAATCTATTGGCAATAGACAGAGAATGGAAAGAGTCCAACACATATTCTGGGGTCTGATGGACCTTTGCCCTCAGCTCAGGATTCCAAGGGAAGAGTTTTTGCTCACTGTCTCAGGGTCTCTATGTTAAGGGATGTGGTTCAACAGGAGCTCAAAACCACAATCTCCTTCAGGAGAAAGAGAGGTCAGAAGACTCCATTCTGTGAGCATCATCAAGACGTCTCACCATGGATTGGAGCCCAGCCCACGTGTCAGAAGGGAACTATTTAGTTCCTTAACATGGGGACAATTTTCACTTACTTGGTGTAGAAGGTGATGACTAACTTGTTGCATGCATCAACACATTCAAGGTGACGGAGATAGACTCTCAGGTCTCCACCTTGTTCGATCTTCTCTACATGATTGGCTCCCATGAGAATACTATGCCAGTCCCCAGTGACCTGCAAAGGAAGGGTCCCCTGGGAATCACGACAGGCTCCTCCTTCTCATCTCTCATCCACACTTATTAGAACCATGGCAGCTGGTTTAGCTCCGAAGAAAACAACAAACACAATCAGGATGTAGCCAAGCAAGCTCTACTCTCCAGAGGTAGAATCCCATTGATAAAGTCAGATTCCCACAGGGAGCATGGAATTGAGAGGCTCTGAAACAGCTAAACAACATCACCAAATGTGTGGGATCTAGTAGGTGACGCTGTGGCACCTTAAATTTTATTAACTTACTTCAGGAGGAATGTGATAGTCACAGAAAGAGTTGGAATACAGAAGTAGAGAAGGATCATCTCATGATTATAGATGTATGTGGACTGAGATGCTCCTAAAATCCCATGTCACTTAAAATTGAGATATTTGAGGAGAAAGAGAGAAAGAAGGAGCGAGGAAAAGATCACCCCCATCAGCCCATCCAGGTACCTCTTCCGGATCAAACTGGGATGAAGCACAGATCAGAGTGAATCCAAGAGCGAGCAGAAAGGTCTTCATCTTGATGAGATCTGTCTTCCTGTCCTTCAGGGGCTCAGGGGAGGTGAGTGAGTGGAGAGAATGAGTTTGATGCCTCTTTATATATTATTGGCAGCTTGGCATGAGCAGCAATGGATCCATTGTTTTTCATTCTGAACCTTCTGGTCTGCTCAGTGTTTCCTGGTTGGCTGGGATGGGCTGTCCAGGACCTTCTGTTATTTAACTAATGAGATTAATATTAGTGGAAGCTTAAGTTCGACCAGATAATTGACCTTTATATAAGACTCATGCACAAAGCCCGTCATTGACTCCAAGGACAGTAGTAATTATTTCCTTTTGATTCCCATGGCTGAAATGAAAGATCAAGGACAAAAAGTCTCTTCCCAGCTCCTGTAATCAATTCTCTAAGTTTGAGGGAAACCCTGAAAGTTACGTTAGCGAACTAAAGATGGTACCCTGTGGTCGAAACAGATTAGATTATGGCATCTCTGTCTTCAGTGGAAGGTGACAAGTCTGGTTGGAATTAAAGATATATAAAAGAATCACAGATGCTTCCCTCTTAGTGAATTTATGAGTCTTTTTTGGAGTTGAGATCCATGTTCTCTTTAGGTATCTACTTGAATTATCAATGGGTCACCAACCCCATTAGATCAACCACCATGAACAATCACTCTGACTGTATAAGGAGTGTTGATGTCAGATCTGCACCAACTCTAACTACAAGCATAATGTCAATGGCTAAAATGAATTCAGATGGAAAGATACTGCTTCAGGGTATCAAAATGTGGATAGAGACGGGGAGGCTGAGGCAAGAGGATCCCAATGTGAAGGCCAGCCTCAGCAGTTTAGCAAGGCTCTCAGCAACTTACTGAATTCTGGTCTCTAAATAAATAAATAAACATACAATCAAATGGATTTAAAAAATGTCTGGTATAGGGGGGTCAAAAATAAATTTTAAAAAATAAAATAAAAACAACTGGGGCTGTAATCCTAAAGGCTCGGGAGGCTGAGGCATGAGTATCACGTGTTCAAATCCAGCCTCAGCAACTTAGTGAGGCCCTAAGAAACTTGGCAAGGTTCTGTCTCTAAATAAAAACTAAAAAGGGCTGGGGATATGGCTCAGGGGTTGAGCACCCCTGGGTTCATCCTAGTACTACTACTACTACTACTAATAATAATAATAATAATAATAATAATAATAATAATAAAATTAGAGAGAGAACCACAAGTATATAATCAAGAATACCTCAGTATAAATTATTTCCATGACTGGATTGAAAGATGAATTGGATACAAAGTATAGTTTGGATGTAAGTGACATACATCAATATTTCTCCTGTTTAAAGGAAGCATTAACCAAGCTTGATTGATGGACCCAAGCTGTCTTACAAAGGAGTATTTCCTGCCTAAAAAGACACCATTGACACATGGTTCTCAACAACTTAGTCAAACTTGCATCTTTGCTTTTGTGGGATTTCTTGTTCTGCTTCTAGGATTCAGCCAGGTTATTTTGACATGAGGCGATGGTGTCTGTCTTGATTTATGAAAGAGCAGGTATTGCACAGATGTGTCACTTTGTAATTCATTTTAAAACATTGGTGGATTGGCATTCCTGGCTGTTGATCTTTGCAAACCCAAGTAAACCCAAAGATACCCATCTTCACAAAGAACTGAGCTGCTTAGGACTCAGCAGATGCTCATGATTGAACTGAGTGAAACAAAGTCCCTGGGTCATTTCACCTCCCACCGAGGCTTGGGAAAACTTCAAAAGCTCCAAATTCTCACCCATCCCCACCAGGTTCTGTAGTTTTGAGTAAAATCAATATAATAGATACACAGTGGGAGCCAACTGAAAAATAGGGGAGCTCAGGGAGACCCTGTCTCTAAATAAAATGCAAAATAGGGCTGGAGATGGGGCTCAGGGGCCGAAGAGCCACGATTCACTCCCTGGTACCTCCAAAAAAAAATCTAATTAAAATTCTTTTCCCATTTATAGGTTGGCTCCCCCTGGGAAAAGAGAGACAGAGAGAGAGAGAGATCAGCAATATGTTCTTGCAAGGTGACACTTTCCTCTCTACCCCTTAATGGCATCTCTCAAAGAGCTAAATATCTCAATTTAGAGAAAAGAGAATCCATCTGTCTTTTGCCGCTCATTCTGGGACCAGACTTTGGAATCTCATCCAAGAACTACTCGCCTTAAGCCCAAGGTCACATCCTGTTCTGTGTTTTCTCCTACCGATTTTCTACTTGACTTTTTAATAACAAATCTCTGCTGTAGCCCAAGGTCTGTCTTCTCTCTGCTGCAAGATACACTTTGAAATTAATTTTTGGGAAAAAAAATGGCAGATGCACCTGTTTTCTAGCCAGTTTTTATTTTTAAATTTTTGTTTTGGCAAAGACAATGAGAAGAGTCATTTTTTTTTCCCACTGAACTGCTTGCAAAATCCTTCCCTTTAAAAATCCATTGAGGAAGTTGGCGGCTAATGGAGGTGCGGCACCCCTTTGTCCTGCATCACTGCGTGATGAGAGAGCTTAGAATGGCTGGAAGCTGTCTTGACAGGAATGTTCAGCAAAA
Source organism: Marmota marmota marmota (assembly GCF_001458135.2). Taxonomy (NCBI): domain Eukaryota; kingdom Metazoa; phylum Chordata; class Mammalia; order Rodentia; family Sciuridae; genus Marmota; species Marmota marmota. Next base: position 3,187,519 of record NW_026000327.1, read on the forward strand.
TTGTGCTGCACTGAAACCTAGCGGAAGAGTTTCAACACCTGAGGATCAGCAACTGGGGCTCAGTCACCAGTGAGTCTGAGCCAACCCTTGTGCAGAGACTCAGGCTGAATGATTGGTGGCCCACCCCGCAGCTGGATCCTGGGCAGCAATGTGCCAGCAACGCAGAGAAATGGAGCTAAGGAGCCTGGGGGGTCCTGCCAACCACACCTCCACAGTGCTCCAGACCGAGGTCTGGTGTTGGGACAAGGGAGAGAAATGGCCTAGATCTGCCCTCCACACCGGACACCCCACCAAGGAAGTCAGAGGCCACCATATTGGGGAGCTGACGTCATCATCGCCAGCTTCCTACAGATCAGACCCCATCGCAGCAAATTCAGGGACAGAACAGGTGTGTGACACTCAGCCCCTCTCCCATACAGTGGGGAAATCGCATGAAATCTCTCCCCAGCTTTCCTTGGGCATGAATATCAGAGTGAGTGTGAATATCAGAGGCTGGGGAAAGGTAAAGGCACCTGACTCCCAACTCCCCCCTCCCACCAGCGGCGAAAGCGAAACTTGTCTCACCAGCTCTCAGGGGCATGGCTATGGGACGGAATGGAAAGAATAGGAGGCTGGTTCCCAACTCCCACGCTCCTCATCCAGGAAACTGCAGGCCCAGAGTGTAGCTTGAACTGCGGAGAGGTACCACACTGGTGAAGGCCTGGCTGACAGGAGAAGCGGGGAGGCTAGAGGCCAGAAACAACCCTAAGTGAACAGGATTGGAGAGACACCAGGTGGGGGAGGGGGGAGCCGCCTCATATGGATTGTTTCCTACAGCCAAGGGCAAAATCTTGGTCCGGAAATCACAGCCCCATCTACTGGAAGTGAAGAAAATAGACCTAAGAGTGCATTCTTTTTTAAAAAAATTATTTTACTTTAATGCAAATAGGTGAATGTTTTGAGACAGTCTACAGTCCTCCTAAGTCCTTAGCTACCCCCAAATATTCCTGTCTATTCTCTCGTTAATATCCTCCTGCATTTGAGCAACCCCCCAAAGAAGCTAAAATGTACTAACCCCCATACCATCACATCTCCCAACCTTAACATAAAATCCTAAGACCAAACCTTAATTCTCTATACACCATCAGAATCTGTAGGCCTTTAATGAAACTAATGAATTTACTTTAAATCACAATTAAAGCCAACAACTTGAGACATTGTCTCCCATCACAGAGGAGAGATCTCAGACCTATACAAAACCAAAACAAATTTATAGGAGAAAATAATAACACAGCAGTCAAACAGAGCTGGAAGGAAATGCGAGCATTATGAAAAAAGGAAGAAAAGGAACACAAATAATGCAGGCCAGCTTAAATTTACAGGAGTTGCTAAATGCATCAGAAAAAATGGTCTGATAAAGAACTCAAGGCATACCTGACTCAGATGGAATGGAATCTTAAAGAGATCATTAGACAGCAAATGCAAGCAATGAAAGAACATTTTGACAATGAATTACATGAACAAATCCAAGAAGCAAAAGAACAATTCTACAGGGAGATAGAGGTTATAAAAAAATCAAACACAAATCCTAGAAATGAAGAAAAGTATAAACCAAATTAAAAAATCAAATGAAAGTATTACCAGTAGATTAGACTAAGTAGAAGTCAGAACATCAGACAACAAAGACAAAATATACCATCTCAAAAAGAGTCTAGTCAATGCAGAAAGGCTGGTAAGAAACCATGAGCAAAACATCCAAGATATATGGGATACCATAAAAAAAAACAAAAAACTTAAGAGTCATTGGGATAGAGTAAGGTATAGAGGTCCAAAACCAAAGGAATGAGCAATCTGTTAAATGAAATAATTTTAGAAAACTTTCCAGACATGAAAAATGAAACAGATGTCCAAATTCTAGACGCCTACAGGATGCTGAATATACAAAACCACAACAGACCAACTCCAAGACACATTGTTATGAAGATATCCAATATACAGAACAAGGAGAGAATATTAAAAGCTACAAGACAAAGGAGGCAGATTACATTTAGGGGTAAACCAATTAGGTTAATGGCTGATTTCTCATCACAGACACTGAAAGTGAGAAGATCCTGGAACAACGTATTTCAAACGCTGAAATATAATGAGTGCCAACCAAGAATATTGTATCCAGCAAAACTAAGCTTCAAGTTTGACAATGAAATAAAAATCTTCCACAATAAACAAAAGTTAAAAGAATTTACAGCCAGAAAACCAGAACTGCAAAGCATCTTGGGCAAAACACTACCCGAAGAGGAAATGAAAAACAGCACCCAAAACCAACAGTTGGAACTACCTCAGTAAAGGGGGGGGGAGACTAATCAAAGAGGGAAAAACAAGCCAAATTATAAATAAATAAATAAATAAACAAATAAACATGATGGGAAGTACAAACCATATATCAATAGTAACCCAAACATTAATGGCTTAAAGTCACCAATAAAGCAACATAGGCTGATAACCTGGATTAAAAAAGCAGATCCAACAATATGCTGCCTTCAGGAGACACATCTGATAGGAAAAGACATACACAGGCTGAAGGTGAAAGGTTGGGAAAAATCATACCATGCACACGGTCCTCGGAAGCAAGCAGGGGTGTCCATACTTGTATGGAATAAAATCAACTTCAGGCCTAAGTTAATCAAAAGGGATAAAGAAGAACACTATATACTGTTAAAAGGAACCGTTCACCAACAAGACATAAAAATTATCAATATTTATGCACCAAACAATGATGCTGCTATGTTCATAAAACAAACTCTCCTCAAGTTCAAGAGTCAAATAGACCACAACACAATAATTATGGGTGACTTCAACACACCTCTCTCACCATTGGACAGATCTTCCAAACAAAAGTTGAATAAAGAAACCATAGAACTCAATAACACAATCAATAACCTAGACTTAACTGACATATATAGAATATATCAACCATCATCAAGGGGATACACTTTTTTCTCAGCAGCACATGGATCCTTCTCAAAAATAGACCATATATTATGCCATAGGGCAAACCTTAGAAATTATAAAGGTGTGGAGATAATACCATGTATCTTATCTGATCATAATGAAATGAAACTGGAAATCAATGACAAAAGAAGGAAGGAAATTCCTATATCACTTGGAGAATGAAAATATGTTACTGAATAATCAATGGGTTACAGAAGACATCAAGGAGGAAATCGAAAAATTCATAGAAAAAAATGAAAACACAGACACAACATATCAGAATCTATGGGACACACTGACAGCAGTTCTAAGAGGAAAATTCATTGCTTGGAGTTCAGTCCTCAAAAAAAGAAAAAAAAAAAACAACAAATAAATGATCTCACACTTCATCACAAAGCCCTTGAAAAAGAAGAGCAAACAACAGCAAATGTAGTAGAAGACAAGAAATGATTAAAATCAGAGCTTAAATCAATGAAATTGAAATAAAAGAAACAATTGAAAAAATTGACAAAACTAAAAGTTGGTTCTTTGAAAAAATAAATAAGATCAACAGACCCTTAGCCATGGTAATGAAGAGAAGAAGAGAGAGAACTCAAATTATCAGCATACGGGATGAAAAAGGCAATATCACAACAGACACGACAGAAATACAGAAGATAATCAGAAATGATTTTGAAACCCTATATTCCAATAAAATAGAGGATAGTGAAGACATCGATAAATATCTTAAGTCATATGATCTGCCCAGATTGAGTCAAGAGGATACACACAATTTAAACAGACCAATAACAAAAGAGGAAGTAGAAGAAGCCATCAAAAGACTACCAACCAAGAAAAGCCCTGGACCGGATGGGTAAACAGCAGAGTTTTATAAAACCTTTAAAGAATAATTAATACCAATACTTTTCAAGTTATTTCAGGAAATAGAAAAAGAGGAAGCTCTTCCAAATTCATTCTATGAGGCCAACATCACCCTGATCCTGAAACCAGATAAAGACACTTCAAAGAAAAAAAAACTACAGACCAATATCTCTAATGAACTTAGATGCAAAAATCCTCAATAAAATTATGGCAAATTGGATACAAAAACATATCAAAAAGATCATGCACCCTGACCAAGTGGGATTCACCCCTCGGATGCAAGGCTGATCAAATATACGGAAATCAATAAATGTTATTCACCACATCAATAGACTTAAAGATAAGAACCACATGATCATCTCAATAGATGCAGAAAAAGCACTCGACAAAGTACAGCATCGCTTTATGTTCAAAACACTAGAAAAACTAGGGATAACAGGAACATACCTCAATATTGTAAAAACTATTTATGATAAGCCTCAGGCCAGCATCATTCTAAACGGAGAAAAACTGAAGGCATTCCCTCTAAAATCTGGAATAAGACAGGGATGCCCTCTCTCACCATTTCTGTTCAATATAGTTCTCAAAACACTGGCCAGAGCAATTAGACAGACGAAAGAAATTAAAGGCATAAATATAGGAAAAGAAGAACTTAAATTAGCACTGTTTGCGGAAGACATGATTCTATCCCTAGCAGACCCAAAAGGTTCTACCCAGAAACGTCTAGATCTAGTAAATGAATTCAGCAAAGTGGCAGGATATAAAATCAACATGCATAAATCAAAGGCATTCCTGTATATCAGTGACAAACCCTCTGAAAAGGAAATCAGGACAACCACCCCATTCACAATATCTTAAAAAAGAAAATAAAATATTTGGGAATAAACCTAACAAAAGAGGTGAATGACCTTTACAATGAAAACTACACAACCCTAAAGAGAGAAATAGAAGAAGACCTTAGAAGACGGAAAGATATACCTTGTTCATGGATAGGCAGAACTAATATCATCAAAATGGCGATATTACCAATAATACTCTATAGGTTTAATGCAATGCCAATCAAAATCCCAATGGCATTCCTCACAGAAATAGAAAAAGCAGTCATGAAATTCATCTGGAAAAATAAAAGACCCAGAATAGCAAAAGCAATCCTAAGCAGGAAATGTGAATCAGGTGGTATAGCGATACCAGATTTCAAAATATACTACAGAGCAATAGTAACAAAAACAGCATGGTACTGGTACCAAAACAGGTGGGTGGACCAATGGTACAGAATAGAGGACATAGAGACCAATCCACAAAATTACAACTACCTTATATTACATAAAGGTGATAAAAGCATGCAATGGAGAAAGGATAGCATCTTCAACAAATGGTGCTGGGAGAACTGGAAATCCATATGCAACAAAATGAAATTGAATCCCTTTCTCTTGCCATGTACAAAAGTTAACACAAAATGGATCAAGAATCTAGGAATCAAACCGGAAACTCTGCATCTAATAGAAGAGAAAGTTGGCTCTAATCTCCATCTCTTGGGGGCAGGCTCCAAATTCCTTAATAGGACACCTATAGCACAAGAGTTAAAATCAAGAATCAACAAATGGGACATACTCAAACTAAAAAGTTTTTTTTTTTTCTCAGCAAGAGAAACAATAAGAGAGGTAAATAGGGAGCCTACATCCTGGGAACAAATTTTTACCCCTCACACTTCAGATAGAGCCCTAATCTCCAGAGTATACAAAGAACTCAAAAAATTAAACAATAAGAAACCAAATAACCCAATCAATAAATGGGCCAAAGATCTAAACAGACACTTCACAGAGGAGGACATACAATGAATCAACAAGTACATGAAAAAATGCTCACCATCTCTAGCAATCAGAGAAATGCAAATTAAAACCACCCTAAGATACCATCTCACTCCAGTAGGAATGGCAGCCATTACCAAGTCCAACAACAACAACTGCTGGCAAGGAATCAGGGAAAAGTGTACACTTGTACATTGCTGGTGGGACTGCAGATTGGTGCAGCCAATTTGGAGGGCAGTATGGAGATTCATTGGAAAGCTGGGAATGGAACCATCATTTGACCCAGCTATTCCCCTTCTCGGACTATACCCAAAAGACCTAAAAAGAGCATACTACAGGGACACAGCTACATCAATGTTCATACAGCACAATTCACAATAGGTAGACTGGGGAACCAACCCAGATGCCCTTCAATAGACGAATGGATAAAAAAAATATGGCATTTATACACATTGGAATATTACTCAGCACTAAAAAATAACAAAATCATGGCATTTGCAGGGAAATGGATGGCACTAGAGCAGATTATGCTAAGCAAAGTCAGCCAATTCCTAAAAAAGCAAATGCCGAATGTCTTCTCTGATATAAGAGGGTGACTCAAACCAGAGTAGGAAGGAAGAGCATGAGAAGACGATTACCATGAAACAAGGAAAAGAAGTGGGAGGGAAAGGGAGGGAGAAGGGGAATGGCACAGAAGATGGAAGGAGGCGCTTATGGGTTCACAAAATACATATATGATGATGTGAGGGGGAAGGGAAGGGAGAAAAAGAGAGAGAGAGATAAGTGTCACAGTAGAATGGGTAGAGAATAGTGATGGGAGAGGAGGGGAGGGGGGATAGGGAGGGCAGCAGAATACAACTAATACTAGGATTGCTGTATGTATACACATGGATGTATAACAATGTGATCCTGCAATCTGTGCACGTGGAAAAATGAGAATTCACACCCTATTTGAATCAAATGTAGGATACTTCAAGATCATTGTATTGTCTGGAGCAACTAAATAAATAAATAAATAAATAAAAATAAAAATCCATTGATTAATCATATATAATATAAATGAGTATAATGCATATTACCATATGCATTTATAAAATTCTATTTTATATTATATTACATATAATATATGTATTTATATACTATATGTAATATGATATTAAACATATATTATATGTTATATGTAATATAATATGTTATATTACATATATTATATTATATATATTTATATATAATATTATATTGTATTACATATGATATATTACATATGATATATGTATATATTACAAATAATGTATCACATAAAATATAATTATATATAATACTTATTATTATATGCATTTATATTATATCATATAACATAAATATATATGACACTTATTATATGCATTTATATTATATTACATATAACATAAATATATATAACATGTATTATTATATGCATTTATATTCATTACATATAGTATAAATATATATATAATAATTATTATTATATGCACTTATATTATATCACATATAATATAAATATATATGATACTTATCATCATATGCATTTATATTACATAAATATATGAATATATAATACATATTATTATAGGCATTCATATTATATTATATATAACATAAATATATATATAACATGTATCATTATATGCATTTATATTTATTACATATAATATGAATATATATAATAATTATTATTATATGCATTTATATTATATTACATATAATATAAATAACACCTAGTATTATATGCATATGTATACATTATATATATGTACATAAAACGACCTTGAAGTGTATCACCATATAGAGAGAAAGAACATGGTATCAATGTTTGTGGAAATTTCAGTTCCTCCAAATGCTCACCTACACCCAGTCATTTTGAGTAAAAACATGGTAATAGGTATGCAGTGGTGACCAGTGAAGGTTTTTCTTAACATTTGTTCTGTGAATAAAAAGGCAGGAAACCTTTCTAAGCCACTCAAGATATAGATATAGGTATAGACATAGATATAGACATATCATATTCCCCTATTTATTCTTTCATTCTGGGAATGGAACCCAGGGACACTTGATCACTAAGCCTCATCCACGGCCCCTTTTATTTACTATTTTTTTGTTTTTGTTTTTTGTTTTTTTAAAATTTTGGGACAGGATCTCACTACATTGCTGAGGCTGGCCTCCAACTGGAGACCCTCCTGCCTCCTGCCCCGAGTCACAGGGACGATAGGTGTGCACTCCCACACCCAGCTACCAATTCTGCTTCCTTTCTATGGATGATAAACTCTCATGTCTGAGTTGTGATGATTTTTCATCACACAGACGTTGCAAAACGGTCTCATCGAGTCAGGTAACAAGTCCATATGGGGCAAGCCCTCGAAATTCATCTTATTCCCTCTCGCAATAAAAAAATAATAATAATGAGGTTAACTAGGGTCAGAGAGCCACCGACTGCTGAACATCTTGCTAAATACCTGTTGTGTAATGCTCCCTTGAGTGACAGTTGGCTCCAGGGCCAGACCATACCCTTTGTTTGGAGAGTCCCTGCACAATCCTGGGCATGGTGCCCCTCCCGCTGAGGGACATCACCTCCTAAGCAGACAGTCACCTCTTCCTCCTTCCTGGTGCCTTAATCCTCTTCAATGAAAGACACTCCCACGAGAATTCCCCCTGAACTTGCTGGGGTCAAGTCCATGGGCCACTGCCCAGCCCTTCTCTGCAGCCCTGCACTGCAGGGACCAGGTAGACACGTTGGCTGGTCTTCCTCTCCATAGCCCCGGGAAGGGTGGTCCTCATTCCTGAAAGAAAAAGACAGACTCCTTGGTGTCTCTCCGCCTCCTGGCATTTCCCAGGACCTGCAGGGAAGTTTCTACTTTGCTTTGTTTTTCTATTTCTGCCTCTTCTTATTTTCTTTTATGGCCATGTGTCAGGCCAGCACCCTGCAGGAGGGGACATGCACATTTTGCTAACCCCAGTGTTCCCACCCAGAGCCAGCTCGGGGACACATGCAATCCTTAGGCTGCTTCCTCTTTGTTTGATGTCTATTTGATTTTTCAGCAAAGGTTGGCTGCAGAACGGGGTCCCCACGCTGCTTCTTCAATAGCTCATGTACCTTTGTGCTCCAAAAAGACCAACCTATACCTTTGTTGATAGGACCGTCTTCTTTTCTTTGTCCACTCCTCAGCCATCCATCTAGCGATGTTCCCTTTTCACTAATATATTTCCCTGGGTCTTGCTCCATCTATTCCCCTACTCTGAAGGCTAAAGAATGGAAATTGGTCCAGGGTCAGGTGGACCTTACAAATGTCCTCTCTGCTGCCATGCTTTGCAGAATCCAGAGGTGGGTTGCATCCCAGCTAAAAGGTCGTACCCATTGCTCCCGGACCTGGGTCTCCTTACAGACCATTCACTTTGGAAGGTTTTGGTTGGAGACTTACAACTTCTGTTCCCTAAGAATGGACCCTGAGTCCACCCAGACTTACCAACACCTGTAATCCCAACAGCTCAGGAGGCTGAGGTTGGAGGATGGCACATTGGAGGCCAGCCTTAGCAACTTGGCGAGGCCCTAAGCAACTTAGCGAGACCCTGCCTCAAAATCAAACACAAAAAGGGCTGGGGGTGTGGCTCAGGGGTTAAGAACCTCAGGTTCAACCCCTGGTACCAAAAAAAGAAGAAGAAAAGAAATATGTCATATTATTTTCATTTCCAAACTTTCTTTCACTTAGCGTCGGTTCATATACATGAGGAACAGAGGTACTTTACCATTCTGTTCAGGTTTCTGTAACTATGCAGCATATGTCTCCCAACTTGCAAAATTTCACCCTGATGATGATCAAATTCCCCAATTTATTTATTTTTTCATTCATTTATTCATTACTCTTTCATTCCAGGGATTGAACCCAGGGCCAATTTATCACTGAGCCAAGTCCACAGTCCTTTTTATTTAGATTTTTCTTTTCTTTTCTTTTTTTTAAATTTTGAGGCAGAGTCTCACTAAGTTGCTGAGGCTGGCCTCCAACTTGTGACCCTCTCCTACATCACTGGGATGACAGGCGTGCACAATCACGCCTAGTGACAAATCTTTTTTTTTTTTAATTGATAAAATTGTAGCTTCATTTTTTTAATTATACAGACATTGCAAAATGGTTGCATCTAGTTGATTAGCATTACCTTTGAGTGTTTGTGCTAAGGATACTTAATATCCACTCACTTTTGCATCTTTCAAGAATGTAATAGATTGAATCAGAGTCGCCTTATTTACATAGATCTCTCACACTCCTGTATCCTGCCATTATGTATTTATGATTGACACCTCCTTTAACCACCTCGGACTCTGATATCTACCCTTCTACTTTCTGCTTCCATGACATTTTTAGATTCCCTGTAGGAGTGAGATCAAGCAGTACTCATCTCTCTGTGCCTGGCTGATTTCACGGAACCCATGAACCTCCAGTTCCAGACACATGGCTGAAAAAAGACAGGTTCATTGTTTGGTGGTGAGTAATATTCCAACGTGTATGTGTACCACCATTTCTTTATCCATTCCTCAGCTGATGGACACTCTGTTGATTCCACTTATTGGCCTTTGTGAAGAGCGTGGCCATGCCCACGGGGATACTGATGTCTCATTGACACACCAATATCATCTCCTTTGGATATAGACCCAGGATTGGTATTTCTGGATCTGTTTTTAATTTCTTTTCCATGTGGACTCCAGTAGTTACCTTCCCACCAACAGGGTAAAGGTGTTCTCCTTGCTCCACATCCACACCACACAGACATCTTTTCTCTTTCGATAACAACCTCTTAACAGACGTGAGGTGATCACTTTTTATACTTTCAATTTCCACATCCCTGATCTTTGCCACGGTGAGCATGATTTCTTCTGTTGGCCATCTCTGCGCACCCTTTTGAGAACTATCTCAAGGACACGCCAGCCCGTCCATCCTCCGAGGACACAGGAGACAATATTCAAAAAGCAAAAATCTCTGACCTATTCAATGACCCTGCTAATCCTCCAGGAATATTCTAGAATAAACAACAATGGGCAGGACCAGAGGTGATAGGTTCCCCCATGTCAAAGAGGGCAGCTCTCAGGAAGAAAGGTTCTTGGACTCTTCCCTCTGTTCACCATCTGTTTTGTGTTCACGCGTCGCTGTTGCTTGGTGTCTGTCCAGTCCTGATTTTAATTTCACTGTGTGTGACTGAGCCAGTGGTGGACACCTGATTTTCCTGGTGTTTTGGGGGCGCCATTTTGGATGAAGAACTTGGAGTCTGTCCAGTCCTGATTTTAATTTCACCTTGTGTGACTGACCCAGTGGTGGACACCTGATTTCCTGGTGAGTGTGTTGGGGGCACCATTTTGGATGAAGAGATTGGAGTGTGTTGGGGGTGCCATTTTGGATGAAGAACTTGGAGTCTGTCCAGTCCTGATTTTAATTTCACCTAGTGTGTCCATCACCCAGTGGTGGACACCTGATTTTCCTGGTGAGGGTGTTGGGGCTGCCATTTTGGATAAAGAGACTACTCCACAGAACAGCCTTGGAATCAAGTTCTGACAATAATCATTAGGGACATAGTAAATATGCATCTTCTATGGGAAGAAGATGTTGGGAAGAGAAAAAGAAAAATGCAAGATCCTTGGAGAGACCCATTGGTTGCATTTGTCCAAATTCTGCACATGTGTTCACCTTCGATAGAGTATCCTCCTCATTAAAAATTGATCAATATGATCATCACATCACGTTCCACCATGTTATTCCAAAATACAGATATGAAGACACAAATTGGTGTGAATATACTTTGTATGCAACCAGAGATATGAAAAATTGAGCTCTATATGTGTAATCAGAATTGTAACGCATTCTGTTGTCATATATAAATAAAAAATATATATATTTACAGGAAAAAAATTGATCAATATGTGTGAAAGTCATGCACGGGTTTGTTGTTGGTAAAGTGGGAGCATTGAGTAGTGATGATATATTCCAAATAGGAAATGTGAGATATTCAATTAAAGCAACCAATTTTTGCAAATCACGCGTCATCTCTGAAGTTACCCTGACCTGAAAAGTAATGAAAAGCAAGAAAAATAACTAGAAAATGGTTTTATTTATATTTTATCCCTTCTGCTGTGTATGTGCAAAGCAAAGACTATATACCAACGTCATAGCATTTCTGAGTGTCTATGAAAATGCATGCAGGGGTATAACGTAGAATTTGCTCCAATCGGTTGAGGGTAACCCACACTGTCCAGGGCCATAGAAGGGTATGCTGAGAGGGATTCACTTTTAATATAAAAATATGAAATTCATTCCATTTTAATATGAATTTCAATGTGAGGTTGGAGTGTTAGTGTTATTAATGGGTAAGTGTTCCCTGATGGCTTTTGGAGAATATTGCATCTAAGTTCACCATGAGGTTTACCTGCTGAAATAACCAATGAGTGAAATACACACTTTGAACGTGTTCGGGGGAAATTTCTATGAAGCCAGATTCGATTTATTTGCTAGATAAACCATCAGAGCTGAAGAGTCACCAAAGACTATGACAAGATTTAGAAATGTGATTGGTTGGTGGGAATATAAATGGATAATATGATGGAAAACCATATGGAGATTTCTCAAAAAATTAAATGCAGGAATATTGCATTTTTCAATGACCCTACAGGGCACGTGGCTCAGGTCCCAGATAAGGAAGACACATTTGCACTCTCGAGTTTACTGACATCTATAATCCCAGGAACCAAGAGATGGAATAAACCAGGTGTCTCCTGGCACTTGAATACAGAAAACATGGCGGCATTATATAATGGAAATTTCCCACCCCAACCAAGTACAAAATCCCATTATGTGTGACCGTATGGCTGAGCCTGAAGGTCATTGCAGCAGTCCTTCCTTGGCTCCCCTTCTACTAATGGCCACCCTGACCTGAAGCTCTTCCTCTGTCCCCTGTGGACAGGCCAATCGACAAGGTTGCGCCTGTCCCCTTAATTATGCAAATGAGGACTTGGAAGTTGTGCACTTGGGATTGGCTTGTGAAACCCAGAACTTGATTGGTCCAGCTGGCATCCCTCATTAACATATCCCCCACCAGCCACCAATATGAAGAGATCAAGCCCATAAAAACCCAGGACAAGAGACCCCCCTGGGCAGCCCACTCCTGGGACACTCTCCCCATCAGGACCTGGGATTTCTATTACTGTGATCAATCCTGTCACTTTGCTGTCACCCTTGGGTGCCTGGATTTCCCTCCTCACATTGGTGAGATAACGAACCCAGCCCTCCAAGCTGCGTGCTACCTTAGGACCTACGAACTGCAGCTTTCTATTTATTTTCACAGTGCCCAACATAGACTGCAGATCCTGCACTGCACATTTCCACACAGCTAGAGAATAGGGTCTCGAAATGCACATACCACAGAGAAATCATGCACAGAAGGGGATGGGCTAGGCTAAGGGCCTTGGTGTTGATCACCTGCTAAAGCACACGTGGATCAAAACGTCACCGTGTGCCCCATAAATAGGTGCAATTATTATGTGCCCCTCAAAAACAAAAATCCCCAAGGAAAAAAAATAAAGAAAATTTTGCATTTGTGTAGTACAGTCTGAGAACACGAAAAGTTGGGTGGGTTTGGGATACCGGGTGTGTTTTGAAGTTTTTATTTTTGATGACCATTTTATTTCTGTTTATATATATGCACATATGAAATACATATGTGTATGCATACGTATGCATATATATGCAAATATATGCAAATATATGCATATATTACAAAATATCACATATATGCCTATATATATGCATGCGAATATAGATTTATATATACACACACGTATGCATAGACACACATTTGGGTGTTTTCCCCAATGCATTGAAAGCCACTGGGCATTTATTATGCCTGGAGTTATAAGGAATCACTAAATGCAGAATAACGCAGGATAGATGTGGAGTCAGTTTTCAAGGGTGATAGGTAAGATGTGACCTGGGGCCTTGCAGAAGTTGACTCTGTGCTAACTTGTAGCAACCTTCTGGATCCTTAAACTCCAGGGGTTGCACAACGTGGAACAAATTATTCTGAAGGCAAACCTGTCCGTTCAGAGCAGATAGCTGATTTCCATCCTATAGGAGGCTTTTGTGCTTTGGAAACGCAACAGGTTTCCATGTCCCTGACAAACTTACCGCCTGTCCGTCAAATGCATATGTCTGTGGAGGTGGTGCTGATTTTGATGGGTGCAGGATGATGTTGGGTGTCCTTTGTGCAAACAGCTTCAGATAAAAAGCCTTTTCTTAGCACCAGGATGTAAAGGCACAGATTGAAGCTATCTTTCAAATCAAGGTCAGAGATGACATTTCCTTGACAAAGGGACACACAGGAATTTCAAAGGCTTAGGATTAAGAGCAAGGGGGAGTGTTTTCCTGAGGCTCTGGGTACTCAGCTACAACCTTATGCACAGGGACATGAAAAATAAAAGTCCATCTTGCAGGAAAGGACGGGCCATCTCTGTGGGGACAGAACACCAGGTTGGGAGCATTCATGAGCGCTGATGTCCCTTCAAAATTGTCTCAGTCTGCAACGTGGGCATCAGGTAGCCTGTGAAAATCTTCCATGCAACCTTGCCAAACGCCCAGCCCCAGGGACATCACCTTCAGAGCCAGCTGTTCCAAATCTGTCCCCGGTGACAAGATGCCCTTTCAAAGAAGTTGGCACCCTCAAGTTCCAAACTCTTCTGCCACCTTTTGAGGCCACTGTGCCAACACAGAGAGGGCGTGTTTTGGATTCCTTTTGCTGGGTGCTTTCAGAAAAATAAATGACGCTCCTTGTCCTATTGCCATGCAAACGGCTTTTAAATCCTCTTTGCTTGAGAAATCAAAACTGAGCCCTTACCTTCGGCTTTCCTTTTCATCCTATTAGAAATTGCATTTCCAGTCCAATTCAATCTAAACCAATCAATTCCAATCTGAGTCAATCTAATCCAGTGCAATCCAATCTAAACCAATCAATTCCAATCTGAATCAATCTAATCCAGTCCAATCTAATCCAATATAATCCAGTCCAGTCCAGTCTAGTCCAACCCAATCCAATCTAATCCAGTCCAACCCAATCCAATTTAATCCTCTTGAACATTTTGCATATTTTTTTTAAAAAAATAAAATGCCACCCATGTATGGAAATTTCCTGTTTGTAGGCAACTTCCATCTACAAATAGAAGAAGGAGTTCACAAAAGAGCATTTATTGGGGCTCCCTGTTGGGAGTCTTAAGGGATTATAGAAAGGCACAGAAATTTAAATAATAATAATAATAATAACCTGACTTTAAATATATTTCCACTTGCTGACTGGCAAGATAGAAAATTCCAACAAACACAGGCAAGTCGTCCACATTTTAAATATTTTATTCTGGGATGTATTTAATATCCTTTGTAGGAATTAAGTTTCTTACTATTTTTAGCCCAAAGACGGTCCAAATTGAAAGCCTGGTTAAACACAGATTGGCTTTTCATTTTTTTTCCCACTTTGCTTCATTTTTTAAAACTATTTTTAAGTGGATACGTCAAAATGCAGCAATGATACATGTTTCAGAGGCACTTTGGGATATTTTGAAATATGCATCTACTGTGTGACATTTGAAACAAGTTCAAATCATCTGTTTTCTCAAACATCTGTCACCTGCTGACGATGGAAATTCCTTTCCTTTGGGCTTTCTAAAATAGACACCGCCTGATTGCTTTGCGTTTTGACGCTCTTGTGCAGTGCACACCAGGCCTCCAACAGCAGCACATGAGCTGATCATGACAACCTGATGCATGGACACCCTGGAATACCACTCAGCCCTGAAAAATGATGGAACCCTCTCATTCATAGAAATATGGGTAGACCTGGGAGGCACTTTCCAGGTTGTCAAAGCTGTGGGCTCAAACAGCAACATGCCCATGGGTTTGTCTTTCTGGGTTCAATATGTTGTTCCAAGTCATGCACCTGACTGCAAAAATCAACAGGTTCATCCATTCTCCAAAAAAAGCCACTTATATTAGGCTGTGCATAAGTGTTCAGAGGTGAAAAGATTGCAGTCTGAGAGCTCGGACTCCATCAGTGGATTAATCCATTTGATGGGTTAGAAGTTTGAACGCTGTACTGGGTGCAAACAGTAGGCAGGTGGGGCATGACTGGAGGGAGTACATGACCAGGGATATGCCCTGAGAGGACTTGTATTTCCCTGACCCATCTCTCCATGCTTCCCAGTTGCCATGAACTAAGTACGGGCGCCATCTTGGTTTTGCAATGGAGCTGGCTGGCCTGTGGTTATTTTGCTGAAGATACCCATCCCAAAACATCATGTGGTTGAAATGCATATGAAAATATATAAAAATTATGCAGGTGGTTCAAAAATATGGTTCAAATGTATATAAAAAAATTAAAACCTACATCAGAACAAATACATCAGTGGATTAATGGAAGACCATGGGATCCAATTGACTGCCGTGAACACATTCATTCTGAACGATCTTGGAAAATTAAGATCCATCGGGAAAATACGAGCAGCATTGCTTTAGAGATTTATTAATCCATAAACTATTCATCCCTTAAAAAAAAGAAAACACAGTGGAGTTTATGAGTCTATGATGAATGTTTACACTGCTGCATAATATTCCAAAATATCGCTTTTGTAACTCGAATTTTAGGACCACACGATCCCTCAGGCTGATTTGCTTTCTGCTCATTTTTTTTTCTGAAAACTGAACCTGCTGGGAAAGATGAAGTCTCTTAAGAATAAAAGACAAAAAATAAATAGGAAAAATCAAAAGGATCCTATTCGAAGATGATTGTATGCAAGTGAGAGCAATCCGTGAGAACACGCGTCACATCAAAGGGAGGAGAGATCAGGGAAAGCTCGTAAAGATCCACGGGGGGGGACTAAGAGAAGGGGATTTGAAGGTGAGGGGACCCTGTCTGTGGTCGGGGAGTCTGTCCTGTGAAGGGTTCCTGAGTTGGACCAGGGGTCCTGAGACATCTTACAGAAAACAGCCCTTAGACTGCGATGAGACCCAACTATGGGAACGAATGCCCCATTTTCCATTTGCTGATATAGTTAGAAGACCAAAAGGATACAGAAAAGCAACCCAGGATAAGGCACACCCCAATAATCCTAAGGCTTGGGAGGCTGAGGAAGGAGGATCACAAGTTAGAGGCCAGCCTCAGCAACTTAATGAAACCCTGTCTGTAAATTAAAAAAAAAAAAAAAAAACGAGTTGGGGATGTGGCTCAGTGGTTAAGCACCGGGTTCAATCCCCAGTACCAAAAGGAAAACATATTAAAATAAAATAAGAGGCAATAATAAAATAAAATGACTTTCTGAAGTCCCCACAAGACCACCAGACATGCCTTCATGCATCTGAAGCTTGCAAGCCTCACTTACCCTGGTTGTCACACCTTTAAGACACCAGCTACTCGGACATCAGGGATCTGACTCCAACTCCTATGGAGACCAATGTGCTTTGATACCAAGCAGCTTCTGAGAACATCTTCCTGTTATCAATGAAAGGTTCCCTTTTCCTTCTCCCTCCCCAGATGCACCTGGGACTAGTGTTGCTAGGCATCCTGGATCATAGTCCTCTTGTTTATTTGAATCAACTCTTTACATATGGAGGACTCTATTTTTTTCTCACATTCTCTTTTGACAACATGAAGCTCGAGGAAGCAGAGACTCTACTGCAAAGCTTAATGAAGCCAAGACTCTACTGTGAAGTGGAGGCATTCAGATTTGATCTCCAGAGACAAATAGTAATGATAATAATAAGTTTTTTTAGATCTTGGAAATGCAGATAGACACTCATATTATCAGGAAGGGTCAGGCAGAGCCCAGAGGGGGTCCTACCCACTCCCTTGTCTTGAAAAAAGAAAGGCCACAGATTCTCTTCTCAGGGTTAAAAAGGCGGGGAAATTAAAAATAATAATAATAACAATAAAAATAATAACGACATTTAAAAAAATACAATTTACTAAACATATATTTTCAGTTTAGAAACCCACTCAACTTTACCCCATAATGCACTTTTCACAAGCCCTAACCAAGATTTTGTCAACTAACAATGGAATTAACGATTTTTGTTGAAATACCTGCCTAGGATCAGAGATCATCTCTATTAACCACCTGTCAATCTGGATATGTGTGTGTGTGTGCATATATGTATCTCCATCTGTTTCCATATCTATCTATCTACACATCTATCATCTATTGTATCTATCTACATCTATGTATATCTATACGTATGTGTATCTATATATCTTTCTATCATGTATCATAGCTATTAATCTCTATGTATGTGTATACATATGGCTGTATATAAATGCATGTGTGTATACACATGTATCTATATTTATTCCTATATCTATGTGTTGGCTATCTATTATATCTATCTATACCTATACTAACTGTATATCTTTCCATTATTTCTCATATTCATTATACACCTATAATGTATGTGGGTACATATTTGTGTATACAGGTGTATGTACATGTGTGTGCATCCACACGTACCTATATCTATTCCTGCCTGCATCTACATATTTTTCTATCGTCTATCACATCTATCTATATATTTTTCTATCATCTTATCTATCTCTATAACTATACCTATATCAATTATATGATATTTATTCCGTGCACTATATCTGTTTATATAAATGCATTAAAACTTACAGATCTAAAGCACAAACATCAATATATTATTCGCCCAGCAGCGACTAGGGCCCATATTTTTCTAAGGAATCTTCATATTTCACTCTCCAAATAAAAAGAAAAAGTGACAAATCTCATTCTTAAGAGTGGGTTTTGCTGTTAATTCCTGCATAACAGCTTTAAAAAAAAATCGAATGCTTTTCTTTCTTCATAATGGTATTTTCCTCCAAGAAAGTGCATTTTTCACAGAAAATGTCTGCGAGTCTCAACGTATCAGAAAAACACAGTTGTTAACCGTGATTACGGATTAGTCACAGCTGCCGGGGTCTCTACGGCGTTGAAGCAAAACCTTAGACCTTGTATTTTAGGACAATTATTCTTGCAGTTGACTTCCTCTCAGAAGAAAGGAAAGCAAAAATTACTCGTACGTCCGTCCAGGTGAAATTTCAGAGCAGTGAATGAAACAGAGCGAAATACAGAAAACCTGGTCATTTATAGTCAAAGCCAAAATGTTGAGCGTCCGGAAATCCAGGCAGAGTACCAGGCTGCACCGACCACGTTGTGAAGCTGAGCATTTGATTGACACTCTCTGCTGACACATGCATTTCAATAATGGAGTATTGATAGGCATGATTCACAGAGGAGGAGGAGGATGGTAATATTATTATTATTATTATTATTATTATTATTATTATCATCATTATTATTATTATTTGCAATGTTTAAATAAATAATAATAATTGCATGGGAGGCTGAGGCAGGAGGATCACAAGTTCAAAGCCAGCCTCAGCAACTTATGAAGGCCCTAAGCAATGGAGGGAGACGTTGTCTCAAAATTAAATAGAAAAAAGGCCAGACCTGTCACTCAGAGTGACAGGCAGGAGCTTATTGAAGGGGTGGAGAGGGGAAGGGGACACTCTCAAGGGGCAGAGGGGTCCTCTCAGAGAGGACAGGGACAGCGTGCCCCTCCTGCCCTCCACTTTTATTGGGGTCCCAGGGAAGTTCCCAGAGAGCACCACCCAGGTCCCCTCCTGACTTTGACGGACAGCAGGTGACATCCGACTCTCCAGTCCCCACGGCCATGGCCACTCTGGGTCACCCTGGCCCCTGCTGCCTGGTTCTCAGTGGAACCTGTTCTTGCAGATTTTAGGGTTGGAGGAAGGATCCTCGTCCCCCTGGGTCCCAGGACCTGGTCTGCATCAGGTTCTCAGAAGTCCCCCCTTCAGGGTCACCTGGCTCCTCTCAGGGACATGACTTCCTGCCTGCATGTCCCCTGCAGGTCACAGGTGGTGTGTGAGGAAGGTGGCGGAGCCTGTGCCCGGAGGCCAGGCAGGGCTGCAGGTCCAGGGCTTCGGGGAAGGAAGCTGTGGTCAGCACCGGGGACCATTGATAGAACTGTCCCCTGGACCTCGGGTTTTCACCACCCACATCCGTCTGTCTGCTGTTCAAGAGATCGACTATGCTACATAGTGACCGTATATGACAGAAATACATCCCAATTCCATGCAGCCGAAATGACACTTGGCATCCATATGGGAACCATCCATCTGTGTCCTCGGACAGACCCATTAAGAAAATGAGAAAGTCCCCCTGAATGGCCTTAAATACTGGGCTTGATCTATCTTTTTAGCCCATCAAATGAACCAACTTTGTGTCATGCAAAAATTCTCTTGTTCATCCAAGGTACCACGAATTCCTTGTTTTCTAAAAGGAATGACAACATAGTTTTCCTTGAATCTCATATTTATGTTGAAATGCAAGCGATCACTGGTATAGAGTATGATTGAATGGAGGGGAATTTGGCCGACAGATTGGCTACAAGTGTCACGTCCACTAGGAAGAGTAGACTCTCTTGGTATATTTGTTAGTGACCGAAAATAAATTAATAATAATAATAACAAAAATGAAGAAAAAGAAAAAGGCAAGTGGTAAGTGAAATAAAAATAGTGTATGCCCGGGTGGGTTCTCCCTATGCAAAATGAAACAACATTTAAACAAAAGTTGCAAGAAGACTTCAGTTCACTCTATGGACACAAAGGGTGCTCTTAAAATTAAAACAGACGTGGTCATTAAAAATCCCCCCATAAAAATTGACCCCAAGAACAGGACGCACTCAGGCTCCTAATGGCATGTGGAGATGACCAACTGAAAAGAAGATACAAAAATATAGAGATAAAACTCATTACAAACTATTATTCAATGTATTTTTTTAGTAGTAGACCGACACAATACCTTTGTTTTACATATTTATTTTCACACGGTGCTGAGGATCAAACCCAGGGCTTCACACATGCTAGGCAAGTGCTCTACCACTGAGCCGCCACCCCAGCCCCCATTGCAAGCTGTTATTATTAAAAACAATGCATAATTTAATACATTCCAGAGCCAACATTGCCATCGGCCAGGTCTTCAACCAACTTTCATTCATAAATTCTTTTTTTGGGGGGGGAATGGGATTGAACTCAGGGGCACTGACCACTGAGCCCCATCCCCAGCCCTTTCTTATATTTTTATTTACACGCAGGGTCTCACAGAGGTCCTCAAAACCTTGATAAATTGCTGAGGCTGGCCTCCAACTTTCGATCCTCCTGCCTCAGCCTCCTGAGCCACTGGGATGATAGACACAGCTATAATGAGTATTTATAAAGGGCTTTATCAACTCATTCTCTTTTATAATAAAAGTTAAATCATGACAATCATCATCCAGGGGCCAGCTGTCCAGACCATGTGCAATGAATGTGTCTATTAAGTGTATTTTAATATGTATGAATGTGTCTATTAGCCACTAAACAACAGGAAGACAACATTTTTTTCTTATTTAAATGCCCTTCCTTATTTTAAATGCTCCTATCAATTCTTGCTTCATACCTATTAAAACAAACTGTCTGGTACTAGATTTCATAATTACTTGATAAAGCAAAACATTACCCTGCGAGAACCTTTCCAAAATTCTGAATATCCCTGGCTAATTTATTTTCTGTTTTATTGATTTTTTAAAAAAATGACAATGGAATGCATTACAATTCTTATTACATGTATTTTTCTCATCAACATAGACCCCAGAACCTTTCATTTTTAATGATAAGGAATATGAATTTATCACAAGAGAAGAGCTGATTTTGAAATCTACCACACAATAAGACCATTTTTTCTATGCAATATCAGATTTTATCAGAGGTAAAAAGCCTGGTGCTATAGAAGCTTAACAGATTCCATAATCCTGGCAAATTATCTCTAATCCCATTTATGTTCTCCCACTGAGTGAATCAGACACGAAGTTTGCTATTGTAACTCGGATTTGAAAAGACAAACAGCCCTGGAAAATCCAGGCGGAGCACAACCGAGCGGCGTTGGCCACAGTTCCCTGCGCTCACATTTGCAATCAATATGGGCTCAATTACCAGAAATAATGGAAATCGTCCACACTTCACTCCAGAAGTTTAATACGCTGGCACGATTTATTGAGCTATATTTACCCAAAGAAAATCATGCAGTGGTGTGTGACAGTGTTGTTACTGTAGCATTGAAAAAGCGCACACGTGTAGACCCCATGGCTGGTGTGTGTGTGGGGGGGGCTCTGGGAAAGCTGAGCTCCTGGGGTGCAGCTCATAAAAGGGATTAAGGTCTTTATAATAGAGACCTGGGAGCCCCCTGGCCTTCCACCATGGGAGACCCAGGAGAAGGTGCCCTCTGGGAGCAGGAAGCAGCCTCATCTGACCCCTGGCTGCCCCACCTGGACCTTGGGCTGCAGCTGCAGAGCTGGGAGCATTAGCTGTCAATCATTTAAGGGGCCCTAATGGACCATCAGGAGGTACTAGACCCTTCCTCTAGCCATGGGGCACAACCCCTTGATGTTGGCCATGCCCGGGGTCCTTGGGTGGGTGCCCTTTGCAGACGCACCCCCGAATCTGAAAGCTAAAGGGTTCAGTTCCATTCCTCTGGCCTTTCAACCTAAAAAAGGGCTCAATGATCTCTGAATTCCCTGAACCAATATGGCAGCCCAAACCTCATGCAATAAATGCCCCAATCCAATATGGCAGCAGGAAACTCACCAAATAGATGCCCCAAACCAACATGGCAACAGGAACCTCATGAAATAAATGCCCTGGACAAAAATGGCAGCAGGAACCTCATGCAATAAATGCCCTGGACAAAAATGGCAGCAGGAACCTCATATAGGCAATGCCCCAAACCAATATGGCAGCAGGAACCTCATGCAATAAATGCCCCAAACCAATATGGCAGCTTGAACCTCTTGCAATAAATGCCCCAAACCAATATGGCGGTTGGAACCTCATGAAACTACACAAGTCAAATGTGGTGTGTTGATCCCTCATCCAGGTGCTGGTGTGGAGGGGGGCGCTCTGGGATGGATGAGCTATCAGGTGCAGTCCATGAAAGGGATGAGGGTGCTTATCAGAGACATCCAAGAGCCCCCTGCCCTTCCACCATGGAGGACCCAGGAGAAGGCACCTCTGGGAGCAGGAAGCAGCCTCAGCTGACCCCAGTCAGCCCTGCCTGGACCTTGGGCTGCAGCCCAGAGCTGAGGGCATTAGCTGTCAATCATTTAAGGTGCCTGGTCTCTAGTATTTTGTTACAGCAGCGTAAATGGACCAGAGAGGATCTCCTGAGGCCCCAGTACATTGTCACGCCTCCTCATTTTTTAACTCTCAACACAAAACTTCCCTGTTTATTCAAATAGAGACTTCATGGAGCACATTTTCTGATTTGAGAAACATGATTTACAAGAAATTTCCCCGAGGAACTGAGCCAAAGTGTGAAGATGTTTCTTTTAACATTGTCTTTTTCTTCTTATTTGTGCATCTACTTATATGTCATTCAATTCTTCGGAGGGTAAAACAGTTCAACGATGAAACGGGATTCTTCAGGGTCCGGGGAAGACAACAGAATCCACTTTTAATATTTTCACACTGTGCAAAGTGAAACTGTTACATTAACACGGAGAAAAAGCTCATGGGAGTAAATCACTTAAAATGCAGTTTCATTTTTTTGTGGAGGAGTCTATTTTGCATTAAAAGAAAAAATGCTACCAGCCTGACACGGTGCCCAACGCTGAAGGAATCAAAATTGGCAAACCCAGTGTCACCTGCTCTCTGTCATGCCAAGTCCAGGTGCTGACGTTGGGCATCTGCTCTCTGTGTACCTCTGTTCCTGAAGTCCGGGTTTTCCAATTCTGTAACTCCAAACAGAAGCCATGTGTCCAAGCCAGTGTCACGGATGACAGTGAATGTGGTTGTGACAATGACACTCTGGTCTCACAGCTTCGGAAAGTCTTTGCAGTATTCAGCTGCAGAATTCCAACATAGGAAAAACGACGGTACATTCCAGTCAGTGCAGAAAAGGGGAAATGGTGTTTCTGACCAAGACAGTGCAGATTTTCTGGATTGACCCTTTTACTTCCAAATACCTGCAGAGCAAATGATGCTCAGCGTCGTCCAGGCGGCTCCTGAGAGCAGGAATCCCACCTTGCTCCTGCGTCTGGACAGCACAGGTTCGTCTCTGATGGGTTTATCCACGTGTGCTTCTGAGGCCAAACGGCAACATTAAAACCATCACAAACCTTCCGTTCCCATCATCTCCTGCACAATCTTATTCAATTCTATGAAGCTATTTGATGCTTTTTATTTTCAATGCTTTGATTACTGCATCATGGTCATATCTAATTTGGTGGCTTATTTTGACATTATCAGGGGAATCAGTGACCTCCACTTCAGTCACCAGGAATTCGTTCCCCCCTTGGTACCCCTACCTGAATGCTACTAAATTTATCTAAAAAAGGGAAAATCCTGTTGTTAGGGTTTAGAGAGGAGATGTCGCATAAAGCTCATGAGTGAGAAATTCAAGAATATTCAGAGGTGAAATGAAGAGTCTATGATAGGTGTGACCTACTCAGTGGATTAATCCACTTGAATGGACTCACTGGGTGGTGACTGCAGCAGGTGGAGTGTGGCTGGAGGAGGGGGTCCCTGGGCTGTGCCTTTGGGGTCTCTGTCCTGTCCCTGGTGAGCAGAGCTCTCTCTGCTCCCTGGTGCCCTGTCCTGAGCTGCTCTCCTCCTCCAGGCCCTGCCGCCATCTTGTTCTGCTCCCCTTGGGCCAGAGCCATGGAGTCAGCCACCAGGGACTGAATCTCAGAAACCTTGAGCCCAGGTAAACTTCTCCTCTTCTTATTGCTTGTAAGTTCTTCTTCTTTTTTTTTTTTTAACAGTAACAACAAAGTGAATGGAACACCTATCATCAAATTCCTGGTTGTTTATGGAAATAGTTTTAGGGTAATTTGCTCTTGAAAATAGATTTTTTTTTTAGCATTACCTAAAGGTACATCTAGAATAGGCAAAATTAGAATTTAGGTTGGCCAAATCTATTTCTTGTAATAGTGAAATCATATGATCACATGAGAAGTTTCTAATATTTATTTTATTTTTAATGCATAAAAATAATAGCACATATTTATGGAGTACCATGTATATTTTTGCTGTTGTGGTGGTGCTAGAGATTGAACTCAGGGGCACTTGACTCCTGAGCCCCGTCCCCAGCCCTATTTTGCATTTTATTTACAGACAGGGTCTCCCTGAGTTGCTTAGGGCCTCCGTATTGCTGAGGCTGGCTTTGAACTCGCGATCCTCCTGCCTCAGCCTCCTGAGCTGCTGGGATGACAGGCATGCGCCACCATGCCAGGCTCATGTATCATTCGAATAGGTTCCAATTTTGGACAAATTGTGCATATATATAATTATTCATTGCAAAATGACAAAGTCCATCTCCTTATCAATATCCACCTCCTCCCAAGATTATCATTTGTCTCTGAGCTTCCTGGAAGGAATTATATCCCCATAGTATACATAAAATTAAATTACAAATGTACAAATCCTGGGTTTTTTTATGTAGAAATAAGACTTAGCATCTAACTTAAGTGGTGTGCCCATTTAAAGTCAGGTTGATCTGTGGATGGATCAAAAAAAAAATGGTAAACACGTGACGGAAGGGTAGCAATTCTCAGTATCGACAATCTCAGTCGCCCAAAGGTCTTATTTGGACACAGAGAGCCAGAATCCTTTCAGGACTTTCTGATCCAGTTGGTCCAGATGATGCCCAAGAATTTGCATTTGGAATCAGCCTTTAGGTTATGTGCACCTGATGCTCTGGAGAACACACCTGGAGGCGTCTAAATTTTGAATAATTCTTCAGTTAAAAAAAAAATCAGCACCATGCCCCTGTTGGGCAAGCTTGTTACCCCTGTGCTAGATCTCGTTGGGTTATTTTTTAATAAATCCCAGAGGAACCATCATTACTAAATTATTTAATTGCTATTAAATAATAGAGATTGAGCAAACCCCATGAAGCATGGAGATCCAAATCTGCATTGCCTCTTATTTAAGGAGAATATTCTCCGTTGAAGAATGTGCTTGGTGACTTGGTGGATGGATTGATATCGTGTCAAGCACTAAATAAATCCTCAACGCAAAACCAATTAGGACGGATAGCACCGTCGAGCCCCCATTCGGAAGTTCTCAGACCCGATGGAAACATTTGCAATCAAAGTGAATAAGGAGCCAGTCCTGGGTGAAAGAAAAATTAAACGGGTCATTTTGTGTCACACTGAGAAGACTCCATCATCCTCCCAGGACTGGGACGATCATGTCCCCATTGGTATTTGTGGGCTAGAGTACCAGATAATGTACATGCATTTTAATTTTGTTTTTTCATTTTATTTTATTTTGGGGGGGGCAGGATGGAGTATATGGATTGAACTCAGGGGCCCTCAACCATGGAGCCCCATCCCCAGCCCTTTTTTATATTTTATTTAGAGACAGGGTCTCACTGAGTTGCTCAGGGCCCCACTAAGTTGCTGAGGCTGGCTTTGAACTCACAATCCTCCTGCTTCAGCCTCCAAACTGATGGTATTAAGCGCAATCCAATGTGGCATTTTAAATACGTGTGATTTTATTGAATCCATGCCCTGCAGGTACCAACTCAAGTTTCATATGCTGGCAATGAAATTTTTGATAAATGATAAAGAATATAAAAGAATAATGCTGCTAACTCATACAGGGGAACAGCAACAGGATTTCGCAGACCCAGGAGCAAGGAACTAGGGGCACATGCCTGTCAATTTCTTGCTGTGATTGACAGCTACTTTCACAGTGAAAATATGCCCTATTTTCCATATTTTCTCTTCTGTTGCTTTGCTAGAAATACAATTCCTCTACTTCGATCATGGCATAGATAGGTGGTGTCTCCCAAAAGCTCATGTATGAGACAATGCAAGAATTTTTGGAGGTGCAATGGTTTGGTTAAGAGAGCTTGATCCTGCTCAGTGGATTAATCCATTGCATGGATTAACTCAGTGGCAGGTGTACACAGATGGGCAGTGGCTGGAGGAGGGGGTCCATGGGCTGTGCCTTGGAGGTCTCTGTGCTGTCCCTGGTGAACAGAGCTCTCTCTGCTCCCTGGTGCCCTGTCCTGAGCTGCTCTCCTCCTCCAGGCCCTGCCGCCATTTTGTTCTGCTCCCCTTGGGCCAGAGCCATGTTGTTTTAACTTCCAATGAATGTGCTTGTCTCTTGCAGATTTTTGCAGTTCTGCCCATTGAGGGTGGATCCTACCAGAAGTGAGCCTCTTCTTTCCTTTATATCTGTCTCCATTTACCCCCAGTGACCCTGAAATGGGTGGCCAAGATATGGGTCATTGTTCCTTTCTTTTTCTCTTTACAGCCAAAATATCTCCCTCAACACCCTTCATTGTGCGCCTGTCATAGGAAATCTTGGAGCTGTGTCAAATGCCTTCTGGTTTTGGATTCTGCACAGTCTAGTTTCTTTTCAAATTCGCCAATTACTCAGGGAGTAACTCTGTGAGGCCCAGGACTCATTTCCATGACAATGTTGAGCTTCGACTATTGTAGGAGACGAATGTAAGTCCTGAGAATACGAATGTGAATGAACAGGCAAGATTTGTTCACTTGTGGAGATTAGAGCTTAGTGAAGGGAGCTGGGGAAAAGAGCAAGAGGATTAGGCAAGCCGCCATCTTCTCTTCCCAATCCAATGCAACTCAGTCCAATCCAAACTCATCTAAACCAATCTAATCCAGTCCAATTCAGTCCAATCCAATCAAATCTAATGCAGTCCAAGCCAATGCGACCCAATCCAATCAGTTCAGTCCGATCTGACCCAATCCAATCTAATTCGGTCCAATCCAATTTAAGCCAATCCATCCCAATCTAAATCAATCTAATCCAGTCCAAAAAATCCAGTCCAATCCAACCTAATCCAGTCCAATTACATTCAACCCAATCTAAAACAATCTAATCCAATCCAATCTAAACCAATCAATTCCAATCTGAATCAATCTAATCCAGTCCAATCCAATCTATCAATCCCAATCTGAGTCAATCTAATCCAGTCCAATCCAATCTATCAATTTCAATCTGAATCAGTCTAATCCAGTATAATCCAATCTAAACCAATCAATTCCAATCTGAGTCAATCTAATCCAGTCCAATCCAATCTAAACCAATCAATTCCAATCTGAATCAATCTAATCCAGTCCAATCTAATCCAATATAATCCAGTCCAGTCCAGTCTAGTCCAACCCAATCCAATCTAATCCAGTCCAACCCAATCCAATTTAATCCAGTCCAATCCAATCCAATATAATATAATGCATTGTTCAATCAGCCATACCTATTGATTATCTATTTATATCTATCCACTTATCTATCCATTTACTATGCTATCTTTCCCTCCTGTTTATCTATTCTTTTATCTATCTTTAATCTGTATAATCATCCATATCTTTCCATTTAGATATATCCGTCTATCATCTCTCTGTATCTATCAATCATCTATCTTTCTCCCTTTAATTTTATTTTATTATGTAGTTTTCACTTTTATTTTTAAAAATGAAACAATACAAAAATATTTCACATTCCTAAATCTAGATTTCTTTATCTTTATTGAAATCCCACGCTTATTTTACAGGTAATGACTACACTGATTTTTAGTGAGCTTTCTTGTGTCCCAGAGGCAATCTTTAAATTTTCCAATTAATGGTAATATTTAAAATATTTACAAAACCACATCAGCATTTTGCAAACAAGAGGTTGATTAATGACAGAGCCATTTCCTGTCAAAATCAGATGCATAAAACTTAATACCTTATTTAATATTTGGGATCCTGTCCTTAACTATCATTGCTGCGTAAAGCTTGCATTTATTTGGTGTGAGAAATCCAATAATTCTTGGCCCATTACCACCCCCTGTATTCTGCAAAGGCATTTAAATTCACGAAAAAAGAATACTTATCACATGGGTGTTGAAAATGGAAGCATTTAAGTATCTCTAACATGTTTTTTTTTTTTGTAGTAAAAAGGTACAAATTTTTGGATAGGCACCAAAGATGCATAGATGATTGTGTACATTGATTTATATAATGTTGATTTGCACACTGGGCAGAATCTAATTGCTGTCAAAATCAACTGGAGTTTTGATAGTACTGTATTTTTAAGAGCTTACCCTTGAACTCTGATGATTAATGATTGATTGATGTTCTCTCTCTCTTTCTCTCTCTCTCTCTCTCTCTCTCTCTCTCTCTCTCTTTGGTACCAGGGATTGAACCCAGGGGTGCTTAGCCACTGAGCCCCATCCCCAGCCCCGTTTGTGTTTTATTTTGAGAAACAATCTCACTACATTGCTGAGGGCCCCACTAAGTTACAGAGGCTGGCCTCCATGTTGCAATCCTCCTCCCTCAGCCTCTAGCCTGGCTCTGCTTAAACTTTTCAAAAAAACCTTCTAATTCTCTAATTCAGAAGGATGAACTCAAGTTTATTTTTCCTTTAACTTCTTCACTTTGGACCTTGAGGCACTCATCTTTGTACTAACACGATCCCATCTCCTCCTTTTCCTGGCTGGAGCAGAGGCTGAGTTTGGGGGATGTGCGGATAATCATTATGAGCAATAAATAACATTCTAGAGCTCAGCAGCGTAAGCAAGTCGGACACATGATCGACATCCAACAGATATTTAATGATTCTAGGCATATAGAAGAGAACATGCTATTTTGCTTCAACATGAGAGGGACTTGGGAAGGAAAACCATTCACCTCTGGACACCCCAAAATCAGAACAACACAAGATCCAAGCCGCCCAGCCCAGTGGAGTGTGCAGGGGGAGCCCATGCTCTCCGTTGATGGAGCAGAAATACGTCCACCAGCCAGATGGCTATTGCTGGCATTGATTCAGCTATTTTGCATGTAGGATTTTTGTCAAAATATCAGATCTTTGAAATATCCCCGGGACCATGGTTACGACCATAATTAGATGATCCTTGTAGACCTTTCATTTTGTTGATAATGTGAAACATGGCATTCAGGAGAGATGAAATGGCTCTTTCTGCTCCAGATGAGGAGCATCGCAAACTAAATTAATAGCAATATTGTCTGCCCCTATGTCTACAGGTGAGATAGAGGTCATATGCAGCTGCCCAGGGTGAGGGAAAAACTTGGATCCGAGCAGGGTTCCATTCTAGACGGGAGGAAAGGTAGTATTATAAGACTGTTTATTGCTAAAAAAGTGACTTCTAAAAAAAACATGATCTGACCACATAAAATGCCAAACAGGATGGTGTACAACTATATAAAATGCCAAACAGAAAATAAAACAGAATATTAAAGAGTAACAAATTTAAATACAAATAACTCGGTTGAAAGTGTGACGTCAATGGGAGATAAAAACGTGTAAAGTCCCAACAAAAGACATTTAGAAGTTGCTGTGTTGATATCCGATAATATATTCCATAGATGGAATATATTAATTATATATTATATTTTATATTATTATTAATATAGTAATTATATATTAATTATTATTAATTAATGTATGATTAATATAAATCCCAATTTATTTCCATAAATAGAGATTTTTACAGAAAGATAAAAGGCTTGGTTCTCCAAAAAGGTATAAAAAAATCCCGATTGTACATACACCTAAGAACTGAATTTTTTTTTAAATGAAGCAAAACTTGTATAATTGATAGAAGAAGTCGATAGCTGCTCAATTCTGTCTGGAGATTTCAACTTTCAGGTCTCGGGAGTCAAAGAACGGTAAAGAGGCACCACCTTCAAGAAAACCACCAGCAACTTCATTTGATTGACACTTTTAAAAAATAATATCAGGAGACACAAATGGCTCAGGTCCATCCAAAGGAACCCGAAACGATTTAAAGGATGTAAAAGAAAATACTTAGGGAAATATTGCCAGCCTCTCGTAAGTAGAAGGATGATTCCCCAGGTGGTATGATTTTTAAAAAAAAAATATTTAATTTGTTTTTATTTGTTCTGCATGACCCTAGAAGGCATTTCTGCACTTTGATATCTCATCCATACATATTTGGGACGTGATTTCTCATTTTTCTGATTCACATGCTGGAGGATCACATCGGTCCTGCCATCGTAAATGCACATAAGGTTATGAAAGAAAATAAAACGAAATATCAAAGAGTAACAGATATAGGTAAAGAAGTGCTTGAACTCAATGTACATTTTTCTGCTATTTTACATGTTTCTGGGCTTTCAATAACTTGTCTATGTGAAGCAATATGCTTTGGTTTAAACCGGAGGGTTTCTTTTTGTTGGAGGTATTTTAGAAGTGCTTTCAAAGTCGTGGAAATGTGTTTTAGATTCTGATCTTGTTCCAGTCCAAAAGAACGTACACTATATTTTGCTTTGCTGGTGGGACTGCAGATGGATGTGACTGCAGATGGATGTGACACGTTTGGAAAGCAGGATGGAGATTCCTCAGAAAACTAGGAATGGAGTCACCATGTGACCCAGCTATCCCACTCCTTGGTCTATACCCAAAGGACTTAAAATCAGCACACTACAGGGACACAGCCACATCTATGTTTATAGCAGCACAATTCAAAATAGCTAAACTATGGAGCCAATTTAGATGCCCTTCGGTGGATGAATGGATAAAGAAACTGTGGTACATATACACAATGGAATATTACTCAGCCATGAAGAAGAATGAAATGATGGCATTTGCTGATAAATGGATGCAGCTGGAGACTATCATGCTAAGTGAATATGTGGATGGTAATTTACACTAAGGGGTGGGGAGGGAATAATAGAAATCCACTGGATTAGACAAACAGGAATGAAGAGAAGGGAGGGGAGTGGGAATAGGAAAGACCGTGATTGAGCCAGACATCACTTTCCTATTTTCCTATATGGTCACATGACCAGTGAAACTCCACATCAAAAAAATTGGGAAATTATCCTCCCCGTGTGTATAATATGCCCAAATACACTCTTCTGCCACGTATCTCTAAAAAAGAATAAATTCGTAATATTCATTAAAACATTTTAAAAGAAATACCCGAGGAGGTATCTGCAAAGCTAATAACAAGCCTGTCCTCCCACGCACACCCATTTAATTTAGGTCAACAAAGATTCTGAAGAAAAGCATTCATTATTTAAACTAAAGACACCTAAACTCAGAGACCTAAGTGGGCCTCAAATGCACATCTTTCTCCTGAGCAACCGATGTGCAGTTTTCACCCTGCTAATCTGCAGCGAGAGAGATTGACCTTGGCAATGTCTAATATCATTGCTTTTCTGTTTTTATTATTGGCAAACACCTTCTGTTTTGCTGAGGGGTGAATATGATATGATATATATTCGCAGCAGGGCTCAGGGTCTCCCCCGTCTCCCTGGGACGCGGCTGATGCTGCACTAGGAATGGGGCCACCTGTACAGATACATGCAAATGATACAGCGTATATTCCTTATTAAATATATGTATGCATGAAGGGCAGACAATTGAACTGTACCATGATTAGATATAATTATCAGCCAGGCCTGTGATCCCCAGAGACTCTGGAGGCTGAGGCAGGAGGATCGCAAGTGGGAGGCCAGCCTCAGCAAACTTAGCGAGGCCCTCAGCAACTCAGTGAGACCCTAAATATCATACTATGACCATTTTTTAAAATTAATTGTTTGTCAGTTCTAACCAGTTCCACGACAGGACTCATGACATACCAATGGAGCAGAATTTTCCCCGTCTCTGGTTGTGCATACAGTGGGGGTCACACAATTGGTGCAATTTTACATGTTCTTAAGGGCATGGTGTCCCTTTCATTCTACCACTGAGCCACATGCCCATCTCTTTATAATTATTGATTCATTTTTAAAATTTTAAATCTTGCTAAATTGCTTAATGCCTTTCGAAGTGACTGAGGCTGGCCTCCAACTTGCGATCCTCCTGACTGAGCCTCCTGAGTTTTTTGGAATCCCAAGTTTTTGGAATCAGCAACCAGAGTGAGAGATTTTGGTTGTAATTTTTTTCTTTCTCTGCTCAGGAATTCTGTTTGAATCAAACGACTCTCCTAGACGGGCTGTCCAAAGGACACTGCAAATATCACCACAAAATTATACAGTTCTGCTTGCTTTGCCAACGAGTGCTTGCAGTTTACCTACCCCATCATCCATGCTCCATAAATTCTGTCTCCCGAGATTCATTACAGAAATAACCCAACATTTAAAAACCCAGCCTGTCCAGACAGCTCGTCACCCCCTGAAATACATCCTGCGTCTTTCAAAACTGAAAAGTGTTAATAAAATGAAATGCATATTTTTTTCGTGGTGGTGGTAAACAAGCTATTAAAAGCAATTAGGAAAAACACACGAAATAGGTATAATTTTATGGGCCATCGTAAATGTGTCAGCTCCAGACAGAACCACAACCACACAGGATGGATCGCGGGCTTTGATTTTTAGAGACACAATTAAAACCCAGAAAGACTAAATGGCTGGTGGGGATTGGAGCCAGGCACGAATCTGGGATGGTTGACCCCTATAGTCACACAGCGGCCCCACAGCAGCCACGGGGCATTTGATCCAAGGACACCCTGAATGTCCACATCTGCAGATGCCCCTCGTAGGAAATTTTGAAATATTTGCAAAGAATCTCCCCTATTTCTCATGCACACGTCCCAAATATTTGAATCATCTCTCAATGACTTAGAATACCTGATATCTTGTGTATGCTCTGCAAATTTTTGCTATACCATGCTGTTTTGGGGGGTACCAGGGATTGACCTCAGGGGCACTCGACCCCTGAGCCCCATCCCCAGCCCTATTTTGCATTTTATGTAGAGACAGGGTCTCCCTGAGTTGCTTAGGGCCTCGCTTTGGTGGAGGCTGGCTTTGAACTCATGATCCTCCTGCCTCAGCCTCCAGAGCTGCTGGGTTTCCAGGTGATTATTTTTTATTTCATTCATTTTTGGTGGTATCTGCAGGTGGAGAATCTACAGACACCGAGTTTAACCACTATTTCCCTGTGCATGTAAATTTTAAAAAGTTACATATCTGTACCCTGTGTTTGCTGTGCAGGGTTCTACTTATAAATTCACACATTCTATACCACACACTATCAGGATTTTTTTGTGGGAGGGGCACTTTGTCACTGATCAACAATTGTAAAAGTTTCAGAAAAAAATGACATTGTCACGTGAGTTAGATGGGCTGCATTTGGGGGTGATTTTCGTAACATAATCTTGATGAACATAATTGTACAGTGGGAAATGAACGTTGTAAACTGGGGTCATTTTACTCATTAAAACACAAAATTTATAAATGGCAAGGAAGAGTATAGAAGGTAGGTTTTAGGAAGAAAATCTCAGGTCAGGTGTCCTAGTGCACCCGTCATCCCATGAGCTCGGGAGGCTGAGGCAGGAGGATCGTGAGCTCAGAGCCAGCCTCCGCCAAAGCGAGGCCCTAAGCAACTCAGGGAGACCCTGTCTCTAAATAAAATGCAAAATAGGGCTGGGGACGGGGCTCCGGGGTCAAGAGCCCCTGAATTCAATCTCTGGTACCACCCCCCAAAAAAAATCTTATCTAGAAAATTCGACAAATGTGTTCCTAAGGTGTGAAAGATCTAATGGTAGTGTTCTGTTAAAATGCCTATTTATTTTCAGTTAAGTTGTATTTAAAGGTATTTTATATAAAGCAATGTTAGAATCCAATGATGACTTATTAGCAGAATTTGAATATGACGCCTTATCCCAGATGCCCGGTTCCCAGGAAATCTACAGACAGCAAGTTCTCTCCAACTTCAAAAAAAGGCAGACCACTTAATACCACTCTCTGTTTTTAACTAAAAGTATTAAATTCAGCGTATTGATGTTATAGCACTTATAGCAGCAAAATTCCCAATATCCAAATTAAGGAACCAGCCGAGGTGTCCATGAATGGATGAACAGGTACAGAAAACATGGTGCACGTCCACAAACGAGTTGTACTCTCCATAAAGAAGAATAAATTGAGGTTATCTGCAGGGAAATAGATGGACCCGTAGACAACCACGCTAAGTGAAATAAGCCAGACTCAGAAACTCCAGGGTCAAATATACATACATTTTTTCATATGCAGAAGTTAGAGAAAAATGAGGAAAGAAAAAGAGGATTTGGGGAAAACCAAAGAGAGATCATACAGGAGAGGAAGAGTTTCCCAGTGGAGGGGGAATGGGTAGAAAAGGGAAAGAAGTGTGGAATTAAATTGAACAATTATGCCAAGGGTCGGTAAGAAGATACCATAATGAATTCCACCTTTATATATAAGTTTAATGCACCCATTAAAAATATGCAATCAATACATACAAGGAAGGAAGGAAGGTCAGTACTGTACAGAAGAGGAACTCCCGGAGATGGAATTGGACACATTTTTTTTATGCCTATATAAAAATATGTTGCAATAAATCCCACAATTTCCTACACTTATAATTTGCAAATGAAAAACCACAGGGAATGCTTAGGAATAGGGGTGAGAGGAGTCGCTCAGGCAACGGAGATGCAGGATGAGAGAGGGAAGGACTTGGAGGATGGATTTGCTTCTATGTGCAAGTCCTCAACAGAAACCCCACACACAACAGTAGGAAATCTGTGTCTCTAGCGCAGGGTCCACGTTAATATATCTCTTATTATTCTGACAAAGTTCAAATTGGTTCCATGTCGTTAATATTTGCAGAAATTATAAATGTGCTTACATGCATCTATGCA
Organism: Marmota marmota marmota; assembly: GCF_001458135.2. Lineage (NCBI taxonomy): Eukaryota > Metazoa > Chordata > Mammalia > Rodentia > Sciuridae > Marmota > Marmota marmota. The sequence continues at coordinate 3,222,901 of NW_026000327.1, forward strand.
CCCAGATTTCTTAATGGAAGAACTTAGAACGTTTGGAAAGACGATGATCCAAAATTGCTACGTGACAGTGTTTAAGTCAGCTTTTTTACCCAAACACCTGACAAGAATAATTCTAGAAGAAAAAAAAATTATTTGGGGGCTCATGGTGTCCAAGGTTCAATCCATGGTTGGCCGACTCCATGGCTCTGGCCCAAGGGGAGCAGAACAAGATGGCGGCAGGGCCTGGAGGAGGAGAGCAGCTCAGGACAGGGCACCAGGGAGCAGAGAGAGCTCTGCTCACCAGGGACAGGACAGAGACCCCAAAGGCACAGCCCAGGGACCCCCTCCTCCAGCCACACCCACCTGCTGCAGTCACCACCCAGGGAGTCCATTCAAGTGGATTAATCCACTATGAGTCTACACCTCTTATAACCCATCTTCTCACCTCTGAACTTCCTTAGCGTATGTCACCCAAGAGCTCCTTGGAGACTCCTCCCATCTAAACCATCACAGATATCTTGGGGACGGGACCCAAGTCTAAACCCCAATTCTCTCTTGACATCTCTTCTTGACTTGCGTTTTCCCAGGGAAGCAAGTATCTCTGACTCAGGTTGGCGAATCGACTTGGGTCCCCTGTGCGAAGATCCATACTGGACGCTGCCAATGTTTCCAATGTTGACAGGAAAAGACGTCTCTTTCCTAGAGATTTCTAGGGCGATCGTCACCTGGAGGTCATCTCTCAAGTCCCCTGTCCCTCTCGACGGAGTAGCAGCCACTGGAAAGCCTGCTACAGCTGATCAATCAAATTCTCTCCTGACAAAGACATTCTGCAGTTTGCAGCTTGCTAAGCAATGTTTCAATAAAAAATCAGCTAATCAGACGCCTCTTTGCTTTCCCCCATTGACAGCGAAGCAGGCTCCAATCCTCATCAGACAATTTCCCATCAATCATTTAGCATCTTTTCGGCATTTTTTATTTCTATTTTTTTGCTTCACAGTATTTTTCTGGCCGTCACCCCCAAATGAATTCTGACTGTGTTGCAGGTGGATATATATATTTATGATTCTATGCATGCTTATATTTGTATTTATGCACATGTATTGATGTGTATGTTTTACGTTACTAATTTACTCAAGAGTTTTAAATCATATCATAGAATGGATTACTTAAGCCACCTACATACAAATACGCAGAACTGGAGTTAAATTGGCATTTATCTTCAGACACGTGTGGTCAAGTTCTTAAAAATCCATTGCAACTCGTTGCCATCAGTAATAATGACAATTTCTATGGTGATCATGGAGAAGAATGGGAAAGCCAAAGTGAGACCCCTTTTGGATCAGCACGCTTGGTCTTCAAGGGTCTTGAGACAATAATTCGATTTTATTTAAATTTTGTTCAAATTTGGAAGATAAGGATGATTCCACCAGAGATGACCATGCAGCAGATCTTGGAAGTATTTTGTAAATTCAAAGACAAATGCAAGCATTGCATAGCAGCAGCCTCTGTGTCTTGGAAATACAAATTCTGTGGAGCCCTCGGAGTCACAGGGTCCTGGTACAATATCCTGATGGACAGAGACACCCGAGTTTGCTGACTGAAGCAGAGTGATCCATCCCTGGGGTCCTGGAAAGTTGAAGCTCATCCTGGTTCAATCTGTCCATCATCCCAGCCAGAGGGACTCATGGGAGCTGGTTCCACCAGATTCCCCATCAGTTCTTGCCCCCTAGTGGCCACTACTCAGGATCCGGTCGCCATCTTGGATTAACTCATGGAGTCCAAGGAATGGAAGGTACTCTCTTATCAAGCTGCTCTTGTGTTTCAAGATGACCTAGTTGGGTCAGGGATTGTCCAAGCCAGCTTCTGCCCAAATATTTCAACACTCCTTCTGATATTGCTTAGTTTCCTGTCTTGATATTTGTGGGGTTTGGGGATGTACCTCTCAGTTTTCAATTCTCCAACTGGTTTGTAAAACTTTCCCTAATGAGTTTCTCTGGTGGTCTCTGTGGTCACCCAGCAGTCTTTATGCAGGGGAGGAAGAGAGGGAGGACAGGAAGGAGGATGGAATGAAGGAAAAAGCTGTGTTGGCTTTGCATTGCTGTAACAAAATGCCTGAGGAAATCAGCATCCAAGGTGCAAAATAGGGCTGGGGACGGGGCTCAGTGTCGAGTGCCCCTGAGTTCCATCCCTAGTACCAAAAAAATAAAATGAAATTGAGCTTTTCATGCCAAGAAGTTGACTAAATATAAACTAGTCACTTTCAAAGGCAGGATTTTTTTTTCTGGCTGAGTTATTATCCATAGTGTGAAAATCATCATGCAAAGTTCAGTGTGAATATCTCCCTGCCCCAGGAAAATTGCTTTTTCGATTTCTTATACATTTTTGTGGGCTGCAAGGACACTATATGTCAGTAGCCAATATATAGAAAATATAGTAGAATAAAGAGGTGAGAAGATACAGATCCATAATGGGGGGTTAGCGATAATATTCTGACAGTAAAAACACTATGTAACTCAGGTAAGCAGAGACTTCAAAATTCAGCCCACAACCACCCAAACAGATTTCCCAGACTGAAACTGAATGGTGATCTCAGCATATGTGTGTGCGAATGCTCTGATCATGTTTTCCAATTGTGATAATTTTCTGCATTCTCCAAAGTATTGCTTTTGCAAAAATATCAGAATAGCGTGCCTGTTACAGCTAACAAGAAATTTGCTGATGGTTTGTGATCAAAGTCCTCGCTCTTCACGTTTTAAAGGAGATCCAACCAACGGTGAGCAATTCCTCAGCATGCAGACCTGAAAAGCACGCAGGTCTTGTGTAGGATTTGGGGGGGATTTTTTTTATATACAGCCAATATCATTTCTGCACACCTGTTAGGACATTGGCAAATGGAACTTGTATGTCTCCCTAGGTAGTTGGGTGACCTGAAATACTCTGTGGCTCATGTCATCATGAAGGGTCTCTTGTCAAAAGCCATCAAGCAAATCCATAAGATCAATAATTTTGTTCAATGCAAGGAACATGGCGGAGGAAGTTCTGCAGCATTAGAAGGAACAGGTTGGTGCCGAATGAGACCCATGCCGTCTTCCCACGGAGCAAATGTGGGATGAAGAAGCATCCATCATGGAAAACTGTCCTCAAGAACTTGTAGGATCTCTGCAAATGCAATATCCTCTGCATCCTCCAAGGTGGCACATGGAGATTCCAACACTTATGAAAAATAGAGCAGAGCTCTTTAAATTAAAAAAAAACATGTAAAAAACTGTCAATAAACCTTCAAGATATTGGTGACATGTGTTGCAGAGATGGGCTGATGGTAAGGGAGACAGCACATAGGTGGGTGGAGTGTGTTGGTGATATTCTCATTCTTGAGTTGGCACATGGGCCCATGAACACCAATGACCTTGTTAAAAATGGGAGAATAAGTGGATAGATGGAGGAAGGGTGGATGGATATGTAGGTAGATCGATGATGTGTATGTGGGGTAGGTTGATGGATGGATGGAGGGCTGGACGAATGCATGGATAATTAGTTAGAAGGTGGATGGATGGATGAATGGATGGATGGACAGATGGATGAGCAGATGATGGATGGATGGATGGATGGATGGATGGATTTACAGATGACTGAGTGGGTAGATGAATGAATGGATAAATGGATGCATAGATGAACAGATGATGGATGGATGGAAAGGTGATGCATGGATGAATGGATTTACAGATAAATGGATGGATGGATGGATTGACAGGTGGATGGATGGGTAGATCGATAGATAGAAAGATGGATGAGTGAATGGATGGGAGGATGGATGGAAAGATGGATGGATGGATGGATGGATGGATGGATGGATGGATGGATGGATGGATGAATTTACAGATGAATGGATGGAAAGATGGATGGATGGATGGATGGATGGATGGATTGGTGGATTTACAGAAGAATGGATGGTGAAGATGAATGAATGGATAAATGGATGGATGTATAGAAGGATAAAAAATGATGATGGGTGGATGGACATGTAGGTAAATGTATGATGTGTATGTGGGTAGGTTGATGGATGGATGGAAGGGTGGATGAATACACGGATAATTAGGTAGATGGTGGGTGGATGGATGAATGGATGAATGGACAGATGGATGAACAGATGATGGATGGATGGTGGGATGAATGGATGGATGGAAAGGTTATGGATGGATACATGGATGGATTTACAGATAAACAAATGGATGAATGGATGAATGGATTGGTGGGTGGATGGATGGGTGAATCAACAGATAGAAAGACGGATGGATGGATTGTTGGATGGATGGATTTGCAGATGAATGGATGGATGGATAGGTGAATGAATGGATGGATGGATGGATGGATGGATGAGAAAATGATGATGGGTGGATGGATATGTAGGTAAATTGATGATGTGTACGTGGGTAGGTTGATAAATGGATGGAGGGCTGGATGAACACGGGATAATTAGGTAGATGGTGGGAGGATGGAGGAATGGATGAACAGATGATGGATGGATAGATAGATTGATGGATTTACAGATGACTGGATGAGTGGATAAATTAATGAATGTATAAATGGATGGGTGGGTGGATGGATAGATGGATGGAAAGATGATGGATGGATTTACAGATGGATGGATGGATGCATGGATAGAAAGATGGAGGGTTAGATGGAAAGATGATGTATGGACAAATGGATGGATGGACGAACTGATGGATGAACAGATCATGGAGGGTGGATAGATTGGTAGATTTACAGATGAATGGATGGGTAGATGGATGAATAGATAAATGGATGGATGAATGGACGGATGGATGGATGAAGGATGGAGGAATGCATGCATCAATGTATAAATGGGTGGATAGATACATATACAAATGCAAGATAACCATGTTGGAACCAGTGGTGGTAGTCAATTATGATTATTATCCAGATCACTGTTCCCATGTGACAGGTTAACAAAGGAAATAAATTGCATGATCACAAATATATGTCACTCTAATACAGATGATGATGTATCTAAAGTGAAGGGTCTACGGTAATAATGGCGGCTATGACACACCTATCCTTGGAGACATGGCTGCTGGGGTTAATGCTCTGCTTCTACTCAGTGCTACATGGTGGGTGCTGATGTGAAATCCTGTGGCCACCACTGAAGTCCCACTTTAGGTGATGAGATTTCAATATGTCATTTCTTTCCACACCTTCCATTCTGAATGGAGAGGTCACCTCTGCATGTGATTTTCTGAACCCACCAAAATGCTGGGTGAAATTTAAATATTATACTATGGTTTTCCAAATTATTAGGGGGTATTTCTTCTCTGAAAGGACCAAGAAGGAAATTCCGTGGAGTGTAGGTACCCGTTTGTTTTAAGTCTCCTGTCCCAACTGGAATTCCTCCAGGGGCTCCTCAGAAGGCTCTTTGCATGGACAGGAACCAGTCAGGGGATACTAAGTCCACAAGGTGCTACTGAGTCAACCTTCCGTATCTCACCTGGAGGTCAGAACAGAGACCACAGTGAACTTGGCGTTCATTCTCTTATGCGTTCATGTCCCTTGTTATTCTCAAGAGCATGGTCTTAGTCTGCCCAATACCCTGATCATTCAACTCCGGCTGAAGACTCATTAGACTTGTTTTTTGTTGATAATATCTGATAACAAGGGAACTGAGGTCCTCCAGCTCCTCATGTAACATCAAAGGTATGATCCGTGACTTTCTGTGTCCATTTATTTTTGGTTAAAATCAATGTATCTAGTTCCATGTATTTTTCTGCAAATGCCATGATTTCACTCTTCTTTGTGGCTGAGTAATATTCCACTGTGAATATAAACCACATTTTCTTTATCTACCCATCCATTACGAATCAGCATCTCAGTATTTGAGTTTTTAGCTACTTGAGAGGCCAAGGCACTAAAAATTCAATTAAGATGTTTCTCTTTGATTTTGTCACTTAGGTCACCATCAATGTTTGGAAAGGATTATTATGATTTTCCTAAGGATAAGGAATTGGTAGATCTATTCCTTCCGCTGAATAGTTCAGGCCATTTGCCTAGATTTCATCTTGGTTTCAGGTCAACACAGATATTTTGTTCAGTATAGATGCAGTGTGCTCATTAATATTCTGAGCTATTCTTTACCCATAAACAGCTATTTAGGTGAGAATCATTAAGCAAAACCCAGTTCAAAAGGCAATAAAGTAAATGTTAAATAAACAAGCCCCAAATCTCCCCCTACACAGAGTGTCACATCTGTTCATTATTTCTGGAAAAAGAAATTGTTGGGATTCAAATATGAGGTGTCCCCAAAAGCTCATGTGGGAGACCATGCAGGGTTGGAATGATTGGTTTAGGAGAGGTGTGACCTCGTCAGTGGATTAATCCACTTGAATGGATTAACTGGGTAGTGACTATAGACAGGTGGGGTTGTGGCTGGAGGAGAGGGTCCCTGGGCTGTGCCTTTGGGGTCTCTGTCCTGTCCCTGGTGAACAGAGCTCTCTCTGCTCCCTGGTGCCCTGTCCTGAGCTGCTCTCCTCCTCCAGGCCCTGCCGCCATCTTGTTCTGCTTCCCCTTGGGCCAGAGCCATGGAGTCGGCCAGCCATGGCCTGAACCTCAGAAACCATGAGCCTCAAATGCATTTTTCCTCCTCTAAAATTGATCTTGCCTCAAGTCTTTTGGTCCCAGTAAAGAAAAATCAGGCTATAATAAAAATGTTCAAAAATATGTTAACAATGTCTGTATACAACACAACGCACAGAAAAAAATCATACATGAGTCTCTCTCACACACACATGAATATATATTTTGAAATAAATTGGAAAATATCTCCTTCAGCCCTTTTATACATGCTAGTTTCTAAAAACCACATATTTGCAGCAGAGAGCAAATAGAAGACAAAATGGAAAAAAAATGAGCACACATTATCTTGAAATATGACTTGAGGTTCAGGATTGTCATATAATCTTCTGTCCTAGATATGGCCACTGTAAAATGAATACTTTAGTTTTAATTTGATCTTTTTCTTGGTTTCTTTTGGAAATGAGTGTGGACATATTTCCTTCAAAGTCAAAGATTGTCCCTCAAGGTCAGATATTGAATTCTAGTTCTGTCTCAGGGTGTGACTGCATTTGTTTATCATTAAGGAAGGACCTTAATCCAACAGGACTGGGGTCCTTGTAGAAGAGGAGATGAGGACACAGACGCACACAGAGGGATGACCCTGGGAGGACACAGGGAGAAGACAGTGTCTGTGAGACCCAGAAAGAAGCCTTAGAAGGAGCCAGCCCTGCCCATGCCTGAACCTCTGGCTCCAGCCTGGACAGAATAAATTTTTGCTATTTAAGACACCTGGGTTGTGGTATTTTGTTACAGCATCATAACAGGGGCTATCTGTAATCTTCAGTCATTGATTACATGTGCAAGAGTATTCAATGTGATCTGATTAAAAGAGAAAGAATGCATAGACTAGTAGAGGAACTCTTTACAGACACTGACAGGTCCCCTAGTCCTTCAGGGACTTATTCTGTAAAGGAGAATCCATCTGACTTTGTAGTTATCTTAGCTCATTTTCTGTTGCTACAGCTGAGTACCAGAGACAGGGTCATGTATGAAGAAGAGAAGTTTATTTGGCTCATGGCTCTGGAAGCTGGATCTTCAAGGCAGGGAGCTGGCATCTGGTGACACTTTCTTATTGCACTTCAATATGGCGGAGGGTATCCTGTGGGAAACAGAACAATCATGGTAGCTCGGGTCTTTGTTCTTTCTATAAAGCCACTAATGTCATCATGAGGACCCCATGCTTATGACCTCATCTAATTCTAAATTTTTTTTGTACCAGGAATTGAACCCAGTGCACTTAACCACTGAGCCACATCCCCAGGCCTTTTATTTATTTATTTATTTTGAGACAAGGCACACGTTCCTGAGGGCCTTGCTAAATTTCTGAGGCTGGCCTCCAACTTGCGATCCTCTTGCCTCAGCCTCCCAGATTACAGGTGTGCACCACTGAACGTGGCGTGTCGTGATATTTCTTGTGATTTTACTTTGCCTGTCACTAATGCATGATGGCATACGATACACTCTTAAAAATAGGCTTCTTTGTCGTTCGCACAGACTCTTTGGTGAACATTCCATTTACGTCTTTTTGTTTATTTTCTACCTGGACTTCCTGTGTTCTTTTACTTATGATTGTGAAAAGTCTTTCTCCTTTATACTTAAACTAGTGGGAATGGAAGTTGGACCTATGCACAGGCTACACAAGCCCCATCCCACTGAGCTGCACCCCTAGCCCAAGAACTCTTTATGTATGTTGGCTATTGATCCTTTATCAGATATATGGTTTCTGAAGTCTTCTCCCAACCACAGTTCTTGAAAAATGAGGTTTTATTATTTGTTCATTGTCTTGTTCATTTTCAAAATGATCTATTTGATTTTTTAATAGAATCCAACTTTTTTCTCAAGGAGAAATGTTGGAGAAACTCCGACATTTTGTGGGCGTATCATGTTCTTTCTGAATTTCAGTCACCAAAAGTAAAAAAAAAAGTCTATTTGAAGGCTCTGTGATTTCATAATGCATTTTTATTCAAAGTTGTCTATTTTCCATTCTGTTCCTCCCTAAGGATGTTCTGAACTCTCCAAAAATTTGCTTTCATTCAACTTGCTATAATTATATGTTTCTTTCAAAATTCAATAAAGGTCTTCACCTGAAAAAAATTAAAGGGAAGAAATCTCAAAATTGCAATATGGAGTTCTTACATTAATATTGAGAACAAGTGTCCCGAATGATGACCCTAAAGGAGAGGCACTTGCTGGAACATTTTGATTGGTCATTTATTTTTATCAAGAACCTTAACATCAAATGTGTGTGCGTATATGTCAAGGTAATGGGGTCTTTTTACTGATCACTCTGTCTCTCAAATTCAAAGGGCTGTCACTCTTATAAATAAACCAGCATCTGCATGTTTATTTAAAATTATAAAACATCTCTAGGTTTAATAACGTATGACACCTGTAGGTGTGTTGTGTGTATTCTGCAAATCAAAATGCATTTTAAGTGTTGTGTATCCGTACAATGGATCAGTGCCTGCAGATATTAACACACAAAATCACATGTACATCTTCAGAGATGCAGACACACAGATGAAAATGGAATACTATTCCCAAATTCGACATGCAGAGCATCAGGACATTTTCCTGGCACAGTGGCACACACTTGTGAACCCAGCAATTCAGGAGGCTGATGCAGGAGGATCATAAGTTGGAGGCCAGCCTCAGCCATTTAGCAAGCTCCTGAGAACTCAGTGAGACCCTGTCTTGAAATATAAAATAAAAAGAGCTGGGATATGGCTCAGTGGTAAAGCACCCTGGGGTTCAATCCCTTGTACCATTAAAAAAATAGGACATTTAAATTGAAGAAAAAAATCCATTTTTGATGATAAATTATGGAGACCACCCCCTTCAAAATAATGAATAAAGCACACACCACCATTATTTTAATGCATATCAAGCATCTTATGGTCAACATAGAAGAAAATATTTTTTAAAAATTGTAAATAAGAAAATAATATCATTGTTGAAGATAAATACAAAAATCATAGACAGGAAAGTGCACATTTAAGAATAAACAGCTCTGAAATTATTGATATAAGATGAATTACCACAGAACAAATCAATAAATGCTGTTCTATTCAAAAGCAGAAAAATCACACAATGATCTTTTTTTTTCTTTGAACAGAAAAGATTTACAATGACATTATTATTATATACTATATATCAATTATGACCAATCAATATTCAATCATATCAATTACTAATAACCATTTCATTATTAATGCATAATGAATTAATAATGCTAATTAGTCTTAACAATTTTATATTTTAATCATATCAAATAAAATTAATAATCATGATTATATTTTCGTTATGATTAATAAAATTATTATATATATATACACATTGATATGTACATTAAATATATTTATATTTAACATGCACATTGAAAAGTATATATTTAAGTTTGCATAAGCTATATGCAATTACTGCAAAATTTTCATGACTATATTTATGAAGATTTACAGGCACAGAATTAGATGCACTTATAATATTTGTAAACCTCTGAACATTAAGCCTTGCATTTTCAACAATTCAGGAAGAAACCTTTTATAATGCAGGAATATTAAATCTAAAATGATAAACATTCCGAAAAACAATTAAGCCTCTATGTCTTCATAAAATACATGGTTATTTCTCTGTTTACTTTTGTAGGCAATACTTTCACATGTTTCAAAACATAAAAATGGATGTACAAATAAATAAATATCAGCAAGCCTCATTTTGCATGTGTCCATACACCCAGACCTGCTGGCCCCATTAGATAATTTCACACAGATTTATATAATATTGCTATGGTCTAGATGTGGGGGAGCATATCTAGACCAAGGCAATAATATATAAATCATATGTTGAATATTCCCCCAGGGGCTGGTGTTGGAGGTGGGGCTCTGGGAGGGGCTGAGCTCATGGGGTACAGCCCATAAAAGGGATGAGGGTCCTTATCAGAGAGACCTGAGAGCTCTCTGCCCGTCCACCATGGAGGACCCAGGAGAAGGCACCCTCTGTGAGCAGGAAGCAGCCTCAACTGACCCCGGTCAGCCCCGCCTGGACCTCGGGCTTCAGCCTTAGAGCTGGGAGCATCAGCTGTCAATCATTTAAGGGGCCCTAATGGACCATCAGGAGGTACCAGACCCCTACACTAGCCATGGGGCACAACCCCTTGATGTTGGCCGTGCCAGGGGCCCTTGGGTGGGTGCCTTTTGCAGGTGCACCCCCGAATCTGAAAGCTAAAGGGTGCAGTTCCATTCCTCTGGCCTTTCAACCTAAAAAAGGGCTCAGTGATCCCTGAATTCCCTGAACCAATACGGCAGCCTGAACCTCATGTAATAAATGCCCCAATCCAAGATGGCAGCAGGAAACTCACCAAGTAGATGCCCCAAACCAACATGGCAGCAGGAACCTCATGCAATAAATGCCCTGAACACAAATGGCAGCAGGAACCTCATGTAGGCAATGCCCCAAACCAATATGGCAGTTTGAACCTCATACAATAAATGCCCCAAACCAATATGGCAGTTGGAATCTCATGTAACCACACAAGTCAAATGTGGTGTGTGGACCCGTAAGTCAGGAGTTGGTGTTGAGGGGGCGCTCTGGGAGGGCTGAGCTAATGGGGTGCAGCCCATGAAGGGGATGAGCGTCTTTATAAGAGACCCAGAGAACTCCCTGCCCTTCCACCATGGAAGACCCAGGAGAAGGCACACTCTGTGAGCAGGAAGCAGCCTCAGCTGACCCCGGTCAGCCCCGCCTGGACCTCGGGCTGCAGCCACAGAGTTGAGAGCAGTTGGGTCTGGGGTCTGGGATCTCCCCCAGCCCCAGGTAATGTTGCACTGAGACCCTCCTGAACTGTGAGCAGTTAATCTTCATTATTTCAGTTACTCTCTGTTGTATTTCCTTAAAAAATAACATAGTATGTCTTGTATTTCTTTATCTGTTTATCATAAACTATGAATACACAGGCCAACTAATAAATACAAATATAGATTTAAATATGCATGCGAACGTACAGATGTCCTTCTTCATTCTTTGTTTTCCATCAAAATTTGAAAGGAACATGACTTTTATCCCCAAGTTAAAGGTGCATCCTGAAATCCTTTTCCAATCCCTTCATAAGGTGACCTTCTTTCTTTTGCTTCTAAACTTGCCAATCATGTCATCAAGTAGATTGACAGGTTGTTTCATCTTTTGCCGTGACAGAAACATGGACATGAAAAATGTCAACATGTGTCATTTTCCCCAGGTGCTTATTTATCCCCAGATTTGAGTCCCTCCCAGCAAGTGGCTGGGCCCATTCTCAAGTAGAGCCGCCATCTTGCTACATATTCCCAACTGTGTCCCCGAGAGATGGAACTTTCTTCTTTTCTCCCATCAAGTATGTATCAGCCTCCTTGTTTTCCAACAGCTTTGCCACCCTGTTGTTTAACTTTGGATTTTACCAATCGGGTATGAAATCCTTCCAGCCCCTTGAATTTGCCGGGCTCTCATTCCTCCTTGACACGCACTGGGATGCTATTTATGTTTGCAATTTAAACATTATTCCAGCCATGTGGAAGCCAAGCCATAACTAGAGACGTTCATTCGTTTGTGCTGCATTAACAGATATTGACAGGCAGGTTTATAAGCACAGGAGGCATCATGGTGAACTGGGTACACTCAATCTTGTTCTGCATGAAAATCGGCACCATCGGGAGCTGGCAAATATTAAATGCTTGACATACTCGAGATGATCCTTGTCAAATGCTCGAGTTCACTGGTATATTCTTGAAAGTTTCTGTAGCAAGGGGTTTTATTAACCTCAGGTATCCTCCTGTTTATGTTGTTAAAACACAATGCCAGAGGCTAGGTCAGTTTTAAAGCAAAAAGGTTGTTTGGGTTCAAACTCTGGGGTTACCCTGTGAAGGATCTGGGGTCTAGAGGTGCCCTGTGGGCAGCAGAATCTCGAAGTGACATAGGGTATCGTGTAGCAGGAGACAAGTACATGGCTCCTGTAATCTAACCTTCTTCTTATAAAACTACCAGGAATCAGTTGTGGGATCTCTACTCTTACGATCTCATCTGCTATCTGTCTCCTTCTGAAGTCTGCACATCTAAACAATGCAGTTGGATTATTTGCATTTTTTTTAATACTTCAAGATGGGGATTCAAATCCAGTTCGACTTTCCAAAAGGACAAACCACAGGACCCTGTATTTCAGATTAATGGACACATAGCCACGTAGGCAAAGACCCACCCTAGCTAAAAGGTTTCTTAAGGTTAAGAAGTAGAATTGGAGACCTAACCAGTGCATTTATCTTCCATCCCACACAACATCTTGGACTCTAAGTTGGAGAAGGAAAAGTTTATTCTGGCTCATGGTTTCAGAGTTCTCCATCCATGGTTGGCTTGCTCCACATCAGAAACAAGATGGCGGAAGGGCATGATGGAGGAAGGATGCTCAGCTCATGGCACCTACAGAGCAGAAAGAGGGAGAGGGAGACAGGAAGGGACCAGGAACAAGATGATCCCTTCCAGTGCACACCCAATAACCTTCTTCTTTCAACTAAGTCCCACCTCTCAGTGGTCCATCCAAACCTCAAATGGATTAATCCACTAGTGAGCTCCAATGTCATAATCCAATCATTTCTTAAAAGCCGTATCTCTGAATCTTGCTGCATTGGGGACCAAGCCTTCATCACAGGAGTTCTAAGGGGACACTCCAGATCCAAGCCGTGACAAGTGACACCTCTCATCATCTAAACTAACAAACTCAATCGGCATATCTCAACCCAACATCTCTTTGTCCTCTGACATGTTTATCCATCATCCTTTGATTCACCTCCTCCTTCATCCTCCTGAACTGACATTTCTTCCTCTTCTAGATTCATCCCTCTGAGACCTTTCCGATTTTCTCTCCTTTCTTCCATCAACCCAGATGGATGTCCCAATAGCCCAGCTCCGGTTCTCAGCCTTCACGTCTTTCCTACCTAATCACAAACTAGAACTTTCCACAGCATGTAGATTCCCACGCTTCCAATCCTTGCCTTAAACCCTTTATTGTTTCTGTGACCAAAAGATCTGACGGGAGCAATTGGAGGAGAAGAGATTATTTGGGCTCATGGTGTCCGAGGTTCAGTCCGTGGCTGGCCGACTCCATGGCTCTGGCCCAAGGGGAGCTGAACAAAATGGCGGCAGGGCCTGGAGGAGGAGAGCAGCTCAGGACAGGGCACCAGGGAGCAGAGAGAGGTCTGCTCACCAGGGACAGGACAGAGACCCCAAAGGCACAGCCCAGGGACCCCCTCTTCCAGCCACACCCCACCTGCTGCAGTCACCACCCAGTGAGTCCATCCAAGTGGAGTAATCCACTATTAGTCTACACCTCATAATCCAATCATTTCACCTCTGAACATTCCTGCATTGTCTGTCACATGAGCTTTTGGGGGCACCTCCTATCTAATACATAACACATGCTGTATATCTTATAGAGAAGTTGCAATATAATCAGACACATTTTATGTAGGTAATGCACTATAGATATTCCAGAATATAGGTGCCTGCTATTTATTAATATATCATACTTCATGGCAGGCATTTATAGGCATGAATTCAAAGATACACACGCAACCTGATATTTATTTTATGCACAAACACACACACACACACACACACACACAGGCACCATTACTACATCTTCATAGTTATAACTTGGGCCACAAATAAGTCATTTTTACCATCGTCCCAGGCAGCCCCATTTCCTTATAATTTTTTTTTTCAAGATTTCCTGATTAAGCCCAGCAAACATAAATCCGGAGGAAGTTGACTCTACCATCAACCCTCCTTAAATCCTGCAAATATGCTCGAAGATTTTCACAGGTGCATTTCCATAAGTCAAGCTGCACCTGGTCTCTCGCTTTGCCGGGGCATGTGGGCTCCACTGCCTTGTGCCTGGTCCTTGTAGGTCCCCAGAGGACCCCCCCAGGGACGCAGGGAGGTTTCACTTCAAAGCAGGGCGACGCCTTCAGAATGTGAATGAGCAGATTTACTTCCTGCCAAGACTCAGCAACGCTTGAGAGAACAGAGCGTGCTTTTCAGCAAAAAAAAGTCTCTGAGGGACACGTGGAGGGGACGGGGGGGGGGGGATGAATTCCGTGCTCCTGGATGCTGCAGGAAAACCATTTCCCTGGAGCTGGATCTGTGGACAACCTCGAGAAGATGGAAGGGGAATTTGGGAAATGCAAATATCACATTTTGTCATGAAGATCAGCCCCCCAAATTGCTTCCAATAGATCCCACAACAACAGCCAGGGCTTTAACACACATTGAGCAATAGATCTAAAATCCATTTCCCCGAATTACTAACCCTACTAATGCCTGCAATCCTGCTCTGTGCACCCCGACCTATGCAGGTATCTACTGGTCCTTGCAAAAACCCACCTGGGACCCCCCAGGGACAGAGATGTCCCAAGGGGCAGGCACCTGAAGGTACCAGGGACTGAACTCAGGGGCACTTGACCCCTGAGCCCCGTCCCCATCCCTATTTTGCATTTTATTGAGAATCAGGGTCTCCCTAAGTTGCTTAGGGCCTCCCTTTGGCTGAGGCTGCTTTGAGCTCACGATCCTCCTGCCTCAGCCTCCCGAGCTGCTGGGATGACAGGTGTGCATCACCCACACCCGGCACCTGTCACAGTTCTTAATCCTGGTATGTACATAACCTGTGAGGCTGTGGAGAAACTGCTGGATGAATAGATCTAGCAAAGAAGGTTAAAAATAATAATAATAACCCTGCCAGCATGCTTGGGTGTGGTGCAGACATGTACCAGCTCCTCCTTGTATGGACCCTGAGGTTCCAATTCAGCTCACTCCTGCAAAAGTGGGTTTTTGCACAGACACAGAGTTAACTCTGAAAGCAGGATCAGTCCTCCAAAATGAGCAGCTAGGTGTGGAAGGATGACCCCAAGGATCAAGGGGCATGAGGATGTGTTTCCCTTTCTCTGCTAAATAATCTGCAGCAACCGTGAAAACCTTTGCGAGTGTCACCGCACAGCCGGGTGGGGTGAAGAGTGACACCCACCTCCATCTGTGACATTCCTTTCATGCATGTCCTTTGGGCCATGCACGGAGTAGTTCTTGTTTTAAAAAGAAATTCCCCTGAAGGACTTGCATGGAAAGAATGTCTCTCGGTGGTCACAGATAATAGGGGTCAGCTGGTCTGCTTGAAAAGGTCCAGGACGGATCCTCTCTCTATTGGACTGAGGTCCCTCCCTGGTTGGCCGAGCGTCAGACGCTTGCAGAATTGGCAAGAGAAGACTCCCCACCCTCAAATACGCTGGATTAAAAAAATAACCAGGTCTCAGGTTGCTTAGACATTCCTCTCCGAGGGCAGGCAGGAGGGGACAGGTTTGCTTTATAGGAAAGCAAAGCAAAAATTAAAAAAAAAAAAATAAGGTGCATGTTTGACGTGGTTTTTTTTTACACAGCTTAGAAGTCTATCTCTGTAATTTGAAGATCATTGATCTTACTTAGACATTTATAGCATGCAAAAAAATAAATAAATTTTAAATGATGAATCTGCTGTCTGCCACCTGATTTAGATACTGTGGCTTCTCTGTGCCATAATGGAAATGATGCATATTTTATCTAAGTGAATATATGTTCATTTAAGGATTGCAACGCATGCTCAAAACGTTGATTTTTAAAGGCATCACCCGACACCTTTGTATCTGCAGACATGCATGCATTTTTGCAAATATGCTCAGCCGTAATAGACTAGGGAGCGATGCAAAGCATTGCATTGTGGGTCAGCCTTGATTCTTGAAGGAAAAATTTGATTCTCAGCTTGAAGAAGCAGAAATGTCTGTATTCTTAAAAAAAAAAAAAAGCAAATACTCGAGGTGCTGGGGTTGCAGGTGGGGCTCTGGGAGGGGCTGAGCTCCTGAGGTGCAGCCCATGAAGGGGACGAGGGTCCTTATAAGAGAGACTCCAAGAGCCCCCTGCCCTTCCACCATGGAGGACCCAGGAGAAGGCGCCATCTTGGGTGCAGCCTGCAGACCTGTGAGTCTCCAAGGGGTCCTGCAGCTCTACAACTGGTCATCGCCCATGTCCACTGGACATCCAGCATTTCTGGGTTCTATTTTGATTCCTCACACCCTCCCCATCCCATGCACAAGGAGCTCTATCCCAGTGCCAGGGCAGTGGGAGGAGATTAAGTCCACTGAGACTCCTTCTTGGGTTCTCCAAATGACAGTGCTCCAAGAAAGTTCATCAACATGTCACTCTGCAATTCTTGCTCAACACATCATCGATTCTTTTGCTTATGAACATTGTCATTCATCTCTGTTCGGTCCGTGCCTATTGAATCGGGTCATTTAAATGACGGTGTTGCTCTCTGTGCATGAGGATTTTATTTTGGTTAATTGACTTGGACGTTGCAATTAATGCATCACATTAGCGGCCACCTAATTTAATCGTCAATACCCTTCGGTGCTTCATATGAAGCAAAGACTTCATTTCTGCTATAGGTAAACATGGTACCACCCTATCGCATGAGGTGCTCTTCTTCCTAGTTTTGAAAAGCCAAAGTAAAATCCAGACGGGAAGGGAGAACCAGAGACATCAGAGAAATCTCTTGCACATCGTTCCACAAAACTAGGCAGCTCTATTGCTCATCTCTAATTTTTCCACACAGCGACACTTTTCTTTGTAAACGGAACATCATCCAGTGGATCTGGAACAGCAGCTGTTCACAAGCAGTGAGTATCTGGGTGCAGTGGGGCACGCCTGCAATCCCAGTGGCTCAGGAGGCTGAGGCAGGAGGACCGCAAGTTGGAGGCTAGCCTCAGCAATTCAGTGAGACTCCATTTCTGAATGAAATAGAAAATAGGGCTGGGGATGGGGCTCAGTGGTGGAGCATCCGTGGAAAGAAAGGAGAAAGAAAGAAAGAAAGAAAGAAAGAAAGAAAGAAAGAAAGAAAGAAAGAAAGAAAGAAAGAAAGAAAGAAAGAAAGAAAGAAAGAAAGAAAGAAAGAAAGAAAGAAAGAAAGAAAGAAAGAAAGAAAGAAAGAAAGAAAGAAAGAAAGAAAGAAAGTTAGTTTTCTAAACTATTTACACAGTTTTCTCCTAATGAAGAACTCTCTCTCTCTTCTTGGAATCTGGTCATAACAAATTGTGATTTTGCTAAAATAAAATCCCTTCATTTTTACATTCGGGCTACATGTCTTTTGAAAAAAGAACACCGTGTTCTGGTGAAGAAGAACAGCATTGATCGTGCACAAAATATCTTCATTTTTTTGGTCCATTATTTTGTTTAACTATTTGTCCATTGTTTGAAGTATTTGTTAGATGAACAATAGGACCTTTATTAATTTCAAAGCCTTTTTGATACATTATGAAAAAGAAAACATGTTTCTTTGCCTTAATTAGGCTTCCCAGCATCTATTGACTACCCTATTTCTCTCTATCTATGCAGTGATGCAGAATTATTATTATTATTATTATTATTATTATTATTATTATTATTTCATACTTGGGATTGACCTCAGGGGCACTTGACCCCTGAGCCCCATCCCCAGCCCTATTTTGCATTTTATTTAGAGACAGGGTCTCCCTGAGTTGCTTAGGGCCTCCCTTCGGCTGAGGCTGGCCTTGAACTCACGATCCTCCTGCTCAGCCTCCTGAGATGCTGGGATGACAGGTGTGTACCACCATCCCTGGCTAGTGATGCAGAATTTTAAAATAAGATGACTCATGTCCAGGTGCAGGGTGTGCACTGTCTAGCTAACAGACTTGTCAGAACTCCAAATATTGACATTTATCCCAAGGAGTATCAGGTCTTTTTAATAATAGACTGAGAAACGTGGGCTGGTTTTCAGATATGAATTCCAAACCTGGTGGTGTTTTTTTCTACCCTTCTTAGACCTATCTGCAGCCTCCTGGACACCCGAAGTCATCTTGATATTATTGAAAATGTCCTACAAAGTGGGAAAAAGTAGGTAAGCAATTGCACTGCTTAGGGAAGAATAATATTCAGCCCTGAAGAATGAAATGATGGTGCTTGTCAGTCATAGAGATGGAGCTGGAGACTGTCATGCTAAGCAAAATAAGTCAATTCCCCCAAAACCAAAGTCCAAATGCTTTCTCTGATCTGTGGATGCTGATTCACAATAAAGGGGGGGGTCTAGGGAAGAATCGAGGTGCTTTGGATTAGGCAGAGGGGAGTGAAGGGAGGGGAGAAGAATGACCAGTCATCAATGGGGTACCACCGGACCCTATAATTTGGATGTGCAGCAATGGTTGTGTGCTTTCTAGAAAGTATGTCCAAGTTTGCAATCAGACGACGAGAGCCATCTCTTGGGATCATGAAACCAACTTCACTGCGGAGTAGAAAGCACCAGATACTCGACGATGTGATCAAGAGTCTAGAAAAAAAAAAAATGGAAATAGCCAGTAACTAGCAGATATCCACCTTCGCTACCCGCTAATGGACCATTACTTCCTAAGGTGGGAGGCGTCCATCAATATCAGGGAGTGTGGAGATTTTCGAGTGTGTTAGTCAGCGTAATGGGGTGATGGCAATAGCAACCGTATCCAGCACCGTTTTTCCTGGTGTGGTTGACCAGTTGCTCCTAGGAGAGTCTCCTGGAGAGTTTTGAATACAGTTATCCCTCTGTAAATTGGGGAGGGGTCAGTCCCAGGTACCAAAATCTACAGATGCTCAACTGGTGCAGCCAATCTAGAAAACAGTATGGAGACTTCTTGGAAATCTGGGAATGGAACCACCATTTGACCCAGCTATTCCTCTCCTCGGTCTATACCCAAAGGACTTAAAAACAGCACACAACAGGGACACAGCCACGTCAATGTTTATAGCAGCTCAATTCACAATAGCCAAGCTATGGAGCCCACCTAGATGCCCTTCAGTGGATGAATGGATAAAAAAAATGTGGCATATACACCCAATGGAATATTACTCAGCCATAAAAGGGAATAAAACCATGGCATTTTGCAGGATTGATTTTATGGGGCTATTTTTCCATCACAAAGAGTCACCATTAAAATCTTGTGTCTTCACTGCAGGACGGACCTCCTTCGAAGACTTCCAGCTCAGCTAGGATGGATACCAACGTGCTTTCTTATAAATGGCGGCATGAGGTCACATCACCATATAGGCACATGCTCAAAAGAGGTTTATTTATGAAAATAAATTTTTCTTTCCTAAATGGAAATTCCTAAAGGGACCCCGTTACCTTTCCCTTTGCAGAACACGGGTTGCCCTTTTGCACGACATCATCCAGCAATATGGAAAAATGGAGTTTCAAGGCGTCCAGGGAACCCAGAGGGGGAGGGAGGAAGCATCAACAGGTGACGGTCATCAGCACCCCACCTGCCTTCCCAGGGCGGGGGCAGATGCAGGGGGCCAGGCTTTCCACGCTGTTGGAGTCTCCTCACCTGCAGAACCCTCGTTCTCGGTAGCCTGCGTTTTATGAGAAAATCACACGCAGACCAGTCCTGAAAGCCAAGTGATCACAGGGGACTGTGGTCACTAGGCTCTAGGGGTCATTGATGTGTGTCTGGGCTCTGCTTGTGGACAGCCAGCAATGAAATAGACAAAGGGAAATAAATCTAGCCTCCAGAGAGTGGGTGGGCTCTGCAGGTGGACCAGCTCCTACAAACCCCCAGTGGACAGATGGGGAGAAAGGAATAATCGTCACCTAAAGGTCACTGACCGCAGCCAAACCCCAGCAAGGTACAGGTACCTAGGGACCTAGACTGTGTTGCGGGTGCCCTCACCAGTGTGTGCAGGTG
Organism: Marmota marmota marmota; assembly: GCF_001458135.2. NCBI lineage: Eukaryota > Metazoa > Chordata > Mammalia > Rodentia > Sciuridae > Marmota > Marmota marmota. The sequence goes on from NW_026000327.1 coordinate 3,243,273, forward strand.
TTGCTGTGTTAATGTGCAGTTACAAACACTTGGCACAGCTATAGTGCATGCAGTTTATCATGTCTATGGTTCTACACGTGATGTGACGTGGCTTCATATAAAACCTGCACCATCACAGATAAGTAGGTGACGTATTAATCAAGTTTATATGATCATATGCATATATAAGAGATTTGCGTGAATATCCATATGCTATATGACATAGACACATATTCATTTATACAATGTTATGAATTCTACATGATTTACATAGAATCTATAGATGATCACATGCATAATTTATATCTGTATTATATAACAGGATTATAATACATTTTACATAACTATATATGAGTCATAAAAATTATATATAACTATATAGAATCATAATAAAATGTATATAACTATATATGAGTTATAAAAATTATATATAATTATAATAAATTGTCTGATTATATATGAAGTATTGAAATTATATGGTTATATATAATTATAATAAAATTTATATAATTATATATTCATATATAATTTTATATATTTATATATGATTTATCTATAAATATTTATATTCCATATATCTCTATATATTTATATATGTATATTTTTTATATATTTTATGTATGATTTATATATAATTGATATATGATTTATATATTCATACACAATTTATATAATTTATGTATTCATATATAATTTACATAATTATATATGTATTTATATATAATAAGTTATATATAATTATACAGAATTTGTTATAATTATATATAATATAATCATATATAAATTATATGTATATAATATATAATATATTGTATATGATCATTTTATATATTTTTATGTATGATTTATATATGATTATATATACAATGTAACATATAGACTGCATAAAATTTATATGTATTATATTTAACACGTATAATTATATATAACACATAAGAGTTTATATATAAACAGATATATAATTTTATATAAATATATATAATTTTTCATGAAATATATTACAAAATCACATATAATTTTGTTTTATACAATATGTATATAATATAAAATTATATTATATTACATATTATATTAAATCATATTGTTATATCATAATAAAATATAATATAAAAGGTATAATATGATGGAGTATTTACATATTTATAATATGTGAACTTCTATTTGTTTATGCATTTTATGTAAGATTGCATATTCACATATCTGTGTGTGTGTGTGTGTCCACGTACGTATTACAGGGGCCTGTTTGTGTATCACCATGGATGCAGTCAGGCGTACCCTGACTGAGGGTATCTGGGACACAAAGATGTCACTGCACGTCTAGATACAGAGATGGATGGATTTCCTTAGGGATAGTGAGCTCCTGGCTCACCCCACGAGCCGTAGCCCTCAGTTAAGGCGTGGGACACAGAAGCCAGCCCTGAGCCGCCCTCTCACGAGCACCGCTCAGGTGGTGAAGGACAAGTCTTTGATTTTCTAGCTGCTAATGGGAAAAGAGGCCCTGGCAGGGACATATGCAATGTTAATTATCTGATGAAGAAAAATATGTATCGGTCCAGGAAGCAGCTCATTTTCTCTGGCACTTCATTAAGGGATAAAATAATTGCATATTTCAAATTCTGGAGTGCTAATAGATAAAGCACGCAAAGAAGACTGAATAAATAAATAAAAGTACCACTGAGCTAAGGGTCACAATAAAATCCCCTGGGTGGGCGCAGAGTGGATTCCCATTCAGTTAGTCAAGTCCCACCTATGGGTACCCCATCCCTGGCTCTTCCGAGCAGTGGAGAGGAGAGTACCCACTTAGGTACTAAAGGCCTGGGAGCTCGATGTAAGGTCTGGCTTTAGGCAGCCCAGAAAGACCCTGAGGAAAGCTATGAAGCAGATGGTACTAACACAACCCAAGGAAAGTCCTGAGCTACCTCCCTCAGTCTCTCTTCATGCTCCATCTCTGGACTGGGTTCCCTCTAGACACACTCTCATGAGAACAGATGGGGTCCCAGGTTGTATCACTGGAGTCCCCAGCCGGTGACCTGTTCTTCCAGAGAGATGCACCTGGGTCCGTTTGTCCCTCAGGTTACTAAACAAGAGCAAGACATACACACAAATGTCAAGGAAAGCAGATTGAGGATGGTTGGAGTACTTTTGAAATTGCACAATATAAATCTCAAAAAAAAATCTGTTTTTGGATAGATCAATGCATTGCAGGTGGTTCATGCAAAATTCTCGGGTGGGTTGGCTACTCAGGAATACGGCGCACATTCTTGCAAAGACATAAACATTTCGTGTGCTGCTGGGATTGATGCTTTACCACTTTTATTTATTTATTTATCTATTTATTTATTATTATTTTACTTGGAGACAGGGTCGAGTTAAGATGCTAAGGCTGGCCTCAAATTTGCAATCCTCCTGCCTCAACCTCCCACATGGCTGAGATCACAGTCATGCATCCCCACACCAGACAACTCCTAACATGTCACCCTGCAGGAGTTTATAAAAACCAGACCAGAGTCAAGCACCGTGGTACACACCTGAAAGCCCAGCGACTCTAGAGACTGGAGGCAGGAGGATCACAAGGTGGAGGCCAGCCTCAGCAATTTAGACAGAACCGTCTCAAAAGAAAATAAAATTTTTAAAAAATAACAATCACTTTTGTACAGAAAGCGTACAAAGTTAGCCCAGTTATTACAATTGTCTTAGGTATGAAAGTCACCCAGAGGTGGGGTAAAGTGTAAGTGAGGATTGTGCAAGAGGTGCTATACTATGTTATCCACAGTGATACGCTACGTTTTTCCCATAATATGGTCCTGGGCATCCTAGAACCACAGGGCAATTGTATCAGCTTCACAGTGGCCCATTTGTGATTTGGCTGTACTCTTTTTGTGCTCCTTTTTATGAGCGCCTAGACTCGATTGGTCAAAGGTCCCTAACCCCCATCTGTGGGTGTATCTCTGGCAATTTTTGCATTAAGCCACATCAGCAAATTATTTTTTCATGCAAATTTGGACCAATTCATCCTCCTTCCAGAAATAAAGGAGATTTTCTCTTTTTTCTTTCTTGAGGAGACCCTGTAGTATAGGAAAATTTTTCTTGCAATACCATAAATGTACGTTTTTCCATTACAAGATGGAACCCTATTTCCCAACCTCTCATGAACCTAAGAATTTCCACCTATTTTCAAGGTCAAGCTTATAAATCTTGGGCCATTCAAATTTCTTCCTTTTCTCGTATTTAAATTTTCATGTCATATTAATATTATTTTCCCTTGGGCTCTGGTGTGTGTGTGTGTGTGTGTGTGTGTGTGTGTGTGTAAGTACAGAATTTGTGTTAGAATTTCATGCTGCAGTATTGGGGAAAGTCAGTGGGTATCAACTTCCAAATGGATCCATTTACTCCTCCCTGTTGGTGCTTTGAGCCTGAGCTTTATATTTCTCAGAGATGCAGCATTCTCTGTTCATGGTCAACTGCTTCAGGTTGGGAGTCCATCGCTTTGGAAAGGAAGTCAGGCAGAACAATATGGCGGGTGGAGATTGGCTCAGTTCATACAAGCCAGGGAGTACAGAGAGACTCAGAGAGAAAGAGACAGAATCCAGGGACAGGGTATAGTCCAAGGCTCCACCTTCTGTGGAGACTTCCTCAAGCCACAGGCCATCTGTCTACAGTTACCCCCTAATACTTGATTCTGCTCTCAGTGGATTAATCCAGCAAGTGGATTAATCCACTGAGGAGCTCAGAGCCCCAATCCTTGCCTAAAACCCCATCTCTCAACCTCTATACATGGCTTTCCATGGGATATTCCAAATTTCAGACCCTGACAGGATGAATGGGGTCAATAAGACTATGTCTTAAAGTCATAAAGAGATTTTTTTATTTTGAGATTTTTTTCACTTTTTATTTTACTCAATTTTTTTTGAGACAGGTTGCCCAAGATTTTGCAAGATATAGGTCCACTGACATTAATATATTTATGCAATATTAGGTTTATATAGATTTATGCTGAATCAGTAGGTCAAGTGTGGGCTATTTTTTCACAATAGAAGAATTAGAATTGTGTTGTGCAATGGAATGTGTCAACGGAAGAAGAAAATCATTTAGTGCCAACAGGGACAGAACCAGATTTTTGTTTTGTTATTATTTTATTACTGGACGTACAAGAAGTTATGGTTTTCAGTATATATTTTCATGGCTGGGTTGCATCTTAAAAAATGAAGGCGATTAAATATTAAAAATTTTTTAAAGCTTAATTACACTTTTGTGACAATTTTGCAAGAACAGTTATATAATTTTAATACAAGGTTTCTTGGTGGCCTTTAATTAATCAAAAGAACAAGTTATTCAGATTGAAAGCCAGAGATTATTAGGAAAATATGTTTTTCTCCTGATTAGTTCAAAGTGTGTGTGTATATATATATATATATATATATATATATATATATATATATATCACACGTTCCCAAATATCAAATATCAAATATGTGCATTCCAACATTCAACGTGTTATTTTGAATAGCTCCAAAATAAAGCTGCCAAAGAACAGTATTTCATTGGCCATAATGCTTTATGTAAAAGCAGATTTTTGTTGCACAAATTTCATAAAAAATGAATTTAAGCCATCTCTCAGAGGTCACCCATTTTCATCTGCTCTTTACCTAAAAATGCAGGAAAAAATCCCCAGAGACAATGCAAAGGAATAAATATCGAGAAAAGTGGTGCTGTTGCTGTTTGAGTGTTTCTTGGGTGAAATTCCCCTCCTACCATTGATATAAAAGGCTTCTTTTAATGTGCATAAATTCTGTGTATAAGTACATACATATATACATGCATAAATATGGGCATGGATATATTTACATATGCATATCTATTTAATTATATTTTTTTAAAATCCCTGAAATTTTGTTAATGGTGCAATTACTAAACCAGAAAGGAAAAGTCTGAAAGAGTCATTAACAGTTTAGATGATTTATTTATTCTTGGTATTGGAGATGGAACAAGGGGTGCTTAACTACTGATCCACCTCCCCAGCCCTTTGCATTAAAAAAAAAATTTGAGATACCATCTCCTTAAGTTACTGAGGCTGGCCTTGAACTCATAATCCTTCCACCTCAGTCTCGGGAATATCTGCTGCAAATCTCAGCTCTGAGGCTTGCACAGAAATTAAGAAACATACTCAATCTTGCTCATTTGATTTTTTTTAAATTTCAATAGAAATTGAAACTGAGCCCAGTTATAGTCTATGAAAATTCAAGTTCATGTCATATTATTCAGCTTACTCCTTGGATACGGAAGCTGACGCTTAAAAGAGAAAATCATGATGCAGAATTTAAATAAAAACCACTCTGCACTTTGTAATGATGCATGAACAAATTTTACCCCACAGTCCCCTTTCCCTGAGAAATAGATTTTCTTTCTGCTGTTGCAAATGTCCCTTGGCCAACCTGGAACCCAAGATATTCAATAAACCCGTTTAAGCCCTATCATGTCAATTCTCTGGACCCCACAGAATAAAATTACAAAATCAATAGCAAGAAAAATGTTAGAAATTGTACAAAAATATGTGGACATTCAAAAGCACGCTCTTGACCTATCAAGCTGTCAATCAAGAGACAAAAAGGGGGATTTAAGCATCTGTCTTATGCAAAACTGGGTTCGTTTTCTATTTTATCTGCCTTTTAAATTTTTGAGTCATAATTTGTTTTGTCTCAATTAATGACAATGACCATGGATAGAAGCTGAACCAAAGGAATATTATGTCTGTTATTTATGCTCTGAATTCCACGTGATTATGACTTCTTTTTACTCAGATGCGTGAGAAAGGGAGACATCACTCTTGAGTCATTTTGTCAATATTTTCATACTGATGCTTTCGATCAAAGATGGAACGTGTCGAGCCACGTTCTCTCCGTCTTCCCCTGGATCAGACAAAGTAGGACGTGCAAACAGATCCTGCCTGATAGGAACCTAAGTCGTGGTTTTGTAATAAATCACAGGAAGGCGTAGCGCACAGGAGGATTTTTTGAAGGACTGGCAAGATTTGCAGGTCTTGGAAACCTAATTTTGAAGGTCTAGAAAGATTACTTGGAATCCTCTCTAGTGTTTGCTTTTGGGTGTTCAAAATCCCCAAAGTTTCTGAGGAAATTATTTGTAGAGAATCTCACTCGAGCCTATGTTGAATCTGAATCGGAAACAGATATCTTCTGCTATAACCCGTCATTGTCTGTTGTCTTTGAACTCGGAAATTCAGCCGATTTTATTCATGCCATCTTTATGGTTGGCTGTCATGAAAACCTAAAGAATTTAAGGGGTAATTTAAATATAATCATGCACACAGCCCAGTTTCCATTTCCTTATTGTGAAAAATGGTTTACTTTGCCTTTTCAATAGAGACCTCACGCCTTATTTTAAAAGGGATATTTTCATTCATTTATTTATTTTTGGTGCCAGGGATTGAACTGAGGGACCCTCGACCCCTGAGCCCTGTCCCCAGCCCTATTTTGCATTTTATTTAGAGACAGAGTCTCCCTGAGTTGCTTAGGGCCTCCCTTTGGCTGAGGCTGACTTTGAACTCCCGATCCTCCTGCCTCAGCCTCCCAAACAGCTGAGATCACAGTGCACTGAATTTCTTTTTAAAGTCCACCTTCACATCTTGCTTCTTCAGGATGAGGATGCCTACAATCCTGGGAATATTTGCTGTCAGACACCAAAGACGCCTCTTAATTTTCATGCAGCAAATCAAAAGCTCACACCTTCCAGATTTTTCTGTGTCCTTATAAAACATTGCTCCTTGGAGAAAGCTCTCATGCTGCTGTGGGGTCGGCTCTGGGGGATCCTGATGGTGAACACTCAGGGTCCCCGACATCAACCCAAGTTCAAGTGGACGCTGGAAACCCAGAACCAGACCAGCCCCCCAGCTCCTTCCCCTCTTGCAGCTGAAAGGAAGATGGATGGTGGAAGAGCCTTTCGTGTTCCTCATGGATGACGGAGATTTTCTTTGCACAAAGTCTAGGTCTGCACAAACAGCAGCGGTCGATCTGTTGGGCAGGTGCCCAGTCGGTTTCTGTGAAAAATCTCTGAAATACCCGAGTGATCTGTTGTGTTGAACGTCCAGCCCGAGGCTTGGCCACTGGAGAAACATCTCATGTCGCCTTTGGTAACAGAAAACCGTGAGGCAGCAGAGGGTCTATCTGCAGAGGAACTTTCTCACTCCCAGAAGAATATATTTGGAAAGAGTCTGTCATTACGTCTTATTGAAGCTGAACTTCTTACCATTAAAAGAGCTGAGCACCCAAGGGCGGTGGCTCACGGCTCTCATCCCAGAGGCTGAGGCAGGAGGATGGTCCGTCGGAGGCCAGCCTCAGCCACTGAGCGGGGCTCTAAGCCACTTAAGAAAACCCTGGCGCAGCTCAGCCCTTCCTGCCTGAGGGTTTTATGTCTACACAGCAGTTTCTGCCTTCTGCACGGACATCCCTATGTATCTTCCCAACGTTGCCTGGAATCGACGTATTTCTACATCCATATGGAGATATTACAGATGCATGTATAAATGTGCACGAGTGTGTCACCTACGTTCACAAAACACACAAAACACACCAACATATCCACCCGAGAAATGACTCAAAAACCTTCCCTGCAGCTATATGATGAGCATTTGCTATTTTTTTTTTAATTTCTTTTCCTTATCCCTTATATTAGCTTCTGTATACATTTTTTTTTAATTTTAAATTTACAAAATCATGCTATTAATCTAAGTTTTGCACTCGAACTGAGCAGGATTAAATCATGAAAAGGCAAATGATAGACTAACAAATTAGAAAATCCAGGGTTTTCCTGTTCCATTCTGAATTCAATGTGAGGCTTCCCTTGGGATTTCAATGTTCCTAAGGAATTCTGCAGAGTCTCTCAATCAATGGATCCTAAGCTGCTTTTCATTTCAAGAAGTTGCATTGGTAATTGAACCATGGTGATCCCAGGGGACGGGCACAGGAAGCATTTATGTCCCCTACTTTATTATTCTGTCATTTTGAATAGATCCTGTAACGGAGAGTCGTATTTTAAATGCTCAGTTGAGAACTGACCATTGAGTCCTCTGGGCAACAGTGTAGCTGGTCTCATTGTTTCCTTCTGAATCGTTACTGACACTCTGCCATGTGCTACTTAGTAGATGCACATTTATAGTATGTCAAAGTGCACCCTATTTTCTTGCAAATCTAAAAAGAACCAAAAAAAAATTGAAATATTCAGATTTCCAACGTTAAGGTTGCTTGAAATGCACCTGCATCCCTCCAATGGAGCTGGTTGTGCAATTGAAATGCAAACTCCCTCCAGGGACCTAGCCTGGGGATGGGAACCTGGTGTTACCTGCAATTTCACCCTAAGGTTTGGTGACACCAGGTTGATTCTCTTCTTGAAAGCAGCCCAGGCTGGTTTGAGGGATCCTGGGAGCACCTTGCTTGTTGATTGACAGCTAGACCCAGGGGTGAGGGTGTGGGACACAGGCTGCTCCCTGCTTATGCATAGAAAGTTTGCAATTGGCCCTGCAGAGAGCCATTTGCAGATTGAGGTCCATCCCTCCATGCATGTAAAAGGTCACACCCTGCAGCTGCCCTCCTGTGTGCTACCCCAGGATGGAGGAGGTATTTTTTATTTTTTATTTTTTTATTTTTTGTTTTTATTTTCTTTCCCCTTTAACAGGAAAAAAAAGTCTTTTTAAAAGTCCTAGAAATGCAAATCGTGAGCCCACTTAAAAATTCAGAATCCCTCCAACTTCAAGTGCCAGGAATAATTTTGCTTCAATGAGCTCCTTTTCCCCTTAGGGGAAAAAGAAAGAAAGAAAGAAAGAAATTAAAAATTTCCATTTATGGACTGGGTTGCAGCTTAGTGGCAGAGTGCTTGCCCCATCACGTGTGAGGCTCTGCGTTTGCACCACAGAAAAGTAAATAAAGGGAAGGTGTGTGTCCGTGTGTCCGTCTGCAAGTAAAAATATACTTTTTAAAAAATTTCATTTAATGACGAAGCCGGTATAAAGACAGATCGATTGATATTGCACTTTGCAACATTTCTTTGACCTAGAAATTTGATTTTTTTGTTGTTGTTGTTTGTTGTGTTTTGTTTTTTTGCATCTGATTTCCAAATTCACAGAAACATTTCCCTGGGACGCCCTGCCCCAAGGTGGGGCTAATCACCAGACCCACCATGTCTCTCCCTGTTCCTGTCCTCTCTGCAGGAGGATCTGGGGACAGAGGAGCCGGCTACTCCTAAGAACCTTTGCCCTTCTTAAAAGTAGCGGTTGCAGGATTGAAGGATCAAGAAGGAATTAGCATTGGACACCTACTTCATAGAGCTATGACCAACCCACAGAGCTGTCCCTCTGACCCCTCCAGGAAAGCTCCCCATGATTCAAAGCTACTCACAGAACTCACCGGAGGGTTGAGCGTCCTCCTGTCAATCACTCCATCCAAGAACACAGGTGATAATCTGATAAAGACTTTGGTTCAAAGGACAGGCAGGGAGGGGTTCAGATCCAGGAGTCCAGGATGAAATGATGGGACGGGCCATCAGAACAAAGCATAAGCCGGACGTGGTGGTGTGCACCTGTCACCCAGTGGCTCGGGAGGCTGAGGCAGGAGGATCGCGAGGTCAAAGCCAGCCTCAGCCAAAGCGAGGCCCTGAGCAACTCAGGGAGACCCTGTCTCTAAATAAAATGCAAAATAGGGCTGGGGACGGGGCTCAGGGGTCAGAAAACTCAGTCAGTCATCAATCGTCTTATCTTGAGAATCCAGTTTCTACTTCTTGTCGTTTCTATTGATCAACCTTTTCCCTGAGAATCATTTGTTGGTCACCATAACAGGTCGAGGTAAAATTCCCAATGAAAAACTTAAGGGGTTTTGAACAGGAAGAAGGGCTGTATTTTGTCAAAGGTTTTTTCTGCCTCTATGGAGAGATCACATGATTCTTGTCTTTAAGTCGATTTATGTAATGAATCAGCTTTATTGATTCTGTATGCTGAACCAACCCTGCATCCTGGGATGAACCCCACTCTATCATGGTGCAGTATCTTTTTAATATGGTTTTGGATGTGATTTGCCAGAATTTTATTGAGAATTTTTTCGCTGTATATTCATCAGGGACATTGGTCTGAAGTTTTCTTTCCTTAATGTGTATACAATGGAATATATAAAATGATATATATATATATAATGGAATATTACTCAGCCATAAAGAAAAATGACATATGGCATTTCCATGCAGGATCCCACAAGCTACAGCTGAGAATCAGAGTGAAGGAGAAGAAAGTGAGACTCTTTCTTTGAACAGTGGTGTGGAGTGTAACTCCACAGAGCCATTGGGGAGGAGGAGGAGGAGGAGGAAGAATGGAGGAGGAGTATCAGGAGGAGG